>NC_071999.2:103859956-104162986 GCF_028885655.2 Pongo abelii | reverse complement strand
CTGCTTTTTATCAAAACTTTCAAGTTCCTGCTCTGAAGCAGTCTGTTACATACAGTCAGTGCACCCCAGCCAGGGGCAAGTGGGACCCTAACAATCCCGAAGGACATTGTGCACAATAGGCCCTCAGTAAATTGTGGAATGGAACACAGGCCAGGGAAATTTTGATTTGATTGTTTTCTTTTGTGCCCTTTCTTAGTTTTATATTTGAGATTCAGTGGATATCTGCAGGTGGAGGGACTCATTTTAGGGAGGCTGGGAGCAGAGGCTCTAGAGCTGGCCAATGTGCAAGTTCAAATGTTAGCTTCACAACTTACATGCTGTGTGATCTTGCCCAAGTTAACCTTCCTCAAGCCCAGTTTCTTCTCTGAAATGGGCGTAATAGAAGTATTTTTTTACTACTGATTAAAATACCTGGCAGTAGTGCTGGGCACAGAGTAAATGCTTAATAAATAGTGGCTGTCATTGCTAATACAGATTGCAACCTCTAAAATTTGTAACTTTAATTTTGATTGGACATCTACCTGTTAGACTATTGCATTTTTATATTCCCATTATATAAGTGGTCATGTTACAGGAATGCATAATAATTGTGGTTAAGAAAAAAATCAAGTTTGATTTGATTATCACAGAGCTATTTAAAGGCTATTTCAGGCTTTCAGTGCTACAGTTGCAATGCTCATTATGGTAGCCACTAGCCATTATGACTGTTGACCAATTGAAATATGGCGTGTCGAACTGAGATATGCTTTTTTCTTTTTTTTTGAGACGGAGTCCCACTCTGTCGCCCAGGCTGGAGTGCAGTGGCACGATTTCAGCTCACTGCAACCTCTGCCTCCCGGGTTCAAGCGATTCTCCTGCCTCAGCCCCCCAAGTAGCTGGGAATACAGGCGCCCGCCACCATGCCCGGCTAATTTTTTAAAATTTTTAGTAGAGACGGGGTTTCACCATCTTGGCCAGGCTCGTCTCGAACTCCTGACCTCGTGATCCACCCGCCTCGGCCTCCCAAAGTGCTGGGATTACAGGCGTGAGCCACTTATACACTTATATTTTAAGTGTAAAATACACAGTAAATTTCAAAGACTTAGTAGGAAATTAGGAATAACAATTTTATATTGATCACATGTAGAAATGTTAATATATTGTGTTAAATAAAATATATTAGTTATATTTATTAACAAACTATTGTTAAATGTATTAATTTCACTTTTTTTACTTGTTAAAAATATGGCTACTAGAAATTTTAAAATTGCATATGTGATTTGTATTTGTGGCTCATATTATATTTTGATTGGGCAGTGCTTTGCTAGAGAATAAAATAGACAACTAGCTACACATAGGTGTCCTACATACTTTGTACATTGACATTTAGCAAGTGACTTTTGGCTGGGTGTGATGGCTCATGCCTGTAATCCCAGCACTTTGGGAGGCTGAGGTGGGAGGATTGCCTGAGACCAGGAGTTCGAGACCAGCCTGGGCAACATGGTACATACAACCTTGTCTCTTTTAAAAAAAACAAAACAGGAAGTGACTTTTCCCCAGGTAAAATCAGTTACCTTATTGTGTTTTCTGTTGCTTCTAGTTTTCCAACTTGATCCTCAGGCATTTGAAGACATGGTACAGTACTTTCTGAGCAGTGTTCCCTTAGGAATTTCTTTCCTTTGCTGATTTGACGGAAACAGAATGGTGGACCATTAGATGGTACTTAATTTTGAAGATGATATTCTTAAACATCACATCTGATTTTAAGAATAAATCCTTATCAGTTAAATCAAAGACTGGTTAAGAGTTGGAGAAAATAAAAATGCCTTTTCTTGATGTTGTTTTCATTTAAAAGTGGTAAATGGATTTTTAAAAATCATTTGTTGCATTTTAAAACCTGAAATAAAAATATACTTAGCAGAGGCCGGGTGCGGTGGCTCACGCCTGTAATCCCAGCACTTTGGGAGGCCAAGGCAGGCGGATCACGAGGTCAGGAGATCGAGACCATCCTGGCTAACACGGTAAAACCCTATCTCTACTAAAAATACAAAAAAATTAGCCAGGCGTGGTGGTGGGCGCCTGTAGTCCCAGCTACTCAGGAGGCTGAAGCAGGAGAATGGTGTGAACCTGGGAGGCGGAGCTTGCAGTGAGCTGAGATCGAGCCACTGCTCACCAGCCTGGGCAACAGTATATATATATATACATATATATATACTTAGCAGAAAGATTTCATTTCTAAGTTAAATGATTTTTCTTAGAACACAAATAGGTTGAAAGTAAAAGGATAGAAAAAGACACACCATGCAAACAGTATTCAAAAGCAGATACACAGCCTGGCCAACATAGCAAAAACCCGTCTCTACTAAAAATACAAACGTCAGCTAGGCGTAGTGGCAGGCACCTGTAATCCCAGCACTTTGGGAGGCCGGGGTGGGTGGATCACTTGAGGTCGGGAGTTCAAGACCAGCCTGGCCAACATGGTGAAACCCCATCTTTACTAAAAATACAAACGTTAGCTGGGTGTAGTGGCAGGCGGCTGTACTCTCAGCTACTTGGGAGGCTGAGATACGAGAACTGTTTGAACATGGGAGGCAGAGGCTGTAATGAGCCGAGATGGTGCCACTGCACTCCAGCCTGGGTGACGGAGCAAGACGCCATCTCAAAAAGACAAAAAACAAAAGCAGGTGGAATGGCTCTCTTAATTTTAGACAAAATAGATTTTAAGACAAAAAATGTCATTAGAGATAAAGAGGACATTTTTATAATAAAAAATTCAATCAGGAAGATAGAACAGTTTTAAACACATGTGCCTAACAGCACCAAAATACATAAAGCAAAACCTGACAGAATTAAGGGAGAAATAGATAATTCAACAAAAATAGTTTGAGACTTCTGTTCCCACCTTTCAATAATGGATAGGATAACTAGATAGATCAATGATAAATGGAAGACAAAGAACAAGATAAACCAACTACACCTAAAAGACAAGTGTAAGACACTCCACCCAAAAGCAGCAGAGTAAACATTTTCCTCAAGTGAATATGGAACATTCTCCAGGATAGACCATATGTTAGGCTGTAAAACAAGCTTCAGTCAATTTTAAAGGACTGAAACCATACAAAGTATGTTCTCTGACCACAACAGAATAAAATTAGAAATCAAGAACAAAAGGAAATTTGAGAAATTCACAAGAGATTAAACTGCATACTCCTAAATAACAAGTGCGTAAAAGAAGAAATCACAAGATGGCCTGGCATGGTGCCTCATGTCTCTAATCACAGTGCTTTGGAAGGCTGAGGTGGGAGGATCCTTTGAGCCCAGGAATTCAGTTACAGTGAGCAATGATCGCACCACTAAATTCCAGCCTGGGTGACAGAGTGAGACCCCTTCTCTATATTGAAAACAATCACAAGAGAAATTAGAAAATACTTTGAGCCGGGCGCGGTGGCTCACGCCTGTAATCCCAGCATACTGGGAGGCCGAGGTGGGCAGATCACAAGGTCAGGAGATCGAGACCATCCTGGCTAACATGGTGAAACGCCGTCTCTACTAAAAATACAAAAAATTAGCTGGGCGTGGTGGTGGGCACCTGTAGTCCCAGCTACTTGGGAGGCTGAGGCAGGAGAATGGCATGAACCCGGGAGGCGGAGCTTGCAGTGAGCTGAGATCGCGCCACTGCACTCTAGCCTGGGCGACAGAGCGAGATTCAAACAAACAAACAAACAAACAGAAAATACTTTCAGATGAATGAAAACAAAAATATAAGATACCAAAAGTTATGGGATAGCAGTGATAGCAACGCTCATAGGGACACTTAGAGCTGTCCTTATGAATTAGAAAAGAAGAAATCAATAACCTACTTCCTTAGATATTAAAGAAAGAAGGGCAAACTAAATCTACAACAAGCAGAAAGAAAGAAAGCAAGAAAGAGAAAGGAAGAAAAAAAAAAAGAAGACTAAAAAGGAAATAAATGAAATAGAAAATTAAAAAAGAGAAAATAAAAATAACCCAAAATTGTTTCTTTTTAGAAGATCAACAAAATTCACAAACTTTTGGCTGTACTGACCAAGAAAAAAAAGGGGAGGCTCAAATACTAAAATCAGGAATGAAAGAGGAGACATCACTACCCAGCTTTCAGAAATAAAAATTATAAGAGAATACTTTACACAATTGTGTGCTAACAAATTAGATAACCTAGAGGAAATGGACACATTTCTAGAAAAACGCAAATCAAAAGTGATTCACGAAGAAATAGAAAATATGAATAGATCTACAGCAAGTAAAACTATTGAATTAGTTATTTTATTGTATTTTATTATTTTTTGAGACAGAGTCTTGCTCTGTCACCCAGGCTGGAGTGCAGTGGCATGATCTTAGCTCATTGTAACCTCCGCCTCCCTGGTTCAAGCAATTCTCCTGCCTCAGCCTCCCAAATAGCTGGGTCTATAGGCACACACCACCACACCTGGCTAATTTTTGTGTTTTTAGTAAAGACGTGGTTTCACCGTATTAGTCAGGTTGGTCTTGAACTCCTGACCTCAGGTGATCCACCTACCTCGGCCTCTCAAAGTGCTTTGATTACAGGCGTGAGCCACCGCACCCAGCTGAACTAGTAATTTTAAAAGTCACAAAGAAAAGTCCCAGACCAGATGACTTTACTGGTGAATTTTACCAAACATTTAAACAGCAATTAACACCATTCCTACTCAAACTTTGTCAGAAAATAGAAGCAGAGTGAACACTTAATAAATCATTTTATAAGGCCAGTTGTGCCCTGCTGCCAAAAACAAAAAAACTATAGACCAATATTGACACAAAAATTCTGAACAAAATACTAGCAAACTGAATTAAACAACATATAGAGAGGATTATCTACCATGCCCAAGTGAAATTTATCCCAGAAATGAAAGATTGGCATAACATATGAAAATCAAGGTAACATACCATATTAATAAAGCATAAAAACTATATGAGCATCTGAATTGATTCAGGATAAGCTTTTCACAGAATCCAATCCCTTTTCATTATTAAAACACTCAACAAACTAGGAATAAAGAGGAATTTCCTCAACTTCATAAAAGCCATCTGTGACAGACTCACAGCTAACATCATATTTAGTTGAGAAAAACTGGATGTTTTCTCCCTGAGATCAAGACAAGACAAGAATGTCTATTCTCACCATTTTTACTCAATATTTTACTGAAAGTTCTATCTTTTTTTTTTTTTTCTGAGAGGGGGCCTTGCTCTGTCGCCCAGGCTGGAGTGCAGATCTCGGCTCACTGCAACTTCCACCTCCCTGGTTCAAGTGATTCTCCTGCCTCAGCCTCCTGAGTAGCTGGGATTAAGGCACGCACCACCACACCCAGCTATTTTTTGTATTTTTAGTAGAGATGGGGTTTCACCATGTTGGCCAGGCTGGTTTCGATCTCTGTCATGATCTCATGATCCTCCTGCCTCGGCCTCCCCAAAGTGCTGGGATTACAGGCATGAGCCACCGCACCCAGCCTTGGAAGTTCTATCTCTATTCACAGGTGACATGATTTCGTATAGACAAAATCCTAAGGAATTCACACAAGCACACACACACACAAACTATTAGAACAAACAAAACAAGTTCAGCAAGGTTGCAGGAGACAAGATCAATATATACAAATCAATTGTAATTCCATACGCTAGCGATAAACAATCCGAAAATGAAATTAAGAAAACAGTTTTATTTACAATAGCATCAAAAAAAAATAAGACTCAGTAACAAAGTAACAGTAACTTTCACAGAACTGTAGAAATTGTATGCTGAAAATTATAAAACATTGTTGGAAGAAATTAAAGAAGATCTAAATAAAGGGAAACACAGTCTATATGCATGGATTGGGAGATTTAATATTATTAAGATGGTGATACCCCCCTCCCTTGATCTATAGATTCAAGGTAATCCTAATTAAAATTCCAGCTGCCTCTGTTTTTCAGATATGGACAAGCTGATTTTTTTTTTTTAATTTGACTTTCAGTTTTGATATACATGGGCAGAACGTGCAGGTTTGTTACATAGGTATACATGTGCCATGGTGGTTTGCTGCACCTATCAACCCATCATCTAGGTTTTAAACCCTGCACGCATTAAGTATTTGTCCTAATGCTCTCCCTTCCCTTGTCTCTCACCCCCCGACAGGCCCTGGTGTGTGATGTTCCACTTCCTGTGTCCATGTGTTCTCATTGTTCAACTCCCACTTATGAGTGAGAACATGTGGTGTTTGGTTTTCTGTTCCTGTGTTAGTTTACTGAGAATGATGGCTTCCAGCTTCATCCATGTCCCTGCAAAGGACATGAACTCATTCTTTTTCATGGCTGCATAGTATTCCATGGCATACATGTGCCACATTTTCTTTATCCAGTCTATCATTGATGGGCATTTGGGTTGGTTCTAAGTCTTTGCTCTTGTAAATAGTGCTGCAATAAACATACGTGTGCATGTGTCTTTACAGTAGAGTGATTTATAAGCCTTTGGGTATATACTCAGTAACGGGATTGCTAGGTCAAATGGTATTTCTGGTTCTAGATCCTTGAAGAATCGCCACACTGTCCCTATATAAGAAATGGTGCTGGGAGGCCGGGCGCGGTGGCTCACGCCTGTAATCCCAGCACTTTGGGAGGCCAAGGCAGGCGGATCATGAGGTCAGGAGATCGAGACCATCCTGGCTAACATGGTGAAACCCCGTCTCTACTTTTTTTTGGTAAAAACACACACACACAAAATTAGCCGGGTGTGGTGGTAGGTGCCTGTAGTCCCAGCTACTCGGGAGGCTGAGGCAGGAGAATGGCATGAACCCAGGAGGCAGAGCTTGCAGTGAGCCGAGATGGCGCCACTGCACTCCAGCCTGGGTGACAGAGCGAGACTCATTCTCAAAAAAAAAAAAAAAGAAAGAAAGAAAGAAATGGTGCTGGGAAAACTGGCTAGTCATATACAGAAAACACAAACTGGACCCATTCCTTACACCTTATACAAAAATTAACTCAAGATGGATTAAAGACTTAAATGTAAAACCTAAAATCATGAAAACCCTAGAAGAAAACCTAGGCAATATCATTTAGGATATAGGCATGGGCAAAGACTTCATGACTAAAACACCAAAAGCAATTGCAACAAAAGCCAAAATTGACAAATAGGATCTAATTAAACTAAAGAGCTTCTGCACAGCAAAAGAAACTGTCATCAGAACCAACAGGCAGCCTACAGAATGGGAGAAAATTTTTGCAATCTATCCATCTGACAAAGGGCTAATGTCCAGAATCTACAAATAACTTAAACAAATTTACAAGAAAAAAACAACCCCATCAAAAAGTGGGCAAAAGATATGAACAGACACTTCTCAAAAGAAGACATTTATGTTGTTGACAAACATATGAAAAAAAGCTCATCCTCACTGGTCATTAGAGAAATGCAAATCAAAACCACAATGAGATACCATCTCATGCCAGTTAGAATGGTGATCATTAAAAAGTCAGGAAACAACAGATGCTGGCGAGGCTGTGGAGAAATAGGAATGCTTTTACACTGTTGGTGGGAGTGTAAATTGGACAAACTGATTCTAAAAATTCATCTAGAGTTGTAAGAGACTCTGAGTAGCCAAAGCAGTCGAAAAAAACAAAATTCAAAGGATTAACAGTTGCTGAATTCAAGGCTTACTATAAAGCTATAATAATGGCCGGGCGCAGTGGCTCACACCTATAATCCTAGCACTTTGGGAGGCCAAGGTGGGCGGATCATGAGGTCGGGAGATCGAGACCATCCTGGCCAACATGGTGAAACCCCGTCTCTACTAAAATACAAAAAATTAGCCAGGTGTGAGGGTGCGTGCCTGTAGTCCCAGCTACTTGGGAGGCTGAGGCAGGGGAATCGCTTGAACCCGGGAGGCGGGATTGCAGTGAGCTGAGATTCCACCACCGTACTCTAGCCTGGTGACAGAGCTAGACTCTGTCTCAAAAAAAAAAAAGCTATAATAATTAAAACACTGTGTTACTGGCATAAGGACAGACATATAGATCAATGGAATTGAATAGTGACTCCAGAAATAAACCTTACATGTGTTGTCAGATTGATTTTTGACAAGGGTACTGTGATGGTTAATTTTATGTTTCAGCTTGGCTAGGCTGTTGGAGCCCCATTGTTTGGTCAAACAGCAGTCTAGATGTTGCTGGGAAAGTATCTGTGGATACAATTTAACATTTATAATCAGTTGACTTTAACTAAAGCAAATTACCCTCCACAAGGTGGGTGGGCTTCATCTAATCAGTTGAAGGCCTTAATAGCAAAGATGGAGGTTTATGGGGTAAGAAACAGTTCTGCTACAAGACCACAGCACAGAAACCCTGCCCGAATCTCCACCTGCTGATTTGCCCTTCAGATTTCAAACTCAAGACTGCAACATCAACTCAAACCTGAATTTCCAGCCTGCTAGCCTGCCCTGCAGGGTTTGAACTTGCCATCTCTCATAATTATGTAGCAGATTCCTTAAAATAAATCTAATCTATCTACCTTTTTTTTTTTTTTTTTTTCAGACAGTTTCACTCTGTCACCACCCAGGCTGGAGTGCAGTGGCACAATCTTGGCTCACTGCAACCTCTGCCTCCCAGGCTCAAGTGATTCTTGTGCCTCAGCCTTCTGAGCAGCTGGGACTACAGATGTGCCTCACCATACCCAGCTAATTTTTTGTATTTTTAATAGAGACAGGGGTTTCACCATGTTGGCCAGGCTGGTCTCAAACTCCTGACCTCAAGTGATCTGCCTGCCTGGGCCCCCCAAAGTGCTGGGATTACAGGTGTGAGCCACTGTGCCCATCCTGTCTATTTCTTATTGGTTCATTTTCTCTTGAGGACCCTGGCTAATATAGGAGCCATGACTGTTCACTGTGGAAAGATTGTTGCTGGTACAGCTTGATATCCACATGCGTTAGAATGAAGCTGGATCCATACTTCACGTCATAAAAACTTCAAAATGGATCATAGACTAAATGTAAGAGCTAAAACTATAAAATTCTTACAAGAAAATATAGGACTAAATTTTCATCGCTTTGGGGTAGGCAATCATTTTTCAGCTATGACATCAAAATCACAAAAGGCAGAAGAGAAAAATGGATACATTGAACTTCACAAAATTAAAACCTTTGTGCTTTTAAGGACACCATCAAAAAAGTGAAAAGACAACCCATAGAATGGGAGAAAATATATGCAAATAATGTATATTTTTTGAGACAAAGTCTCACTCTGTCACCCAGGCTGGAATGCATTGGCATGATCTCAGCTCACTGCAGCCTCCGCCTCCCAGGTTCAAGCGATTGTCCTGCCTCAGCCTCCAGATTAGCTGGGTTTGCAGATGTGCGCCCCCACGCCCAGCTAATTTTTGTATTTTTAGTAGAGATGGGGTTTCGCCATGTTGGCCAGGCTGGTCTTGAACTCCTGACCTCAAGTGATCCACTCACTTTGGTCTCCCAAAGTGCTGGGATTACAGGTGTGAGCCACTGCGCCTGGCCACAAATCATACGTCTTATAAGGGACTTATAGCCAGAATATTTAAAAAGCCCTACTCTCGATTAAAAAAAGACAACCCAATTAAAAAAATGGGTAAAACATTTGAATAGACATTTCTCCAAAGAAAATATACAAATGGCCAACAAGCACATGAAAAGATGTGCAACATCGTTCATCATTAGGGAAATGCAAATCAAAACCACAATGTAAGATACCACTTCATACCCAATAGAATGGCTTTAATAAAAAAGGCAGTAGCAAGTGTTGAGAAGAATGTGGAGAAATTCAAACGCTCATACTTTGCTAATAAGAACATAAAATGTTACAGCCAATTTGGAAAACAGTCTGAATAAGCTGGGTGTGGTGACGCACGCCTGTAATTCCAGTTACTCGAGAGGCTGCGGCATGAGAATCACTTGAACCTGGGAGACGGAGGTTGCAGTGAGCTGAGATCCTGCCATTGCACTCCAGCCTGAGTTACCATTTGACTCAGTAATTTCACTCCTAGGTATACATGCAAGAGAAAAGACAACATATGTCGACACAAAAACTTGTACATGAATGTTCATGGCAACATTATTCACCATAGCCAAAAAGTGGAAACAATTCAACTGTCCATCCACTGGTGAATGGATAAACAAAATGTCATCTAACTATACAAGGAAATATTACTTGGCAATAAAAGAATAAAGTAACGATACATGTAACAACATGAGTGAACCTTAAACTCATTAGACTGCCTGAAAGAAATCAGACACAAAGACCACACATTTTTTTCGTCCCACTTATGGGAAATGTCCAGAATCAGCACATCCATAGACAGTAGATTGGTGCTCTCCATGTGCCTGGGCATGGGTTGGGTAGGGGAATCAGTAAGTGCTAGTAGGTATGGAGTTTTCTTTTAGGGTGAGGAAAGAGTGATAGTGATGAATGTGCAACCCACTGAATATACTAAACACTCCATTGTACACTTTAAAAGGTTGAACTTTAGGCTGGGTGCGGTGGCTCATGCTTGTAATCCCAGCACTTTGGGAGGCTCAGGCGGGTGGATCACCTGAGGTCAGGAGTTCGAGACCAGCCTGGCCAACATGGTGAAATGCTGTCTCTACTGAAAGTACAAAAATTAGCTGGGCATAGTGGTGCGCAACTGTAATCCCAGCTACTCAAGAGGCTGAGGCAGGAGAATTGCTTGAACCCAGGAGGTGGAGGTTGCAGTGAGTTGAGATCATGCCATTGCACTCCAGCCTGGGTGACAAGAGTGAAACTCCATCTCAAAAAAAAAAAAAAAAAAACACACAAATAAATAAAATAAAAATGTAAAAGTTTGAACTTTATGGTGTATGAGTATCTCAATAAAGCTATTATATTAAAAATACATTTCCTCAGAGAGCTGAAGCATATTGATTTAGACTTCAATTAGTGATTTTTTTTCCTTATAATTCACAGTATTTTTACCTCAGTTCTGAATCCTTGAATGATAACCATTCATAACCTTCAAACCTCGGAGAATTCCTAAACCAATATTTGTGGAGAGGGAGAATGGGGAGATTCAGACATGATTTGGCCTGTAGACTTTCCTTCCCATCTTGTTGCTACTTACAGCAAATATCTTACAATTTGGACACATGACATACACATTTCACCTCCTGCATTATGAGGACATGCATAATGGAGTCTGGATTGTGACATCGATCCACATCTCATAGTTGGAGCTATTGGCAGCACGGATTTTTAGTCATCCACAGTTAATGAGGAACAAATGAAAGGGACCTTCTAATGGTTCATAGGCTTCAATTCCATGCACCCTATGTGTAGTACTGCTTGATGCCACATTTAACTGCAGTAGTATTTGTTTAATGAACATTTCCTTCATTCATTTGTTTAGAAAAATATTAGGCACCCCTCTGTGGGAGGTGCTGCTAGGCTGTGGGGATTCCATGGTGAGCATGTGGACAGGGTTCCCATCTTCAGGGAGCTTAGCTCTTTTGAAAGAATTCAGATAATAAACAAGTAAACTGATAAGATACTTGCATATAGTTATAGGTGAAAAAAGAAGATAATGGGATCACGAATGACTGGATTGGGGTGGGGTCATACCCTAGGGACACAGTCTTTTTTTCTTTTTCTTTGAGACAGAGTCCCACTCTGTCACCCAGGCTGGAGTGCAGTGGCGCTATCTAGGCTCACTGCAACCTCCGCCTCCCGGGTTCAAGCAATTCTCCTGGCTCAGCCTCGTGAGTAGCTGGGACTATAGGCACCCACCACCACACCTGGTTAATTTTTGTTTTTTGTATTTTAGTAGAGACGGGGTTTCACCATGTTGGCCAGGCTGGTCTTGAACTCCTGACTTTGTGATCCACCCGCCTCGGCCTCCCAAAGTGCTGGGATTATAGGCGTGAGCCACCGTGCCCGGCCGGGACAGTCTTTTGAGAGGAGGTGACAATGAAAGATGAGGCAAGTGAAGAAATGGAGGAGGCTCTCTCAAGCAGAGGTGACAATACGAAGGACAGGCAAAAACAAGTTGGGGTATTCCAGGAAGGAAAGAAGGGGATAGCTAAAGCTGAGAGGGTTGGGAGGCCAGCAGAGGCCAGATCACCCAGGGCACCCTGACAGTTCAGCGGCATGTTCTGCTACTAGGGCATTGTGATGGTTCTGTAGTGTGACTTGTTCTCTCTTTTTTTTTTTTTTTTTTTGAGACAGTCTTGCTGTGTCACCCAGGCTGTAGTGCAGTGGCGTGATCTTGGTTCACTTCAACCTCTGCCTCCTAGGTTCAAGCAATTCTCCTGCCTCAGCCTCCCGAGTAGCCGGGATTACAGGTGCCCACCACCACGTCTGGCTAATTTTTGTATTTTTAGTAGAGATGGGGTTTCACCATGTTGGCCAGGCTGGTCTTGAACTCCTGACCTCAGGTGATCCACCTGCCTCAGCCTCCCAAAGTGCTGGGGTTACAGGTGTGAGCCACCGTGTCCTGCCTCTTGTAGTGTGACTTGTTCTAGGGGAAAGGGGAATCCAGTGGAGGGTTAAGAAAGAGATCTGACCTGAAAAGCTTTCAACTTTGAAAGATCATCTTGGCTGCAGTATGGGGTGGGGTGGGATGGGGCTTGGACTGAGGTGGTAGCAATCAACAGTGTTCACGGTGGTCGGTTTTAGATGGTTTTCTTTTCTCTTTCTTTCTTTTTTTTTTTTTTTTGAGATAGTTTTCTTTTGGAAATGAGCTGGACAGAGGGTGCAGAGGCTGATCCAAGGTTTGTGAGGCCTAAATCATATGGTTTGAGGGCCTTCCATAAGAAAAAATAAAAACTAAACACAAAATGAGATAGAGGACCCTGCAATGGGATAACACAAAATGAGATAGAGGGTCCTGAGCAAAGGAGAGTCCCTGACACTTAAGCTTCTGGAGTTTCTTGGTGAGTCCTCCCCCGATGGTGGGGGTGAGGTCGGGAGAGATCAAGAATGCTCAGGTTTTGTGACTGAGGAACTGATGATGCTATTAAGATGAGAAGGAGGTGTTTGGGGTAAGGTCTGGAGAGAAGAGCTGGGTTTCTTTCGTGGCACTTTTGTGGTACCCAGGAAACAGCCACGTGGCTGAGGATAGAGGGACAATGGAGCCCAGGAAGAGGGCAGGGCTGGAAGTGGCAAGCCATCACTTTCATGGCATTTAAAGTTGTGGAAGTGGATGACATCAAGTTGGGAAGAGAGAAGAGAGCCAAGCAATCAGCTGCAAGACAACTCTACCTGAGGCCAGGCCCTGGAGGTTTCTAGTTTATATATAGTACAAATATAATAGTATATTTAACATTAGTCACTTTAAGTTCTAATTCTCTTTTTCTCTCTGATTGCAAGGGTTTCTTTCTTTACTTTTTTTTCTGAGACAGAGTCTCATTCTGTCTCACTCTGTCACCCAGGCTGGAGTGCAGTGGTGCGATCTCGGCTCACTGTAATCTCCACCTCCTGGGTTCAAGTGATTCTGCTGTCTCAGCCTCTAGAGTAGCTGGGATTACAGAAGACAGGGTTTCTTTAACATTTAAGGAATCCACGGATCTACTTCTGGAATCTTCAGAGATAAAAAAGAGAAGGAATCCACTAATGCATGTAAGGATAGTGGGCTGAACAAGTAGGCACTAATGATCAGAACAAGTCAATTAAAAAAATTGTTTGATCAAAGAATTGTTTATTTTTATTGTTTTTAATTTTTATTTTTTCTTATACTTCAGGAGTAGTAGGATTTACTTTGTGCCAAGGAAATAACTAGTTTTCTCTAAATTGTCTTCAACCATTCAGGCCTCCTACCATCTAATATAATTCTCTACCTCTCACTTAGAAACATTGTTTAACAATATGGAATGATCATTTAAAGAACTTAGATCAGGCTGAGTGCGGTGGCTCATGCCTGTAATCCCAGGACTTTGGGAGGTAGGTGGATCACCTGAGGTCAGGAGTTCGAGACCAGCCTGGCCAACATGCTGAAACCGTCTCTACAAAAAAAAAAAAAAAAAAAAAAAATTAGCCAGGTATGGTGGCACAGGCCTGTAGTCCCAGCTACTCAGGAGGCTGAGGTGGGAGAATTGCTTGAACCCGGGAGGTGGAGGCTGCGGTGAGCTGAGATCACGCTACTGCACTCCAGCCTGGGCAACAAAATGAGACTCCGTCTCAAAAAAAAAAAAAAAAAAAAGATGTTAGATCAAACTAATATTAAGAGGTCAAAAGACCATCTTCCTTCCATCTTAATCTAAGGATTTGTCTAGTTTTGTTTATACACTGAAGTTTTCATTTGAGTATTCAGAGAGATATTAAACCCTACCCTTTTAAAGAATGTGGGAGGGAGTGGGAAAAGTAGGAATGCGTTTTAAGGTCTATCTGCCATGTAAAATCAGCGATATTGGACCCGTGTGATAAGAATGCTTGTTTTACGTGGCTTCAGCTATCCATAGACCAAGCATTTTCTCTTGAAACATAGCTACATTTAGAAAATCTTAATACAGCTTCAAATAGGAATTTTGGTATTTGGACCCGGACACTACCACTATAAAGGGATCCCATTATGTTATGATGTTATTATTCAAGCTGGTTGGACTCAGTTTGCAGAGACTCCTATCCTACAAATCACTTGGCTTGTGTGAATTGACTATTTAGTGGCTGTGAGATTGAGGATAAGGGCTAAATCTTTTCTAACAAGAGGACTATTTAAAAACCAGAAGGAAATCGTAGTATTTTAGCTGTGAACTTTAGGAGAAGCTTTAGAGAAAAGATTTTATACGTATCTTTAGTTTCATATGGTAA
Organism: Pongo abelii; assembly: GCF_028885655.2. NCBI lineage: Eukaryota > Metazoa > Chordata > Mammalia > Primates > Hominidae > Pongo > Pongo abelii. The sequence continues at coordinate 104,148,202 of NC_071999.2, read as the reverse complement.
TAGGTTATAAAGCATACTAAATCAAAGTAAAGAGCTAGAGGTGATGGGGTACTGTTAAAATAGGGTGCCCAGGGAAGACCTTCCTCAGGGTGAGATCCAACAATGTATTGCTTTATGAAAATTAATTTTCTGGCAGAGCAAAGGTATTTAAAAGATTAGTATTAAAAATGCTCAACCTACTTTCTTCTGACTTCTGTAAAAAAGCACTTTTTTATATATCAGATTTTTAAGTAATAATAATAACTGACAACATTTTGATTTCTTTCTGTGTTTGAGGGATAACCTTCTATGCTTTATCTCATTTAATTCTCATATGTAACCAATGAGCCTTCAACCATTTTGCCAAGAAAATTCTTTAAACATGTATTAATTCCTTCCTGGCCTTTTGAAACCTTTTGAAACACTGAATTATTATTATTTTTATGTTTTTTTTTGTTGTTGTTGTTGTTTTTTTGAGACGGAGTCTCGCACTGTCGCCCAGGTTGGAGTGCAGTGGCGCGATCTCGGCTCACTGCAAGCTCCACTTCCCGGGTTCACGCCATTCTCTCGCCTCAGCCTCCGGAGTAGCTGGGACTGCAGGTGCCCGCCACCACGCCCGGCTAATTTTTTTGTATTTTTAGTAGAGACGGGGTTTCACCGTGTTAAGCCAGGAAGGTCTCGGTCTCCTGACCTTGTGATCCGCCTGCCTCGGCCTCCCAAAGTGCTGGGATTACAGGCATGAGCCACCGCACCCGGCCAAAATGCTGAATTATTTTTCACCTTTCCAGAGTGGGGCGTATAGGATAGAAGTTGGCCCTTGGGGTCAGGGGATCCTAACTGTAGTTGCAGCTTCCCTCTTAACTAGCTATGATCCTGAACTGGGCTCTCATTGCTTCCTGAGGCCTCCGTTTCCTCATCTGTAAGTTGGGGCGAGTTGGACAGCACCCTAGGGGATCCTCCCAGCTCCGGCGTCTGAGGACCATCAAGTCGGTTATGTCACTGGGTTGTAGTAGAGTGGTGGATACACAGGCCACTTAGGCTTGCTTGCCCTGAAGTGAAATTGTTCTGGAACTCTGGGATTTCAACTCTTATATTTCTGCCTGTGTTTTGGAAGTGTTTTCCCCGCTTATTTTCTCCATCAGACAGTGTCATTTATTGTAGCTGCCAACGTAAAATGACAGCTGTCTCCACTTGTCAGCTGCTCTCATCATCTGGTTTGCTGTGTGCTTTGGAAAGCAGATGACCAAACACGTATGAACTAGGCACAAGAGCATATGAACCCGGCACAGAGAAGACAGCTGAGGATATTTCCTGTAGGGTAGCATGCGTGAACTTTATAAGGCATTTGGCCACTTAGGTATTTTTCTTTTTTTCTTTTTTGTGATGGGGTCCCACTCTGTCACCCAGGCTGGAGTGCAGTGGCACAGTCATGGCTCACTGCAGTCTTGACCTCCCCAGCTCAAGGAATCCTCTCACCTCAGCCTCCTGAGTCCCTGGAATTACAGACGCATTCCGCCATAACTGGCTACTTTTTTCTATATTTTGTAGAGATAGGGTCTCACTATGTTGCCTAGGCTGACGTTAATCTCCTAGGCTCAAGTGGTCCTCCCACCTCAGCCTCCCAAAGTGCTGGGATTATAGGTGTGAGCCACTGTGCCCGGCCGGTATTTTTCATTTGGAGGTTTATAACTGCATTCCAGAATTTTAACTCTACTGGAAAGCTAACACAATGTTCCAACACAAATCTGTCTCGCATACTAGTTAGTGTTTTTGAGGTTCCATCACAGACAAATGACAGAAGAAAGCAAAACTGTTTAGGAAGGCCTAAATTAAACATTCTATAATAAAGGCATTCCCATTTGACAAGTCCCTGGTATCTTAATACTTTATAAGATGACAATGAGCCTTTTTTACCCCTAGTTAGGGGATTAAGTTCTAGGAGAAGAAGTTAACCAGGTGGTTCCTTAAGTAAGTAATCTTTTGACTACTTAGGGATTGATTTTGTTTTCCCATAATGAAAATGAATTCTGTTTTCCTTCATTTACTTGACTTTAGTGATCTCTGAAAACTAAGATAAAATATACTCGGCCTCTGAGGGAATACAACCATAATGTACAGAAGACAAAATAGATACTCTAAAGATTTTAAATGGAACATCTTGAGATTTGAGAAATTAAAGGCAGTGAAAATCAGACTGCTTCTAAGCACTTTTTATTTTCCCTATAGGAAAGCAGGGTAGATAATCCTGATGGGTAGGATTTCAATTAATTGGTGAATAGAAGGTAAAATGATCGAGAAACAAATATCATAATTATAGGAGAAAATAGCAGGAGCTTTTTGTTTTAAAGGAAATAAAGAATAGAATTCACAGTGAACAGAGACAGAACAAAATCTGATAATTCTAGACTCACTTGAGTGCCGCAAGGATCCCGATCAGGTAAAACAGCTGTGCCTGCACATGGGTCCTGGAAAGGCTTCTCCCCGGAACCACCTAAGTGAAATAAAAACTCATTTCTGACTGTTTCAGGATGGCTACACAGACCTTTAGGATAATAACCCACATTCTTTTGGGCAACTCTAATCAAGTGATGCCTCCTTAAGGATACGGAGTTAGTCCCCAGCTCACGTAAGGCACGATACCAAAGAACAGTGAGCCGTCATGTAGAATGTTCTCCAAATCATTGTCTCTGACCTTTCCTTCCTCTTGGGTATGACTGTGGTGACATCAGGAGACAAGCTAAAGGGACCTCCTGGATCTCACAGGGAAACTGTTTCCCTCCAGTATCACGCTCAATTGTTCCTCGGTGCAGATGAAATTCTTAAATGGTTTCATCTGGATGTGAGGTTGTGGGATGACTTACTGTGGTCAGAGCTGTTCCCGGCACTGTGGCTGCTCCAGTTGTGGGAGGTCATCAATCCCACAGTTCTGACCTCCTGGCTCAGAGACGTCACTGTGGAGACACCTGGCTGCTATTGTGACACGCAGGAGGTCAGCTGGCTCCTGCTGGTGGGCACCCTGCCCACCCTGCCAGCTTCACCGGCCCACACTACACAGGCATTTAGACGTTACAGGGTAGCCCAAGCTCCCAAAGCTGTGGAAAGGAAGGGGAGCTATCTATTGGCCTTTGAGAACTCAAAACCCATGTTGGTGGGGGCCACTCAGATTGGGTACAAATGTGTCATCAAATTCAGTTTTGAAACTGTCTGAGTAGTTTCTTTACCTACAGATTTTGATCCTATTCACTACTCAATACTGAAAAGAGAAATTGATCTCTCAAATAGACAAAGATAAATTTGTATGGAAACAACAGGAAATTCCATATTACATACATTTATGTCAACTGGGTTGTAATTCAATTACTTTTTCTTTTATTTTAGTTGGCATGTAATAATTATAAATATTGGCTGGGCGGGGTGGCTCATGCCTGTAATTCCAGCCCTTTGGGAGGCCGAGGTGGGAGGATCATTTGAGCTCAGAAGTTTAAGACCAGTCTTGGCAACATGGCCAAACCCCATCTCTATGAATAATGCAAATATTAGATGTGTGTGGCGGTGCACACCTGTAGTCCCAGCTGCTCAGGAAGCTGAGGTGGGAGGATCATTTGAGCCTGGGGAGGTTGAAGCTGCAGTGAGCTGTGATTGCACTGCTGCACTCCAGCCTGGGCAACAGAGTGAGACCTTGTCTCAAAAAATAAACAATAAAAAATTGTAGATATTTATGGGGTGTAATTAAATTATTATATGACAGATTAACGTCAATTTTGCCCTGTATTCTCATGGTTCTCAATGTCCTAGCTTTGTACATTTAGCATTTTTTTTTTTTTTTTGAGACAGATTCTCACTCTGTTGCCCAGGGTGGAGTGCAGTGGTGTGATCTCCGCTCACTGCAACCTCCACGACCCGGGTTCAAGAAATTCTCCTGCCTCAGCCTCCTAAGGAGCTGGGATTACAGGTGCCCACCACCATGCCCGAATAATTTTTGTATTTTAGTAGAGATGGGGTTTCACCACGTTGGCCAGGCTGGTCTTGAACTCCTGACCTGAAGTGATCCATCCGCCTCGGCCTCCCAAAGTGCTGGGATTACAGGCATGAGCCCCTGCGCTGGCCTAGCATTTTGTTGTTTTTATTAATTCAGATCATTAATTGAAGCCAAACTCCATGTTTTTTATTTTTATTATTTATTTCTTTTTTTTTTGATACAGAGTTTCTCTCTGTCGCCCAGGCTGGTGTGATCTCGGCTCACTGCAACCTCTGCTTCTCGGGTTCAAGCGATTCTTCTGCCTCAGCCTCCCAAGTAGCTGGGATTACAGGCACGTGCTACCATGCTCGGCTAATTTTTATATTTTTAGTAGAGATGGGGTTTCACCGTGTTAGCCAGGATGGTCTCGATCTCCTGACCTCGTGATCCACCCACCTTGGCCTCCCAAAGTGCTGGGATTACAGGCATGAGCCACCGCGCCTGGCCTGTTTTTGATTTTTAAATTGTTTCATAGGACATGTGCAGACTCCTTTCTATAGGTCACATTTTTTTCTTGGTAACATGTGATGTCTAAGCACTTTCTAGTGTCACCCCGCATATCCTGAAAGTTCTTCAGCACTATTCCTTGCTTCTCTCTGTCCTCATCCTATGTCACTTGTTCTTTTTTTTTTTTTTTTTTTTTTTTGAGACAGGGGTCTCATTATGTTGCCCAGGCTGGTCTCGAACTATGGGCTTAAGAGATCCTCCTGCCTCAGTCTCCCAAGTGGTCGGGACTGCAGGAGCTCGCTGCTGCACCTGACTTCTAACATTTTGGCTTGTGGGCAGGTCTCTTCATGGCATTTTGCTCAAGCATCTTACCAAGGGTCTGATACCAGAATTTACATAGATTCAGAATCAGTGATTGAATGGTTACAACGTTACTGCAGAATGTATGAAGAACATTTTATTTAGTTATGTATTTTTTAGTTTTTTTTAGGGACAGTCTTGCACTGTTACCCACTCTGGAGTCCAGTGATGCGATCATGGCTCACTGCAGCCTTGAATGCCTGGAGGCATGCGCCACCATACCTGGGTAATGTTCTAAAAAAAGTTTGTAGACGTTGGGCTGGGGGTGCATTGGGGGAGGGTGTCACTGTGTTGCCCAGGCTGGTCTTGAACTCCTGGCCTCAAGTGAGCTGGGAGCACCTTGGCCTCCCAAAGTGCTGGGATCACAGGGGTGAGCCATTGTGCCCGTCCTGAAGAACATTTTAAAAGAACAAATCCTAGAAGTTTCTCTAGCGCCTATGACATTGACCAGTTGCTTGGTGTATTAGTCCGTTTTCATGCTGCTGATAAAGACCATGGCTGGGCATGGTGGCTCATGCCTATAATCCTAGCACTTTGGGAGGCTGAGGTCAGGAGTTCAAGACCACCCTGGCCAACATGGCAAAACCCTGTCTCTACTAAAAGTAGAAAAATTAGCTGGGCATGGTCATGGCTGCCTATAGTCCCAGGTACTTGGGAGGCTGAGGCAGGAGAATCACTGAACCCAGGAGGTGGAGGTTGCAGTGAGCCGAGATTGTGCCACTGTACTCCAGCCTGGGTGACAGAGTGAGACCTGGTCTCAAAAAAAAAAAAAAAAAAAAAGACATACCTGAGACTGGGTAATTTATAAAGAAAAAGAGATTTAATGGACTCACAGTTCCATATGGCTAGGGAGGCATCATAATCATGGTGGAAAGCAAAAGGTACATCTTACATGGTGGCAGGTAAGAGAGAATGAGAACCAAGTGAAAGGGGAAACCTCTTATAAAATCGTCAGATCTCGTGAGGTTTATTCACTACCACAAGAACAGTATGAGGGAAACCACCCCCATGGTTCAATTATCTCCTACCAGGTCCCTCTCACAACACACGGGAATTATGGGAGCTACAATTCAAGATGAAATCTGGGTGGGGACACAGGCAAACCATATCACTTGGTTTTTTGGAAGGTGCCAGCAGACCTGACTGCACTGGCTGATCCTTGGGCATTCCAAACCTACACCAAAGACAGGATTTAGGGGAATATATATTGATTTCTTCATCAGCAGGCACAACCAGTGGAATACTGAATAGAAATCACCATGGTGGATAAGGGTAGGCTAGAAAGTCACATATAGAGAGCACTATGGTGGATATTTTGCATTGTGGCTTTATTAGTCTGTTTTCACGGTGATGATAAAGACATACCCAAGACTGGGCAATTTACAAAAGGAAGAGGTTTGTTGGGCTTACAGTTCCACATGGCTGGGGAGACCTCACAAACATGGCGGAAGGTGAAAGGCACATCTCACATGGCGGCAGACAGGAGAAGAGAGCTTGTGCAGGGATACTTTTTTTTTTTTTCCTGAGACAAAGTCTTGCTCTGTTGCCCAGGCTGGAGTGCAGTGGCGTGATCTCGGCTAACTGCAACCTCCTCCTCCTGGGTTCAAGCAATTCTGCCTCAGCCTCCCGAGTAACTGGGATTATAGGCATATGCCACCACGCCTGGCTAATTTTTGTATTTTTTTTTTTTTTGGAGACTGAGTCTCACTCTGTCACCCAGGCTGGAGTGCAGTGATGCGATCCTGGCTCACTGCAACCTCCACCTCCCAGGTTCAAGCGATTCTCCTGCCTCAGCCTCCTGAGTAGCTGGGATTACAGGTGTGTGCCACTATGCCCAGCTGTTTTGTATATTTAGTAGAGATGGGGTTTCACCATGTTAGCCAGCTGATCTCGAATTCCTGATCTTTGGTGATCTGCCTGCCTTGGCCTCCCAAAGTGCTGGGATTACAGGCATGAGCCACCATGCCTGGACTCATTTTTGTATTTTTAGTAGAGATGGGGTTTCACCATGTTGGCCAGGCTGGTCTTGAACTCCTGATTTGGTGATCCACCTGCCTCGGCCTCCCAAAGTGCTGGGATTACAGGTGTGAGCCACTGCACCTGGCCTAATTTTTGTATTTTTAGTAGCGACGGGGTTTCACCATGTTGGCCAGGCTGGTCTTGAACTCCTGATTTGGTGATCCACCTGCCTTGGCCTCCCAAAGTGCTGGGATTACAGGCGTGAGCCACGGCACCCAACCAGGAAACTTTTTTAAAACCATCAGATCTCATGAGACTGATTCACTATCATGAGAAAGCACAGGAAAGACCTGCCCCCATAATTCAATTACCTCCTACCAGGTTCCTCCCATGACACATGGGAATTGTGGGAGATACAATTCAAGATGAGATTTGGGTGGGGTCACAGCCAAACCATATGAGTGGCCTTATTTGCCTTTTATTCATTTCGCTTCATGTAGCCATAGATGGGCTGTGAGAATCTTGGATAATCGGAAAACCCCATGGTCTGTTCTTTTTTCTTCTTCTAAAATGTCCACCCTCTGATGATCATTTAGATACGTTGATATGTTGTCCTTCAGTTAACATTATTTTAGATTTCTTTCTTTCTTTCTCTTTTTTTTTTAGAGTCTCACTCTGTCGTCCAGGCTGGAGTGCAGTGGGATGATCTTGGCTCACTGCAGCCTCCGCCTCTCAGTTTCAAGTGATTCTTCTGCCTCAGCCTCCCCAGTAGCTAGGATTATAGGCACCTGCCACCACGCCTGGCTAATATTTGTATTTTTAGTAGAGATGGGGTTTCACCATGTTGGTCAGGCTGGTCTCGAACTCCTGACCTCAGGTGGTCCACCCGCCTTGGCCTCCCAAAGTGCTGGGATTACAGGTGTGAGCCACCAGGCTGGGCCTAGGACATTTCTTTTAATTCTATTATACTATTAAGGGCAGTGGTATCCTTGTTAGTGATGGATAATAATGTACATTGTTTTTTGTTTAAAAGAAGAGAAAGGGGGCCGGGCACAGTGGCTCACGCCTGTAATCCCAGCACCTTGGGAGGCTGAGGTGGGTGGATCACGAGGTCAGGAGTTCGAGACCAGCCTGGCCTACATGGTGAAACCCCATCTCTACTAAAGATACAAATAATTAGCCGCGCATTGTGGCTCGCACCTGTAATCCCAGCTACTTGAGAGGCTGAGGCAGGAGAATTGCTTGAACCCGGGAGGCGGAGGTTGCAGTGAGCCGAGATCACACCATTGCACTCTAGCCTGGGTGATAGGGCAAGACTCTGTCAAAAAAAAAAAAAAAAAGGAAGAGAAAGGATGAAAAATGTTTGTCCTTATTTCTTAAAATATTCAATGAGCTTATACTGTGTTCAAGTGATTAACTGTGGTGCCTTTAGGTGCCCCTGAAGTAGTCATAACTTTTTACTCTAACTCCTAAACCTAACACCACATCTACCCACATACAAACAGGTACATACTTATTTCCTTTTTAACATCATTAGTCTTAGTTTTTTGAATGTTGAGCCTGCAGGCTTTAAAAATACAACTTAGGGCCAGGCATGGTGACTCATGCCAGCACTTTGGGATACCAAGGTGGAAAGATTGCCTGAGCCCAGGAGTTTGAGATCAGCCTGGGCAACATAGCAATATCCTGCCTCTACAAAAAATAAAAAATTAGCCAGGCATGGTGGCACACACCTGCAGTCCCAGCTACTTGGGAGGCTGAGGTAAGAGGATCGCTTGAGCCCAGGAGGTTGAGGCTGCAGTGAGCCGTGATTACCCCACTGCATTCTGGCCTGGACAATGGAGAGGGACCATGTCTTGGGGGGAAAAAAGAAAGAAAGAAAGAAAAAATCCAACTGAAAAAATATTTTTAGTTGGGCGCGGTGGCTCACGCCTGCGCCTGTAATCCCAGCACTTTGGGAGGCCAAAGCAGGCGGATCACTTGAGGCCAGGAGTTTGAGACCAGCCTGGCCAAAATGACGAAACCCCATTTCTAGTAAAAATTCAAAAATTAGCCTGTCGTGGTGTTGTGCGCCTGTAATCCCAGCTACTGGGGAGGCTGGGGCAGGAGAATCACTTGAACCTGGGAGGTGGAGGTTGCAGTAAACCAAGATCGCTCCACTGCATTCCAGCCTGGGCTATAGAGAGACCCTGTCTCAAAAAAAAAAAAAAAAAAAAAAAAGAAAAAGAAAAATTAAAGTGTTCACATATAAATGAAGCAACTCATTTAGAGAGGAAGGGAAAGGCCTGGAAGCCAAGTGTTGGCATTTCCACCAAGGCTGAGCATTCTTGTACGGAGACCCTGCTGAACTGCCTTTCTTGGGACGCATATTTTCATGCTACATCATACATGTAGTGAAGCAACTCAGCTATACCCTTTCAGTGGGGGTTGAAGATGAATCAGCCTATCGTGTTGTAATTCAGACAAAAGCGAGGTTTATTTTTTTTCAGGCAATCATTCTAAAATGCTAGAGGAAATGAAGCCCCTTAGCCCACTGGCCCCTATCTGTGCCAGGTTTTGCACCAATATGGACAGCCTGTTCTGTTCTGTAGGACTTGCCCCTGAAACAAAGGATCTTCCTGAAATGCATCTCCGCAGACTCTCTACTCAAAAATTCATCTCTGTGGGAGAGGGGACATTTTGTAGCATTTTGTCTTCAGCTTGTATTCTACAAAAATCAAACTTCAGATATGAAAATTCTTTTAAACTATAGATTCATTGAACTAGAAAGGGCCAGAAGAACTCTAATTGATACAATTAGGACTTACATAATTTATGTAAGAGAGGACTAGATACGAAGCAACCCAGAGAATAAGAGTCTAATCTGCACTTAACCTTCTCCTTCCTCCCTCCCTCCCTTCCTTCCTTCCTTCCTTCCTTCCTTCCTTCCTTCCTTCCTTCCTTCCTTCCTTCCTTCCTTCCTTCCTCTTCCTCTCTCTCTCTCTCTCTCTCTTTCTTTGAGACAGAGTTTTGCTCCAGTTGCCCAGCCTGGAGTGCAATGGCACGATCTTGGCTCACTGCAACCTCCGCCTCCCAGGTTCAAGCGATTCTCCTGCCGCAGCCTCCCGAGTAGCTGGGATTACAGGTGCTGCACCACCATGCCCGGCTAATTTTGTATTTTTAGTAGAGACGGGGTTTCTCCATGTTTGTCAGGCTGGTCTCAAACTCCAGCCCTCAGGTGATCTGCCAGCCTCAGCCTCCCAAATTGCTGGGATTACAGGCATGAGCCACCGCACCTGGCCTAACCTTTTAAAAAGAAATTTTTCATGGGCAAAAGATCTGAATAGACATTTCTCCAAAGAGGATATACAGATAGCTAATAAGCCCATAAAAAGATGCCCATACACAGGAGGCTGAGGCAGGAGAATCGCTTGAACCCGGGAGGTGGAGGTTGGAGGTTGCAGTGAGCTGAGATTGTGTCACTGCACTCCAGCCTGGGTGACAGAGCAAGACTCTGTCTCAGGGGGAAAAAAAGATGCCCAACATTAGTCATCAGGGAAATGCAAATCAAAACCACAGTGAGATACCACTTCATACAAACAAAAATGGCTATAAAAAAAAGTCATAATAATAATGTTGGTGAGTATGTGGAGAAATTGGAATCCTCTTACACTACTGGTGGGAATGTGAAGTGGTGCAGCTGATTTGGAAAATAGTCTGGCAGTTTCTTGAAAAGTTAAACAGAGTTCCATTTGACCCAGCAATTCTGCTCTTTGGCATATACCCAAGAGAAGAAGGAACTTGTAGTCCTAGCTACTTGGGAGGCTGAGGTGGGAGGATCACTTGAGCGTGGGTGGTCAAGGTTGCAGTGAGCTATGATTGCACCACTGCAATCCAGTTTGGGCAACAGAGTGAGACCCTGTTTCTAAAATAAAAAAAAGTGCAAGCAACCCAAATGTCCACCAACTGAGGAATGGATAAATAAAATGTGGTACATGCATACAGTGGAATATTATTTAGCAATAAAAAGAAATATGAAATACTCATATATGCGGCAACATTGGATGAACTTTAAAAACTGTACACTAAGGGAAAGAAGGCAGTCACAAAAGATTACATATTATATGATTTATTTATATGAACTAGAATAGGCAAATCTATAAAGACAAAGTTGACTAAATGGTTGCTTAGGGCTAGTGGAGCTGGGGGTGGGGCAGGAGAATGATAGCTAAAGGGTGTGGTTTTTTTTAATTGATAAAAGTGTTCTAAAATGGATTATGTTTATGGTTGCACAGCTATGAATATACTAAAAACCATGAAGTGTCCTTTAAATGAGTGAGTTGTATGGTATGTGAATTATATCTCAAGAAGAAAGAAAGAATGAAAAAGAAATCTCTCTAGATTTCTTCCTGGCTGCCAGAAAATTCTTTTTTTTCTTTTTGTTTTTTTGAGACAGGATCTTGCTCTGTCACCCAGGCTGGAGTGCAGTGGTATGATCACTGCTCACTGCAGTCTTGACCCCCCAGGTTTGAGTGATCCCCTCACCTCAGCCTCCCAAGTATCTGAGACTGCAGGTATGAGCCACCATATCTGGCTAATTTTAACTTTTTTTTTTTTGTAGAAACAGTCTCCCTATGTTGCCCAGGTAGTCTTGAACTCCTGGACTCAAGTGATCTTCACATCTTGGCCTCCCGAAGTGCTGGGATTACAGGCATGAGCCACTGTGTCTTGCCAGAAAATTCTTTCCCATATTTAGTATTTTTCTTTTTGCTCACTCTGATAAACACTTGTTTTGTTTTTGGTAGAGATAGAGAAGAGTAAAAAACTTCCTTGTCTTGAATCATAAATCTTCTAATACTCAAAGGCCATTATTATATTAGCCATTTGGAGGAAATGATTTCAGTGCCTTTAACCTTTTCTTATAGGATTCATTTTTATGCCATTATTTGCCTTTCTACCTCTCTTGGAGCTTCTTAACCATTCTGGGCCTTAGATTCTTTGCCTATAAAATGAGACCGGTGGACTAGATCTCAAAGACCCCTTGCAGGTCTGAAGTCCTGTGATGAACGTCGGCATCCTTTGAGAAAGCATGAACATGTACAAATGAAAACACTTTTCTGAGCTGTGGAAGGCAAAACTGTAATCAGCTATGAAAAGAAGCTGGAAACAGACTGAGGGAGTCAAGTTTTAAAATCAGTGAACACAGCATGAAGTGGGCACAGCAAAGACCTGAGAGTCAGGAAACTTAATCTCTGCTTTTATGACTCATGGTAAGATTTGGGAGAAGTCACATGACCTCTTGAGTACATTTTCTTTTCTATAAAATGGTCATCGTATAACCTGCCTACCTCTCTCTAAGCAATGTTCTCACTGAATGATTAAACAAGTAAATATTATTGTAATGCACAGATTATAACAATATTTTATATGTGATTCACAACAGAACTGCTGTTATTGAAACAATTCTTTCCTTGAAAGAAAATTTATGATACCTATTTTTTTTTTAATTCATTTCATTTTGGTTTTATTATCTCCTCTTAAAACTTAATGAATATAGGCTGGGCGCAGTGGCTCACGCCTGGAATCCCAGCACTTTTGGAGGCTGAGGTGGGCAAATCACTTGAGGCCAGGAGTTCGAGACCAGCCTGGCCAACATGGCAAAACTTTTTCTCTACTAAAAATACAGAAATTAGCCGGGTGTGGTGGGAAAACCTGTAATCCCGGCTACTCAGGTGGCTGAGGCACAAGAATTGCTTGAGCCTGGGAGGCAGAAGTTGCGGTGAGCGGAGATGACGCCAGTGCACTTCAGCTTGGGCGACAGAGCAAGACTGTCTCAAAAACAAAACAAAACAAAAAACTTAATGAATATGGCATAGTAAAATGTAAAGAAATATAAGAATAAAAGCTTAATGAAATCATGGTTAACGTGAACAAAGCTTACATGAACATTAAAAATTAATAAAAAGTATTTTTCTTCCAAATTTGGCTTTGTAAAAGCCTATGTTAATTATAAAAATCGTTAAGCATTTTTCTAGTTGCCACTTCCCTCACATCTATATTGTTCTCATTGTTAAGGTGTCTTATGTTGCTTTTTTTAAAATTATACTTTAATTTCTGGGGTACATGTGCAGAATGTGCAGTTTTGTTACATAGGTATACACGTGCCATGGTGGTTTGCTTCACCCATCAACCCATCATCTACATTAGGTATTTCTCCTAATGCTATCCCTTCCCTAGCCCTCCACCCCCCAACAGGCCCCAGTGTGTGATGTTCCACTCCCTGAGTCCATGTGTTCTCATTGTTCAGCTCCCACTTATGAGTGAGAACATGCAGTGCTTGGTTTTCTGTTCTTGTGTTAGTTTGCTGAGAAAGATGGTTTCCAGCTTCATCCATGTCCGGTGTCTTATGTTTCTGAGTAGAACCAGAGGTCAAGGGACCATGTCAAATCTCTCCATTGTTACACCTTAATGCCTGTAACAATGCCATGCACCTGGTATTTACTCATTAAAAACTGATGACATTTATTGCCTGCTAATGGAAGAGGTTAAACTGCTCAATGTAAATAGGACATTGAAAATTTGCAGTCCAGACAGAATTTTTTTGTGTGGGTCTAGTGATTTCTGAGAACCATAAAGCTAATTTAAAGCATCTTAGGCAATAACAAATATCTCATGGTATTCATGAGATCAATGACATCATGAAACTTAGGAAACTGAACAATAGTCGCAAAAGTTGACACACTTAAAGGAGAGATGGTCTTCCAAGCAGGGAGACTGTATGATTTTTCAGGGGTACCAGCTTTGCTCAAAAGAGCATGGAAATTCCCCTGTTTGGAATTTGGAATCTATCCAGAGTCAGATTACCATCCCTCAGGAAAATCAACCTCATTTCTTATAGCCACGCAATGTGGTTAATGATGTTTGCTTTTCCTCTCTGGTAAGCTATTGAGTTATCTTCAAATAGGATGGATTGCATAGGTAACAATGGGATCATGCCAATTACTGTGTAATTGGAGTTAGAGATAGGCCTGCTTAAAATCAAGGACAATAGGCCCGGCACGGTGGCTCACACCTGTAATCCCAGCACTTTGGGAGGCTGAGGCAGGTGGATCACGAGGTCAGGAGATCGAGACCATCCTGGCTAACATGGTGAAACCCCGTCTCTACTAAAAATACAAAAAGTTAGCTGGGCATGGTGGCAGGCACCTGTAGTCCCAAGCTACTTGGGAGGCTGAGGCAGGAGAATGGTGTGAACCTAGGAGGCAGAGCTTGCAGTGAGCCAAGATTGTGCCACTGCACTCCAGCCTGGGCGACAGAGCGAGACTCTGTCTCAAAAAAAAAAAAAAAAAAAAATGAAGAACAATAAACATCCATAGAGCTGAGATTGCCATTGTCCCAGATACTTTCAGGTGTGTTATTCCATCCTTAAAGCTACCCTTTGTGACAGGTGGTACTTTCCTCAGGAATACGGGACATTCAGGGATATCCACACATATTCTGGGCCATGGGAGACTCCAGATGGGCTGTGCAGTCTTAAGTTGCTGATAGCTGTCACTTTTGCTGGGGGTCACCTGGCACATTGCTTGCTGCTACTGGGATGTCCACTCAGGGCACAGCAAACCACTGTAGTTTATTAGCACAGCAACAAGCAGTGCTCACTAAAGTCTATGAAGTTGCTGTCTTTGGCCAAGGTCCCAGCTTGCTTTCTGGAGCTGAGACTAAGGGTGTTCACCTTGACAGGGTCCAGGCCATCTTGAGGCCACTCTCTGCTCCTCTAGGAGTGGAGGGCCCACCTTCTTTCCTTCTCAACTCCTCCCGTTTTCTCTTCCTCCCCAGCATGCTCTAACTTCCTCCCAAGCTCTTTTTTTTTTTTTTTTTTGAGACAGAGTTTTGCTTTGTTGCCCAGGCTGGAGTGCAGTGATCTCGGTATGAGATCTCGGTATGGAGTGGTATGATCTCGGCTCACTGTAACCTCTGCCTCCCAGGTTCAAGCAATTCTTGTGCCTCAGCCTCCTGAGTAGCTGGGATTACAGGCGCCCGCCACCACACCCAGCTGGTTTTTTGTATTTCAGTAGAGACAGTTTCACCATGTTGCCCATGCTGGTCTCGAACTCCTGAGCTCAGGCAATCTGCATGTCTCGCTTCCCAAAGTGTTAGGATTACAGGAGTGAGCCACTGTGCCTGGCCCCAAGCTCTTGCTTAAGGATGAATCTTATAGGCTGCCTCTTTAGAGCCTTGCTTTTTGACTCTTTAAAAACAAACAAACAAACAAAACAAACAAGCACCAAAACGCCAAACTCAGGTTTGGCTTTAAAACGATTGTTATGTGTTTAGCTCAATTGGAAAAAATCGAATGTAAAAATGTATTGGGAGGCCGAGGTGGGCGGATCACAAGGTCAGAAGATCGAGAACATCCTGGCTAACATGGTGAAACCCCGTCTCTACTAAAAAAAAAAATACAGACAATTAGCCAGGCGTGGTGGCGGGCGCCTGTAGTCCCAGCTACTCAGGAGGTTGAGGCAGGAGAATTGCTTGAACCCGGGAGGCGGAGCTTGCAGCGAGCCGAGATCGCGCCACTGCACTCCAGCCTGGGCGACAGAGCGAGACTCCGTCTCAAAAAAAAAAAAAAAAAAAAGTATAAATCATGTATACAATAAGGTAGATTATCAAACACGTACAGCCGAAGGCTCATTTCAGATCAGAAGTTCTACATTCACTGTCACAGTGACGGTGGTAGAAATGAAAACATTTTATTCATTTATTTTGCATGCTGCCTATTTTTTCTAATTTTAAAAATACACATATTGCTTCTTTCTGTATTAATGAAAGGTTATTTTAAACAACTGTACTAATACAGTTTGTACTGTGATAAAATATACATGACAAAATTTACCATCTTATCAATTTTTTTTTTTTTTTTTGAGATCAGTCTCTTTCTGTCACCCAGGCTGGAGTACAGTAGTGTGATCTTGGCTCACTGCAATCTCTGCCTCCCAGGTTCAAGCAATTCTTATGCCTCAGCCTCCCATCCTGAGTAGCTGAAATTACAGGCGTGAGTCACCATGCCCAGCTAATTTTTTGTATTTTTAGTAGAGACGAGGTTTCGCCATGTTGGTCAGACTGGTCTTGAACTCCTGGTCTCAAGCAATCCGCCCGCCTTGGCCTCTCAAAGTGCTGGGATTACAGGTGTGAGCCACTGTGCCCGGCCCCGTCTTATCAATTTTTAAGAGTACAGTTCAGCAGCATTAAATATATTCACAATGTTGTGCAGCCATCACCACCATTCATGTCGAGAATTTTTTTTGTTTTGAAACAGTGTCTGACTCTGTTGCCCAGGCTGGAGTGCGATAGCACAATCACTGCTCACTGCAGCCCCCACCTCGCAGGCTCCAGTGATCCTCCCACCTCAGCCTCCCGAGTAGCTAGAACTGCAGGTGTGCATCACCATGCCTGGTTAATTTTTAAATTTTTTGTAGAGATGGGCTGGTCCATGCCCTATGTTGCCTAGGCTGGTCTCAAACTCCTGAACTCAAGTGATCCTCCTGCTTTAGCCTCCCAAAGTGCAGGGATTACAGGTGTGAGCCACAGCACCCGGCCCGGAATTTTTTTCATCTTGCAAATCTGAAATTCTGTATCCATTAAATGCTAACTCCCCATTCTCCCCACCTCTAGTCCCTGACAACCACCATTCTACTTTCTGTCTCTGTGAATTTGACTAGGTACCTTATTTAAGTGGAATCCCACAGACTTTGCTCAAAGATGCTATTTTTTGTGTGTCTGGTTTGTTTTACTTAGCAATAATAATGTCTTTAAGCTTCATCTATGTTATAGCACGTATCAGAATTTCCTTCCTTTTTAAGGCAAATAATATTCCATTGGATGGATATACTACATTTTGTTTATCCATTCATCCATTGATGGGTACTTTGGTTGCAGACACATTTTGACTATTGTGAATAGAGCTGTTATGATCATGGGTGTAACTAATATAGTTTAAATAATTTATTTAAGAGATAAAAATAAACAGTATTTTGATTTTGGTTATATTCCTATTACTGATTTTCTTTTTACCTAAGCCTTTGGCTGAAGAAAGGAAGGGCCATGCCTGCTGAATTGGGAAAGGAGAGCAGGGAATGAAGGAAAAGGACAGCCACAGACTAAGGGTTAGTGTTCGGAATATACAAGAATTCTTACAAATCTGTAAGGAAAAGAAGCGTCACTCAATAGAAAATGGTCAAAAACTTGAACCAACATTTCATAACAGAGACAATCCAAAATGAAACAATGCTCAACCAAAAAGTAATCAGAGAAATGCAAATTAAAGCTACAACAAGACACAATTATGCACCCACCAGAATGGCTAAATCTGTCTTTCAAAGCTAAACAAAGCAAGAACTTACCTACACAGCCAATGGAGGTAAAAAATGGTACAAACCTTTGGAAAATAATTTATTGTTCTCTTGTAAAGTTGAAAATAAATATACTCCAGGAGCCTGCAGCTTATTTCCTGGGTATATTCTCTGGAAATCTGCATGCACAGATGCACCAGGGTGCAATAATGCTCCTGATAGCATCGCTCATAATAGCCCCAAACCAGAAACAACCCAAAAAGTCATCTGCAACACAATGGATGCATTCATTGTGGTGTATTCATTTGATGGAATACAGAATTACAGCTACACGCACCATGGATGAAACTCACAATTATGATGTTTAGTGAAAAAGTTTAGTGAAAAAAGGCAGAGTCAAAAGATTTCGTATGATTGCTTCCATCTGTATAAAGTTTAAATTAGGCAAAAAATAATTTATTTTTAGGAAAGCATGTGTAGGTGGTGCTATGGTTTGGATGCAGTTTGTTTAGCTCTGCCAAGTCTCATGTTGAAATTTAATCCCCAGTGTTGAAGGTGGGGTCTCGTGGGAGGTGTTTGGATCCTTCATGAATGGCTTGGTGCCATTCTCTTGGGAG
The DNA here is from genome assembly GCF_028885655.2 of Pongo abelii. Lineage (NCBI taxonomy): Eukaryota > Metazoa > Chordata > Mammalia > Primates > Hominidae > Pongo > Pongo abelii. The sequence goes on along the minus strand of NC_071999.2, from coordinate 104,130,494 downwards.
TGAGTGAGTTCTCACTCTCAGTTCCCGAGACAACTGGTTGTTGAAAAAAGCCTGGCACCTTCTTGCTCGCTCTGTCTTGCCTCCTTCTCTCTCACCATGTGACCCGCACACGTTGGCTCCCCTTCCCCTTCCGCCATGAGCAGAAGCAGCTTGAGGTCCCCACCAGAAGCAGATGCTGGTGCCATGCTTCTTGTACGGCCTGCAGAACCATGAGCCAAATATCTTTTCTTTATAAATCACCCAGCCTCAGATATTCCTTTGTAGCAACATAAACAGACAAAGACAGGTGGTCAATATATAATAGGAAGCAAGATGTCAATGGCAAGGAAGAGGGTTTTCAGTGGGGAGGAATGTGTGGGACAGGAGACACTATCCTATCTTCTGACTTAGGTGGTGGCTACTTTAGAATTAAAAATATATATATTTTAAAATAATTATAAATTCACAGGAAGATGCAAACACTGTGCATAAATGTCCTGCATACCTGTCACTCAATTTCCCCAATAGTTGGATCACGCATAATGATAGTACAAATCGACATTGGTCCAATGTATGGATCTAGTTCTGTGTCATTTGATTACACATACACAAAGCTCCTCGTGTGCGTCTCCTTCATAGTTTCCTCCCTCCAGCCCCTCCCCGCCATCCCTAGACCCTGGCAACAACCACTAGACTATTTTCCTCTTCTGTAATTTTGTCATTGGAAATGTTATATAAATGGAATTGTGTAACGCATGACCTTCTGAGATTGGCTTTGTACAATCAGAGAATCTGCTTGAGATCAACACGTGTTCTTATCAATAGTTTGTTCCTTTGTGTTGCTGAGTTGCATTTCACTGTATGGATGCACCTTTTGATGGACATTTCGGTTGCCTCCAGTTTTGGCTGTTACAAATAAAGCTACTACGAGTATTTGTGCATAGGTTTCTGTGTGTATACACATTTTTACTTCTTAAATAATTCCCAGGAGTGCAATTGCTGGGTTTTATGGTAAGTGTATGCTTAGTTTTAAAAGACACCAACACACTATTTTCCAAAGTGACTGCACCATTTTACATTTCCACCAGCAATGTGTGAGAAGTGCAATTTCTCTGCATCCTTGCCAGCATTTGCTATTGCTGCTATTACACTTTTTTCCCCTGTTCTGATACATGTGTAGTGTTAGATCATCATGGCCTTAATTTGCACTTCCTTAATGGCGAGTGATGTGGAACATTCCTGGAGGAGGGGCAGTGTTCTATCTTCTAACTTAGGTAGTGATTAAACTATGAATGTTTTGTATTTCACAGTAAAATAAGAAAAGAAGTGGCCGGATGCAGTGGCTCACGCCTGTAATCCCACCACTTTGAGAGGTCAAGGCAGATGGATCACTTGAGGTCAGGAGTTCAAGACCAGTATGGCCAACACAGTGAAACCTTGTCTCTACTAAAAATACAAAAGTTAGCCAGGCATGGTGGCAGGCGCCTGTAATCCCAGCTACTCGGGAGGCTGAGGCAGGAGAATCGCTTGAATCAGGGAGGCGAAGGTTGCAGTGAGCTGAGATCGTGCCACTGCACTCCAACCTGGGTGACAGAGCGAGACTCCGTCTCAAAAAAAAAAAGAAAAAAGAAAAGAAGAGCACTGAGATTCATATTTTGAGATATTATCTCCCTACATCCATTAAAAAAAATAAGGCAACCATGTGTGGGGCACTGAAGTCACCTGGCTAGAGGTAGAGTAGGCAGGCAGTGGACCCCCCGTGAAGCCTGGGCTATTTTCAGCTGCCCACAGCACCTCCACGTAAAACAGACTTTCATAAAACCAATGTCCTTCCAAAGCAGTCTGACGTGGAGTTGTTCAAACACTAAAAAAAATAAAATTTATTATGCATATGCATTGCATAGGCGGTTCGTGTGCTGCAAAGTGGAACATTCATATCAGAGTACATGGACGAGAAATGAGAAACCCACACTGCATTTCCAGGTAGTTGGAAAGGCTTTAAAGAAAAACGAAATTTAACAGCAATTTAAAAGGCTCTTTAGATTGTAACTGAGAGGGACTAGGGATGGGGTAAGGAATTGTTACTTGTTATTATAAGCACTTCTGTACTGTGTCTTCATTTAGAAAAGAAGTCTGCTGGGCGCGGTGGCTCACGCCTACAATCCCAGCACTTTGGGAGGCCGAGGTGGGTGGATCACCTGAGGTCAGGAGTTCGAGACCAGCCTGGCCAACATGGTGAAACCCCATCTCTACTAAAAATACAAAAATTAGCTGGGCGTGGTGGCAAGTGCCTGTAATTGCAGCTACTTGGGAGGCTGAGGCAGGAGAATTGCTTGAACCTGGGAGGCGGAGGTTGCAGTGAGCCAAAACCGTACCACTGCACTCTAGCCTGGGTGACAGAGCGAGACTACATCTCAAAAAAAAAAAAAAAAAAGAAAAAAAGAAAAGAAGAAGTCAGAAAAGATAGTGCAAATTTACATAGTGTGTTTTGAGTTAGTTTCCTAGGGCTGCTGTCACAAAGACCCACAAACTGTATGGCTTGACTAACAGAAATGCATTGTCTCATAGTTTTTGAGGCTAGATGTCTGAGATTAAGGACATTAGATTTCTATATTTTAGAAAGATGCTAATGCAAAAAAAGTTTCTGGAGTCAACTTGCAGTCATCCAGAAATCCAGGCATTGGAAGTACTGCATTCCTTCTTCCCAGACTCTTGGATCATTGAGAGTGTATTCCAGCCATTTCTGTTCCTGTACATGGTAACATTTTTTCTTTTTCTCTCATCCTCCTCATTCAGTGTTTTTGACCTAGATACTATTCATTGAAATTAAACAGCACATTTACAAGCATTTTACAGGAGTTAACCCTTTTACCTCAAATAACACAGTAAGCCTATGAAGTAGGAATGAATAGTATCCCCATTTTGCATATGAGGAAACAAAGGCTTGGAGAAGCTGAGTAACTTGCCCCCACATTTAGGGCTAATTAGCAGTGAGCTGAGCTGTAAACCCAGGTGGTCTGTCGTAGAGTCTGTTCCTAGGCACCAGGCTGTACTATTCATCGTGAAATTAAAGCAGTAGCAATTGTTATTATTTATTTATTTATTTTTATTTTTTAGACAGAGTCTCACTCTCTTGCCCAGGCTGGAGTGCAGTGGCACAATCTCAGCTCACTGCAACCTCTGCCTCCTGGATTCAAGCAATTCTCGTGCCTCAGCCTCCTGAGTAGCTGGGATTACAGGCATGTGCTGCCAGACCTGGCTAATTTTTGCATTTTTAGTAGAGTTGTGGTTTTGCCATGTTGGCCAGGCTGGTCTAGAACTCCTGGCCTCAACTGATCCGCCTGCCTTGGCCTCTCAAAGTGCTGGGATTACAGGCATGAGCCACGGATCCTTGAGGTAATTGTTATTTTTTTAATGTAACTTTTATTTTAAGTTGCAGTAGCAATTATCATAGGGTTTTACATAAATATCAACAAAGTTTCTACAGTTCCTTGGCATGTGGTAGGTGAGATATGAATGCTACTTATCTTTTTTTCCTCCTTATGTCTCTAATCTTTTTTTTTTTCTGACTTGTTATTTTGTAACACAGACATTATTTGGGAGTCATGGAGTTAAAGATTACAATGTTTGTTCAGAAACTACATAAAGCATTGCAGTTGGCAAGTTATTGGAATTTTTTTCTTGCAAGATGGATAAGTGATCCTAAAGATAAAACTTCCTGAAGAGAATACGTGGTTTTTGACAATGCTGTAATATTTCATTTGATCTTAGGCTAGGCTAGCTCTGAGGTCACACAGAAGCATAAGCACAGAGATGTTAATAGGATTTACTTCCATTTCTGAATCCTGACATGGTTCTGAATTTTTAAAAATGCTATGGACATAATTTTTCCTCCAATTCTATCTCAGGGAAGAGAGTTTTTTTCAGGTCACGTCCAAATTTTGGTAGTGTTAACTTGAGGTTTGTTGGAAATTAATCTGAGAATACCTTCTGGAGATGGAGACTGTTGGATCTGGGATTTGTTTTTTGCCTACTTACAAGCTGATAAGTGAGCCTGTGCCTGTTTCACGGATGCTGGCGCTAGACAAAGATTCCTGTGTCAGAGATAAAGGCCTTTATTATTCATGGCAGAGCAAGCAGCATGGGTGTCAGCATATTTGCTTTGGTTTTCTCTGCCTCCAAGTCCTAAGGGGACAATGCAACGTGACCTAGATGAATGCCACCCATGCAGTGGGTCTGAGATGCCACTGAGAAACACTGAGCTTTGGGACCCCAACACTTTCAGAGCAAGCAGTTAGCAGCCTACTATTTGTCCTGGGGGAGACACCATCCCATCTCTCAAGGTTACTAGCTGAATAAACAATCCTGAGAAATGACATGGAGAAAAAGAACAGACAGTGATGATAAAACTTTTCATCAAGGCTGTGTAAGTGGCAAACCAATTATTAGCGGAGATTGGAAAAGCAATGAAGAGATGGCTCCAGCAATCGGGGTAAATGACAGAGCAATCTGCAAGACTGTTGTCTACAATAACTTGGAAGACAGCAAATGCTACTAATAAACTTTTGGATTTCATTAAGGAAGTCCCCAGGCAGAATGTTGAAAGTGTCAGCATGTTGGTCTAAAATATATATATGGTAAGGTAGAGGAAGAGAGAGATGAAGTCAAGAAGTAGCTGTTTCATTTACAAGTAGAATTCAGAGAAAACAGAAAGGATCCAAATCATCACACATTATATACATGTATCAAAATATTACATGCACCCCCCCAAATGTGTACAACTATGACATATTAATAAAAAAAGAAAGGATCCAAGATTTGCTGGGTTGGAAGACAAAACTGTTTGATCATCCCTGGTCTCCACAGCTCATAGAAGATTCTCAAAATGAAATGAGACCCGGGGCCCAGTCCCAAATTAAGTGTACAGCTGTGACATCATATTTAAGGTTGCCAAAAGAGTCAAGGCAGCGTCTCCTGAACACTCTCAGTAGACAGAGGAGCATTGTTGCACTCAGCCTGACTTATGACCCAACGTAGAAAAATAAGTGTCTAAACAAAAATTATCAATGTGACTTTTGCCACATGAAGATCTATAGCAAAGTCACAAGAAATCCACAAAAATTTTAAGAGAATTTTCCTGGTAAAGGCACTGCCAGCTTGCACTAAAAGGAACAGACTGTTCAAAGTGGAAGAAAAAAAAAAAAAAAAAAAAAGAAAATGAACTGTGGGTTCCCAACTTTCTCTAGGTAGGAGGCAGACTGAGAAAGCTACTCAAGTGGCAAAATGGGCCATTTCTTATAGAAATGAAAAGTTGTCTCAGAGGGCTGAGCTAAGGGCCCCCAGTGTAGTGTAGAACCAAGAACCACTCCGAGATATGAGCTGGGTGGTTCCATGCCAAAGGAACAGCAATGAACCCTAATCAAGAACTTTTCCAGGGCCAGGCACAATGGCCCACGCCTGTAATCCCAGCACTTTGGGAGGCCGAGGCAGGCAGATCACTTGAGGTCAGGAGTTCAAGACCAGCATTACCAACATGGTGAAACCCTGTCTCTACTAAAAATTCAAAAATCAGCCAGGCATGGTGGCACACACCTGTAATCCCAGCTACTCAGGAGGCTGAGGCACAAGAATCACTTGAACCCGGGAGGCGGAAGTTGCAGTGAGCCGAGATAGCGCCATTGCACTCCAGCCTGGGCGACAAGAGTGAGACTCCATCTCAAAAACAAAAACAAAAACAAAACAAAAAACAAAAAAAGAACTTTCCCGGCTTCCAGTTTAGGGGGACCTGGCAACAGGTGTCCAGCTGTGTTTGAGAATTGCCATGGAAAAATGACTTCTATGTCCCTCCATCCTTCCCTTTTGAATAGGATTATTTATTGTGGTTATCCTGCTTTACTATGATATTTTGGGTATGTGTGGGGTGGAAAACTTGCCTTTTTATTTTGTAGGTGTCCAGACTGAGGGGTGCTGCACCTGAGGATAAGTCCTCCAGGAGCCTCACGTGGACGCAATGCAGATGATTAGACCATAGCCTTGAGCATGATGCCATAATTGGATGAGGCACTTAGAGGCACTTGGTGTTCCTAGGGTGGGGCAAGCATAATTTGCATGTGAGAGGAAAATAAATAATTGTGGTCAGACGAAAGACTATGGGAGATTGGAAAAAAAATGGCTGACTTTTTTTTGCTGACTTTCTCATCAAGAAGTGGAGTTTTGGGAGCTAAATGATGAGAACACACGGGCACATAGAGGGGAACAACACACACTGGGGCCTTTTGGAGGGTGGAGGGTGGGAGGAGGGAGAGGATCAGGGAAAATAACTAATGGGTATTAGGCTTAATACCTGGGTAATGAAATAATCTGTAGAACAAACCTGCAAGACACAAGTTTACCTATGAAACAAGCCTGCACTTGTACTCCTGAACTTAAAATAAAAGTTAAAAAAAAAAAAAAGAAAAAAGAAATGGAGCTTATCCCCCATTCCCTGAATGTGGACTGGCCCTGTGCCCTGCTTTGACTTGTGGAATGCAGCTGCAGTGATGCTGGGTGGCTTCCTGGACGAGGACAAGGCCTCAGGAGATCTTAGTGTCTGCTCTCTTCCTCTTTGAATGCCACGCTAATGTGAAAAGCCCAAGCTGACCTTCGGGAGACATGCGGCTCAGTCAAGAGCCAGAACCAACCACCAGACATAATGAGGTCGTTTTATCCCATCTGACCCTGTGGAGCTGCCAGATAACGGCAGCTACGTTAGTGACCTCAGCAGAAAACCTGACTGGCATAGCCACCTGCTATGGTTTGAATATTAGTCCCCGCTGAAACTCATGTTGACACAGTCCCCACTGTAACCATATTAAGAGGGTGGGGAATCTGACTGTGGCATTTGAGAAGAGGGACCTTTGGGAAGTAATTAGGATTAGATGAAGTCATGAGGATGGGGAGTCAGTGGCTTTATAAGAGGAGAAAGAGAGTCCTGAGCTAGCATGCTCAGTCCCTTACTGCGGGATGCCCTGAACCACCTTGGGACTCTGCAGAGTCCTCACCAGCAATAAGGCCTTTACCAGATGCAGCCCTTGACCTGAGGCTTCCCAGCCTCCAGAACCGTAAGAAATGGATTTTTTTTAAAAATTATACTTGAAGTTTTAGGGTACATGTGCACAACCTGCAGATTTGTTACATATATATACATGTGCCATGTTGGTGTGCTGCACCCTTTAACTCGTCATTTAACATTAGGTATATCTCCTAATGCTATCCCTCCCCCCTCCCCCCACCCCCCAACAGGCCCCGGTGTATGATGTTCCCCTTCCTGTGTCCATGTGTTCTCATTGTTCAATTCCCACCTATGAGTGAGACCATGCGGTGTTTGGTTTTTTGTCCTTGAGATGGTTTGCTGATAATGATGGTTTCCAGCTTCATTCATGTCCCTACAAAGGACATTAACTCATCATTTTTTATGGCTGCATAGTATTCCGTGGTGTAGATGTGCCACATTAAGAAATGGATTTCTTTTCTTTATGAATTACTCAGTCTCAGGCATTTAGTTATAGCAACAGAAAATGGACTAGGATGCCACCCAGATTGCTGACCTACAGAATCATGAACAACAAAAAAGAGTTGATTTGAGCCACTAAGTTTCAGTGTGGATTGTTATGGCCCCAAAAGTAACCAATATAAATGCTTTTGATGCAAATTCACCACAGGCATAAAAATCCTTCCAGAAGAGTCTCCCAACTGAGGTAGTATCACTAAAAGCTGGCCATATAGACCTTATTATTTAATAGTTCTGCTCTTAGGTATACACAATAGAAATTTGTATATGTACTTACCAAAACACATGTAGAATAAGGTACACAGCAGCAATTTATAATAATCCCAAACACGTAGCACCCCACATTTCCACCAATAGTAGAATGGATAAATCAGTTGTGATATATTTATACAGTACAATGCTATACAGAAAGAAAATGCACAGATAAACCTCACAAACATAATGTTAAGTTAAAGAAAGCCAAACACAAAAGAAAGCATATTGTATGGTGAACAATCAGGACAATGAGTATCTTTGCAGTGAAGGACTAATGTCTAGGAGGTGGCCCATGTAAGCTTCTGGGGGGCTGGTAGTTTTCTATTTCTTGATATTGGAGATTACAAATGTGTGTTCATTTTGTGAGAACTCATTGAGCTGTAAACCTATGATTTATGAAGTTATTTGTATGTATTTTATACTTCAATAAAAACATTTTTTTTTTTTTTAAAAAGGGAATCCCAAGATTAATAAAGTAATTGAGAAAGGACAAAATTCATGTTTTTTTAATGCAAAATCTGGGATTTCCAATTTATATATCCCAGTGTCTTCAGGAAGGAATTCACTTTTATTTTGTCAAATATTTTCTCTGTTGAGACAATCCCCATTGATCTGATTGCCATTTGATAAACTCTTTTCTCTCTTATGCCTGAGTCCTGTTTTTATTTCAGTAATAGTTATCAAGTATGACTAACATCCTTTAATGGCTATTTTATGTTATGAATTTCAGGAGAAAACACATTTGCCACTGAGGATTTTGTATAATATCATCTTGTAGCCAAAGCAAAAGTTGTGGGAGGAAGCAGCAGAAGATGAAGATGAAATAGGCTGGGGCTGATTACAAAATACCGTGAAGGTATGCAAGATTTCACATTTTACACAAGAATAAAAAAAGACAACAATTATATCTGGATTTTACAAAAATCATGAGATAGCTGTGTTTAAAATGGCATAGTAAGAAAGTTCTTCTGCAGTCTCATCTCTAAAAATGTCACCAAACAAAAATAAATAGAAAAGAAAACTCCATGTTTGAATAAACAAGGGGACAGTTGTAGTGCAGAAGCACAGTACATGGGGGAGGGTGGCCAAATTCAGTGATGATGGTAAAACGTGGGCTTAATGTCCACAGAAGGTGCCTGGAGTACAGATCTCTCAGAACGTCAGCAGAACAAGACCAACAATACCTAATTTGGAACACAGGGAAACACACAGACCCACCATATTTGCTAGAAGCACTTTGCCAGTGGAGCGGAGGAAACTGTCACATGCAGTGCCAAAGTTATCAGTCTGGATTTCCTGGGGAAAAGTTGACACTGAAAAACCCTCCTGGAACCCAAAACCTCACTCGGGGAACCTAATTGTGATTCTGATACTCTGGAAATTATCCCCGGCCCCTCTCCCATGATATTTCTGCAATTATTTGATATGAAAAGGACTGAATAATTCAGCAATGATTACTAAAGAAAATTAGACATTTGTAACTTGTAACTTGCAACAAATTGTAGCAAATAGTAATGAGAACCATACAACGATACTATAAGAAAAAAAAAAAGGGGAAAGGAGGAACACTAATGCTGGCTAAAAAAACACTCATCAGAAAGATGTTACCTCAAAGCAAGTGAATGTTGTGGCCAAACGGCACCATTCAAAACCTAAAAGGGAAAAAGAATTAATGTTTGATTGTCTATAAAACAAGAGCTTAAAGAAGAAATATAGGAAATTCAGGAAAAATATAGCAGGGCAACATAAGGAGATGAAACATAAACTAACAGACTAAAGGGAAGAAGAAGAAAATACATATTCACTATTATAGAAATAAAAACCTCATTAAAAGTAGCTCAAAGGAGCATATGGATGGCATATTGAGAAAAGCAAACAAAATGCAATGTAAATGAGCACACTTAAGAAGGATTAGAGAGAAACTGATCTATGAAAGACAAAACATGTTTAACATATGCCTAAGAGGTGTACATGACAAAGAGAAAATAATGGAACAGAAAAAAATTGGAAGATATTTAAATGTTAAGGCTGGGCGTGGTGTAATCCCAGCACTTTGGGAGGCTGAGGTGGGCAGATCGCTTGAGGCCAGGAGTTGGAGACCAGCCTGATCAACATGGTGAAACCCTGTCTCTAGTTTAAAAAAAAAAAAAAATTATCCAAGTGTGGTGACACACGCCTGTAGTCCTAGATACTCCGGTGGCTGAGGCAGTAGAGTTGCTTGAACCTGGGAGGTGGAAGTTGCAGTGAGCTGAGATCACACCACTGCACTCCAACCTGGGCAACAGAGTCTGTCTCAAAAAAAAAAAAAAAAAGATATTTTAAATGTTTAATAAACATTTCCAGGAGTAAAATAGAATTTGAATGTGCAGTTGTCTCAGAAAATTAGAAAAAAAAATTCCAGATATTTATTTAGTAGAAATAGAAGACATGAATCTGCAGTTTGAAGGGATCCATCTTATTGAAAAAATTGATGCAGACTAATCAACAGCAGTAACATCTGGTAAAGTTATGAGTCTACAAAGATGAAGCCAGAGACCTTGGCATTTTGGTGGGGAGGAAATGCTGGAGCCACCTCTAAGGCGGAAACGTAAGGTTGGCCTCTGACTCTTCAGGAAACATTCAATGTTAGAAAACAATGGAGCTTTGCTCACAAAGCTTTAGAGAAAGAGAGTGTGACAAACATTTTTTTAAAACCTAGCTAAAATTTTCCAGTACAAAGGCAATATACATTTTTTTTTTTTTTTTTAATACAGAGTCTCACTCTGTCACCCAGGCTGCATTGCAGTGGTGTGATCTCAGCTTACTGCAACCTCTGCCTCCCAGGTTCCAGTGATTCTTGTGCTTTAGCCTTGAGAGTAGCTGGGATTTTAGGTGTGTGCCACCACGCCCAGCTAATTTTTGTTTTTTTTGGTAGAGAAGGGGTTTCACCTTGTTGTCCAGGCTGGTGTTTAACTCCTGGCCTCAAGCTATCCACCCGCCTCAGCCTCCCAAAGTGCTGGGATTACAGGCATGATCCACTGCACTCAGCCTCCATACAAATATTTTTTAGTCACCCAGGATGCAAGCACTATAGCTTTTTTTTTGAGACGGAGTCTTGCTCTGTTGCCCAGGCTGGATTGCAGTGGCATGATCTTGGCTCACTACAACCTCCACCTCCCAGGTTCAAGAGATTCTTCTGCTTCAGCCTCCCGAGTAACTGGGACTACAAAAGTGTGGTACCATACCCGGCTAATTTTTGCGTTTTTGTAGAGATGGGATTTCACTATGTTGGCCAGGCTGGTCTCGAACTCCTGACCTCGTGATCCGCCTGCCTTGGCCTCCCAAAGTGCTGGGATTACAGGCGTGAGCCACCACACCCGGCCTAAGGGCTGTAGCTTCTATGAGCCCTTCTTAAGGAAAATACTATAGACAAACTTCAGCCAAATAAAAGCTCAATGAAAAAATTGCAGTATAACATCAATTCTACTTGCAGGATTAAGACCAAAACAGATCTCATGTTATGGTTGAGGATGAAAAGTTAAATCTATAAGTTCTGATGACGTAGAAGTGATGTAGCTATTAAAATTTTGGAGGGTGAGATAGTGAGAAGGTATGAAGTGACCTAAGTACTATGATTTTTTTTTTGAGATGGAGTCTCGCTCTGTTGCCCAGGCTGGAGTGGAGTGGCGCAATCTTGGCTCACTGCAAGCTCTGCCTCCCGGGTTCATGCCATTCTCCTGCCTCAGCCTCCGGAGTAGCTGGGACCACAGGCGCCCGTCACTGTGCCCGGCTAATTTTTTTGTATTTTTTAGTGCAGATGGGGTATTTTTTGTATTTTTTGTATTTTTTAGTACAGACGGGGTTTCACTGTGGTCTCGATCTCCTGATCTCGTGATCCTCCCGCCTCGGCCTCCCAAAGTGCTGGGATTACAGGCGTGAGCCACTGCACCTGGCCAGTACTATGATTTCTTTAATAGTTAGAGATTGAGATACAAGAAATCATTGAAATCTGGTATAAAAATAATAGATGGTAGTGAGGATGTTTTATTTAAGGATAAAAGTAAATACTAAAAACGGATAATATGGGGATGTAGAAACAAAAGAAATATACTAACATTATTGTTCATAATGGAAGTAATTCATACTGTCTAAAAATAGATGATTAAGTATTAAACAATTATAGCTATCAAAAACTTTGTGACAATAAATGCCTCTAAGATGGAGAACTGGGTACCTGGGAAGGCAGGAGAGACATATTTGTCTTTTGCTTTGAGACAGAGTCTTGCTCTGTCATCCAGGCTGGAGTGCAGTGGTGCAATCTCAGTTCACTGCAGCCTCGACCTCCAGGGCTCAGGCAATCCTCCCACCTCAGCCTCCTGAGTAGCTGCGACTACAAGGCTCATGCCACGACTCCTGGCTAATTTTTTGTATATTTTTTTGTAGAGACGAGGTCTCCCTATGTTGTCCAGGCTGGTCTCGAACTCCTGAGCTTAAGTGATCCTCCTGCCTTAGCCTTCCAAAGTGCTGGGATTACAGGTGTGAGCCTCCGTGCCCAGCCAAGACATATTTTTCAATGTATATTCTTATACCTTTTAAAATTTGTACATGTTCATATATTAGCTACTAAAAAATAGAAAAACAAAATAATAAAAAAAGGTGAAATTATAAATGTAAACGTTAGAACAAAGCCACCAGATTTTCCAATTATCATAAAAAACGTACCAGGCCAAATGTGGTAGTTCACGCTTGTAACACTAGCGCTTTGGCAGGCCGAGGCGGGAGGATCGCTTGAGGCCAGGAGTTCAAGACCAGTCTGGGCAACGTAATGAGACCCTATCTCTACAAATATAAAAAATTAGCCAGGTGTGGTGGTGCCCACCTGTAGTCCTAGCTACTTGGGAGGCTGAGGTGGGAGGATCCCTTGAGCCCAGGAGTTTGAGGCTTCAGTGAGCTATGATCACTCCAGTGTACTCCAGCCTGGGTAACAGAGCATACCCTGTATCAAAAACAAGACAAAACAAAACGAAACAGCACATACACCAAAACTATAAAGAAATCACAGCCTATATGAAGTATTTTTTAGGCAACAAAAATATTAAAAATGTAACAAAATAGGATGACGGAACTAAGACCAAACGTACCTCCCACGTTTATATAGGTGAGTTAATCTCACCTGATAACAATAAAAAGACTGACTGAATTACTATGTAAGACCCAACTATTTGTTGTATACTAGAAACATCTGAAACAAAGTGGAGCGGAAAAGTTGGGAATACAAAGATGAGCAATGGCATTAACTTAGTATCAGTTATTAAAAGGCTATACCCTTGGCTGGGTACGGTGGCTCATGCCTGTAATCCCAGCACTTTGGGAGGCCAAGGCAGGCAGATCACTTGAGGTCGGGAGTTTGACACCAGCCTGGCCAACACAGCAAAACCCAATCTTTACTAAAATACAAAAATCAGCCAGGCGTGGTGGCATGCCTCTAATCCTAGCTACGTGGGAGGCTGAGACAGGAGAATTGATTGAACCCAGAGGCAAAGGTTGCAGTGAGCCAAGATTGCACTACTGTACTCAGCCTGGGTGACAGAGTGAGACTCTATGTCAAAAAAAAAAAAAAAAAAAAAAAAAAATTAAAAGGCTACACCCATGGAATATTGTTATCAGGTGAAACTTCCCGAGTAGCTGGGATTACAGTCATGCGCCACCACGCCTGGCTAATTTTTGTATTTTTAGTAGAGATAGGTTTTCACCATGTTGGTCAGGCTGGTCTGGAACTCCTAACCTCAAGCGATCCGCCCGCCTCGGCCTCCCAAAGTGTTGGGATTACAGGCGTGAGCCACTGTGCCCAGCCTTAATTTAGATCTTTTCAATTAGGAAAGAGTTGGAATTTTCTGGTACATATATTGGTCATTTGTAACTCTTACTTTCTAATTGTTATTCAATGACTTTGGCTATTTTTCTTCAATCCATTATATTGTAAAAAAAAATGTAAGTATTGAATGTCAATGAACTTTTCAAGCATCAAGAAGTATGTAGGACTGGGCGGAGTGGCTCACGCTTGTAATCCCAGCCCTTTGGGAGGCCGAGGTGAGTGGATCGCCTGAACTCAGGAGTTCGAGGCAAGCATGTACAACACGGCAAAATCCTGTCTCTACCAAAAATACAAAAACCAACTGGGTGTGGGGTGTGCACCTATGGTCCCAGCTACTTGGGAGGCTGACTGGGAGGATCGCTTGAGCCGAGAGGTTGAGGCTGCAGTGAGCCGTGATTGCACCAGTACACTCCAGCCTGGGTGACAGAGTAAGACCCTGACTCAATAAATAAATAAAATAAAATAAAATAAAATAAAATAAAAGACATACCTAGATTTTGTTTAGTTATCATCTCAACTTTGGAAGGGCATAGTGACCTGAAAAAAACTGCACAAACTTGCCATTCAGATTTTCTTTCCTAAAGAGATGCTGACAAGTATTAAATAGCAAAGAACAGATGTGATTCCCTTCAGGCTCCATGTGCCTAATCAGGAAATTCTAAATCATCTAGGAAAAGGCAAGGGAAAAGGCCTGCTCTGCATCTTTCTCCTCTTGCTGCCTTTTGTACCATTTCTGCTGCAAGAGTGAGGGTCAAATTTTCTTGATAACTAAATCTAGGCACAGCGGGAAAGCAAGAAGCAGAGTTAAGTCGTGATAGAAAACCTTTCATACTCCTCTATACTGTCTTTACTGAATGCATGAAAACATGAGTAAATGCATCTTTTAAGGGTGTAGAAAACTTAGGTTGCTGGGTTTCAGTTTAGTCAAAGTATAGTTGCACAGCCAGGAATGACCTTTAGAGAATAACATTGGTAGGAAGGCTTCTACAGCAGCTTATTGAATGGACTCATGTTCTTAGCCTCACTTATTTTTAATTATTACTATTACATTTTATTGCAGGTATTTAATAAGTTCTTGATAAATACAGATTAATGATAAATATCATTGGCATTTTACAATTCTCATTAACAATATATTTGAGATTATTCATTATTCTTTTCACTTTATTGATAAGGAAGTGGTGCCCAGAGACTTGTCAAAGTTCATACAGTTAGCAGTGAGATTAACCAGGCCTAGAACCAGAGATTTCAAATCCATGCCTTTCTCTCAATGCTGTATACAACCGTAATTTCCACTAGGTTACTGCCTTGCTTCCTAGTAATTATGTTAAGCTCGAATTCTTCAGTCTGCTATTAAAGGTTCTCCAGAATTCAGGTAAACCTTATCTTCCAGTCTTTTTTTTTTTTTCTTTTTTGAGATAGTCTCACTCTGTTGCCCAGGCTGGAGTGCAGTAGTGCGATCTTGGCTCACTGCAACCTCCGCCTCCCAGGTTCAAGCGATTCTCCTACCTCAGCCTCTCAAGTAGCTGGGACTACAGGCACATGCCACCACACCTGGCTAATTTTCATTTTTTCAGTAGAGATGGGGTTTCACCATGTTGCCCAAGCTGTTCTCAAACTCTTGACCTCAAGTGATCCGCCCACCTTGGCCTCCCAAGTGTTGGGACTTCAGGCATGAGCCACTGCACCCAGCCTGAATGTTCTTGTATATGTCTTTTTGTGGATATATATTTCTTGGGAGAATTCCTAGACGTGAAAATACAGGACATTATGCTCATTAAAAGTCCTAGACAGAGAAACCTTGAATTCTGGACGACTGGGGCACTTACCTAGCTCAGAACTACTTTACTAGATTATGATGGGATTCTGAACTCGCCTTGTATTTTTTTTTACAAGAAAATTAATCACTATCAAACTATCAGGATATCAACATGTACCTAATATACACTCTGGGCATTTTGCATCATACATCATCTCCTATGCTGTTATTTACTAGCTGTTCAACCTTGGGCAAATTACTTAAACTTCCCGATCATCAGTTCCCTTATATGTAAAATAAGGATTAAAAAGAGCACCTCCTTTGGAGAGTTTTTATGAGAATTAAATGAAATAGTGCATATAAAGTCCTTATTAAATTGTCTGATACATGAAAGTACTCAAAATAATAACTCATAATAATCATTATATAACATCTTACAACAATCCAGTGAGAATTACTACTAATTTTCAGAAGTAATAAACAATTTGTTTTATTATAGTTACAGAATGAAGAGTGGAATGCAAATTTAGGTCTACTTTGGCGCCTAAATTTGGCACCAGACTGGGCGCGGTGGCTCACGCCTGTAATCCCAGCACTTTGGGAGGCCGAGGCAGTTGGAACACCTGAGCTCAGGAGTTCGAGACTAGCCTGGCCAACATGGTGAAACTCTGTCTCTACTAAAAATATAAAAATTAGCTGGGCGTGGCGGTGAATGCCTGTAATCCCAGCTACTCGGGAGGCTGAGGCATGGGAATCACTTGAACCCGCAGCCAGAGGTTGCAGTGAGCCAAAATCATGCCATTGTACTCCAGCCTGGGTGACACAGCAAGACTCTGTCTCAAGAAAAGAAAAAAAAAATTGACACCAAAGCCTGAGCCTGTTCCACTATATCATTTTGATGGGATAGGTTTTTTCCATAGAGCATGTCATTTAATCTTTTTTTTTTTTTTTTTTCCTGAGACAGGGTCTGGCTCTGTCAGCCTGGAGAGCAGTGGCACATTCTTGGCTCACTGCCACCTCTGCCTCCTGGGTTCAAGTGATCCATCCACCTCAGCCTCCCCAGCAGCTAGGACTACAGGTGTGTGCCACCATGCCTGGATAATTTTTGTATTTTTTGTAGAGACAGGGTTTCACTATGTTGCCCAGGCTGGTCTCAAACCCTTAGACTCAAGTGATCTACCTGCCTCAGCCTCCCAATGTTCTGGAATTACAGGCATGAGCCACCATGCCTGGCCTCATTTCATCTTCACAGCAATTCTGTGAATGATTTCTGCCAATTTGAAAAGAACAAGAAGGCCTTGATGGAAAGAATATCATCAACTAGAAAAATAGTGGTATGAGACAAAGTCTCAGAGAAACTTGGAATATGATTTAGTTTGCTGTGTTTTTTCTCAAACAAAACAGATACCCAGAAGTCTTTTCAAGCTTTCCAGGGTTCCATGGGGTTATTCTGCCAGTAAAGGTAGGATTGAGGTGTTTTTTTTTTTTTTTTAACTTTTCTAAAAATTTACCTGTAGATTTCAGCTCTCTCTTCTTTCTTCTCTTTCTAGTGCAATGGTCCGCTATTGTAATCACAGCAGGATTACAAATGGCGCACTCAGATGAGACTGTGGGAGATTTTAATAAAGGAATTATTTATACAAGCGTGGGCAGAGTGAAGGCAAACCCACAAGGCAGAGTAAAGGAACGTGGGGATGAAGAGTGGGAAGGCGTTCTCACCCCTGCATCTGCAGATGCCATGGAAGGGCATGGCTATGGGTGTACTATGGAGAAAATAGCTCTGTCTGTAGGAGAGGACTGCCCAACAGTGTGTCCCTTGGTGGAGGGACTCAAGATGTTTGTGATGGACTGGCAGAGTGGAAGACAGGGAACCCCAATCTCCCTCTGTCTTTCTTGGATCTGTGCAGGTGATGGTGACACACTCTGCATGTGACTAGTGCAGTCAGATATTTTAATGCACATTTTACAGATGTGGAAGTAGACTCAGAGAGTCTTAATAACTTGCCCAAGGTCATAGAGCTAGGAAGTGAAAGAATTGAGATTTCAGTGTGGGTTCAGGTCAGTGGTTCTTAACACTGGCTGAACATAAGTATCACCTGGTATATATAACTTCAGTATTTTCTTAAAATACTGAAGTCTGAGCCCCATGCTCCGAGATCCTGATGTAATTGGTCTGGCTTGGGGCCCAGGCGGTGTATTAAAAGCTCCCCAGATGATTCTAATGTGCAGCAGGGGTTGAAAACCATGGTTTGGTTGTACTCCAATGTCTGTGCTGTATTTACGGTAATATGAGCGGCTATGGGCATAGGGCTAGTGACAGAGAAGTCACTGAACTGAGGAAACCCACTGTCTTATGCTAAGAATACCACCAGAGTATGTTGAAACCAGGGAGTGCCCTGAGATGCTGGAGGCAGTTTGGAGGAGTAAGGGGAGACTCCTCAGAGGAGCTAAAGCTTGTGCTCAGCTGGGTGGCAGTGACAGTAACAATACTTGCTTAGTGTGGTTTTCCCATGGCCCAGCCATTACTCCAAACACTTGTTAGTAGTAGCTAATTTAATTCTTATCACCACCCCTATGGATAGGTGCTATATTGTCAGTAATTTATTTGTAATCTATTAATTCAATTAATATTTTATTAATATGTTTTGTCCATTTTACAGATAAGGGTGCTAAAACAGAGGTTAAGTGTTATATTAGTCTGTTCTCACACTGCTAATAAAGACATACCTGAGACGGGGTAATTTATGAAGAAAGAGTTTTAATTGATTTACAGTTCCACATGGCTGGGGAGGCCTCACAATCATGATGGAAGGCAAAGGAGGAGCAAAGTCATGTCTTGCAGGGTGTCAGGTAAGACAGGGAGCATGTGCAGGGGAACTCCCTTTTGTAAAACCATCAGATCTTGTGAGACTTATTCACTGTCATGAGAACAGCATGGGAATGACCTGCCCCAGTAATTCAATTACCTCCCATCAGGTTTCTCCCACAACATGTGGGAATTATGGGAGCTGCAATTCAAGATGAGATTTGGGTGGGGACATAGCCAAACCATATCAAGTGTCTTGCTCGAGGTCACACACAGATATAGGTGGGTTTAAACCCAAGCATTTTGACTTGAGAGCCCATCTGTGTTAACACTATTAACATAGGTGAGACTGGGGGTCAGGGGGAGAAGAGGGAAGATGGAGGGTAGAGAAGGTGGTGTTCTAGGCAGAACCTAAAGCAGGTGAAAGATGGAAGCAAGCAGACACAGAGAGCATTTAGTGGATCTTTGCTGGAGCTTGGGGTGAGTGGTGGGAGTAGGGGACAGTGGGCAGGGGTAGTGCATTTCCCAGAATGGGGTTGCATCATGTGCCTTATTCTAAAGGCAATAAGCAGCCAGAAGAGAGTGACTTGGTCAGATGATCTGCTGGTGCCATTTACCTTGGGAATCATTGTAGAAAACCTGTGTATGCCAAGGCCAGCAGCAGCAAGAGGTTCTGGGGAGGCATCTGTGCTCTTCAGGGTGGGTCACTGACAGACCCCCGCACCTGTGTGACATTTAGAATGTACCCAATGCCAGAGGACCTGGGCAGCAACCCAGAGGGAGCCCCAGCCATGAGGTGAAAGCTCTGGACTAAGGTTCAGTCCTCCTCCTGGTTCTCTGGTACCAGGATTCTCATACAATTCTGTGAAAAGTAGGAAGAGATCCTCTCTCATGTTGAGGGAGTGGGTGAGGCAACTCATAGTGTAGTGGGTTTATCTGACTTAGAAAAAGGAAGAAATGTGAAGTTTCTCATATTTGAGTACTGAAGAATAAAAGTCTCATTTTGCCACAGCAAAGGAGAGGTATATTAGTCCATTTTCACACTGGTATAAAGAACTGCCCCAAAGTGGGTAATTTATAAAGAGGTTTAATTGACTTACAGTTCCGCATGGCTGGGGAGGCCTCTGGAAACTTACAATCATGGTGGAAGGCAAAGGGGAAGCAAGGCACCTTCTTCACAAGGCGGCAGGAAGGAGAAGTGCCGAGTGAAGGGGGAAGAGTCCCTTATAAGGCCATCAGATCTCGTGAGAATTCACTATCATGAGAACAGCATGGGGGAAACCGCCCCCATGATTCAATTACCTTCATCTGGTCTCTCCTTCGACACGTGGGGATTATGGAGATTATAATTCAAGATGAGATTTTGGGTGGGGACATGGCCAAACTATATCAAGAAGGAAACTTTTTTTAAAAAATAGAGATGGGGTCTCACTGTGTTCTCCAGGCTGTCCTCGAGCTCCTGGGTTCAAGCAGTCCTCCTGCCTCAGATTCCCAAAGTGCTGGGATGACAGGTGTGAGCCACTGCACCCATTTTTTTTTTTTTTTCAGAGCCTGGAGGAAAGGATTTGAAGGTAGGATTGATGCGATGAATTTTCCAGTGGAGGACAGACTTGGGAGGTTGAAATCATAGCATAAAGAAAATTAGGATCTGGCAGCAATGTGGCTGAGGTAAGGGAAAAGGAATATGAAGTCAGATTTATGACATCAATATCAGTTGAAACTGTGTAGGTAAATGCTAAGTTTTGCAAAAATCCCCACCAGGAGGAAGAAAATGGCAACAATCCATCCCCACCTGCTTCCCCTACATTACCTTCCCCTCAAGTATCAGCAGATTATACTCGACAATTGCTTGGTGGTAAACATGTAATTACATTTGTTTTTTTATTTCTAGTCTTCACAGCCAATGAGACTGGTTTTGATCTAGGCCGCCTAGCTTAATGAAATCAATGGATTAAAAAGCTTAAATCTGTAGTTTGGTTTAAACTTCTTCTTTCTCAGCTCACAGGATATCTCAGTCCTTGGACCTCATCCCAGGGATGGAGAGGTTTTTGTCTTTTAAATGAACTGATTGGATGTAGGTTTAAGGACTATGTGAACAGACCTTTTCACATAAAATAATAAAAGTGGTATTGACCCTGGCTGTGAGACTGGAGCCTTGTGGCTTTGCTGAATAGTGTTAAGAAGAGCAGACTGCAAAGGTCTGAGGCCACAGAAACTGCTTGAGAATTATAAGTGGCCTATTTTACCCACAAAAACAACCAGGGAAACATTTTAATCTTCTTCTTGAGTCCAAAATAGAGATCTGATTTTATCTCCTCAAGGCAGAATAATTTCATATGGCCATAAATAAGCAAAAGAGCTTTCCTTTTGCTCCAATTAATTGTTGTAGAATAGCTGAGCTTTTTCCTACATGGATATAAAGGTAGAGAGAACAGTATAAAAAGCACCAGTTTCTCACCTGGAATTAATGTAGGATATTTTTGTCATATGTATCTTTTTATTTTTATAATGAAAGGAAGTATTATGGGGAAAACTTAAGTCAGGGTTCCCCAACCCTCAGGCCACAAACCGGTTCCTGTTAGGAACGGGGGCCACACAGCAGGCGGTGAGTGGCAGGCAAGTGCTCCTGAGCTCCGCCTCTTGTCAGATCAGCGGTGGCATTAGATTCTCATAGGAGTGCAAAGCCTGTTGTGAACTGTGTATGCAAGGGATCTAGTTTGCGTACTCCTTATCAGAATCTAATGCCTGATGAGCTGAAGTGGAACAGTTTCATCCCCAAACCATTCCCCCAATCCATGGAAAAATTGTCTTCCGTGTAACTGGTCTCTGGTGCCGAAAAGATTGGGGACCACTGCCTTAAGCGACATTTGACCTTGTGTCCCATTCATGTTCCCACCACCACTACCATGAGTTTTGTAGGTATCCTTTCAATTAATTCTATAATTTCTTTTCATATACAGGTTGTGAGTATTCTTTTTTTTTTGAGATGGAATCTCACTCTGTTGCATAGGTTGGAGTGAAGTGGCACAGTCTCAGCTCACTGCAACCTCTGCCTCCCGGGTTCAGGAGATTCTCCTGCCTCAGTCTCCCGAGCAGCTGAGACTATAGGTGCCTGCCACCATGCCCAGCTTTTTGTAGAGACAGGGTTTCACTATGTTGGCCAGGCTGGTCTCGAACTCATGAGCTCAGGTAATCCACCCGCCTCGGCCTCCCAAAGTGCTGGAATTACAGGCATGAGCCGCTGCGCCCGGCCCAGGCTGTGAGTATTCTTAATCCAAAAATCTGAAATCCAAAATTCTGCAAAGTCCAAAGCTTTTCGAGTGCTGACATGACGCTCAAAGGAAATGCTTGCTGAAGTATTTCAGATTTTGAATTTTGGGGTTAGAGATGCCTAACAGGTAAGTATAATATTCCAGAATTCTAAATATTCAAAAGTCTGAAAAAGTCTGAAATTCTAAACACTTCTGGTCCCAAGCATAAGGAATGCTTAACCTGTATGTATGGATGTGTGTGTGTGTGTGTGTGTATTTATATATATATAAATATAAATAAATAAATAAATATATATATATACACATACAACCAGTAGGTAATATTGTTTTGTGAGTTGGTTGTTGCTTTCAGTGTAAATGAGTAGTGTCATGCAAGACATATTCATCCGTATGTTGATTTTTCCACCCAACATTGTTTTTCAAACATAGTATGTTCATACAGATAGATTTAGTTCATTGCTCTTAACAGCTTTATAGTCAGTGTACCACATTTTATTCAGTTTCCATCTTTAACAGTCTCATTATTGTAAACAATACTGCAATAAACATCATTATATATGTTTTCTTGTACAAATGCATAGTGGCTTCTGTATGTTATATACTGGAAATGGACTGGCTAGGCTGTAGAACATGCACATTTTCCATTTTTTTAAGCACCTATTGATATGGTCTGGCTCTGTGTCCCCACCCAAATCTCATCTTGAATTGTAATTGAATTCGTAATTCCCACGTGTTGGGGGAGGGACCTCATGGGAGGTGATTGAATCATAGAGGCAGTTCCGTCATGCTGTTCTTATGATGGTGAGTGAGTTCTCATGAAATATGATGGTTTTGTGAGGGGCTTCTCCCCTCTTCTCTCTGCACTTCTCTCATTCTTCTCCTTCCTGCTGCCATGTGAAGAAGGACATGTTTGCGTCCCCTTCTGCCATGATTGTAAATTTCCTGAGGCCTCCCCAGCCATGCTGAACTGTGAGTCAATTAAACCTCTTTCCTTTGTAAATTACCTAGTCTTGGGTATGTCTTTTATTAGTACCATGAGAATGGACTAATATACCCGCCAATGTTTCTACCCCAATTTACCCTTCTTCCAGATGTATCTTAGACTGTCAGTGACCCATTTCCCTCCATACACATAATGTGGAATCATCTAAACCCAGACTTTCTACAGTCTTCCCATCCTGCTCATAATAAAACACAAACTTGTCCACTGGTCAACAAGCTCTACAGCAAGGCCCTTTTCCTCACTCCAACTTCAGCCTCACCTCTAAATGCTCATGCTGCTCCAGCAATGCTGGTTTTCTTCCTTTTTCTTCCTTTCTTCCTTTCTTCCTTCCTTCCTTCCTTCCTTCCCTCCCTCTTTCCCTTTCTTTCTTTCTTTCTTTCTTTCTTTCTTTCTTTCTTTCTTTCTTTCTTTCTTTCTTTCTTTCTTTCTTTCTTTCTTTCTCTCTCTTTCTTTCTTTCTCTCTCTTTCTTTCTTCTTTTTTTTTTTTTTTTGACAGGGTCTCACTCTGTCACCCAGGCTGGAGTACATTGGCATGACTATGGCTCACTGCAGCCTCCATCATCCTCCCACTTCAGCCTCCCAAATAGCTGAGACTACAGACACCACGCCTGGCTAATTTTTTTTGTATTTTTTATAGAGACAGGGTTTTGCCATGTTTGCAAGGCTGTTTTTCAACTCCTGGACTCAAGCAATCCTCCTGTCTCAGTCTCCCAATATGCTGGGATTGCATGTGTGAGCCACCACAGCCAGCCTGTGCTGGTTTTCTTGATGTTTCTTGACATTTCAAGTTTGTTCTGACATCAGAGTTTTTGCACTTGCTCTTTCATTAGACTGCAATACTCTGGTCAGATTTTTCTCATGGCTTGCTCCATTATTTCGGGTATTCTCTCAAACAGTTCCCTAATATAGCTCTTTTCTTGGACCACCCTACCTAAAACACCTACCTCTCCTTCCAGAGTGATTCTACCATTCAGCATCCTCCTTACTGCATTTTATTTTATTTTATTTTTTTTCCAGATTCAAAGTTATTTTATTCAAGAACAAAATTTGCTCACTATAGCAGTATTATATTCAGAGACTGTAACATTTGCTGGTTACACAATTTTTGAAGTTTTAACCAAATTTTTTTTTTCAAAAAACAGAGAGACTCTTTAATAATGAGAAAATAATAAACAACATTTAACCACAGATGTGTTATTGCATTCCCTAATTTTAAAATACAATATTAAAAAAATTTAGTCTCCAATTATTATTATTATTTTTTAATTTTATTATTATTATACTTTAAGTTTCAGGGTACATATGCACAATGTGCAGGTTAGTTACATATGTATACATGTGCCATGCTGGTGTACTGCACCCATTAACTTGTCATTTAGCATTAGATATATCTCCCAATGCTATCCCTCCCCCCTCCCCCTGCCCCACAGAGTGTAATGTTCCCCTTCCTGTGTCCACGTGTTTTCATTGTTCAATTCCCATCTATGAGTGAGAACATGCGGTGTTTGGTTTTTTGTCCTTGCAATAGTTTACTGAGAATGATGATTTCCAATTTCATCCATGTCCCTACAAAGGACATGAACTCATCATTTTTTATGGCTGCATAGTATTCCATGGTGTATATGTGCCACATTTTCTTAATCCAGTCTATCATTGTTGGACATTTGGGTTGGTTCCAAGTCTTTGCTATTGTGAATAGTGCCGCAATAAACATACGTGTGCATGTGTCTTTATAGCGGCATGATTTATAGTCCTTTGGGTATATACCCAGTAAGGGGATGGCTGGGTCAAATGGTATTTCTAGTTCTAGATCCCTGAGGAATCGCCACACTGACTTCCACAAGGGTTGAACTAATTTACAGTCCCACCAAACAGTGTAAAAGTGTTACTATTTCTCCACATCCTCTCCAGCACCTGTTGTTTCCTGATTTTTTAATGGTTGCCATTCTAATTGGTGTGAGATGGTATCTCATTGTGGTTTTGATTTGCGTTTCTCTCATGGCCAGTGATGGTGAGCATTTTTTCATGTGTTTTTTGGCTGCATAAATGTTTTCTTTTGAGAAGTGTCTGTTCATGTCCTTCGCCCACTTTTGATGGGGTTTTTTTTTTTTTCTTGTAAATTTGTTTGAGTTCTTTGTAGATTCTGGATATTAGCCCTTTGTCAGATGAGTAGGTTGCGAAAACTTTCTCCCATTTTGTAGGTTGCCTGTTCACTCTGATGGTAGTTTGTTTTGCTGTGCAGAAGCTCTTTAGTTTAATTAGATCCCATTTGTCAATTTTGGCTTTTGTGGCCATTGCTTTTGGTGTTTTAGACATGAAGTCCTTGCCCATGCCTATGTCCTGAATGGTAATGCCTAGGTTTTCTTCTAGGGTTTTTATGGTTTTAGGTCTAACATTTAAGTCTTTAATCCATCTTGAATTAATTTTTGTATAAGGTGTAAAGAAGGGATCCAGTTTCAGCTTTCTACATATGGCTAGCCAGTTTTCCCAGCACCATTTATTAAATAGGGAATTCTTTCCCCATTTCTTGTTTTTCTCAGGTTTGTCAAAGATCAGATAGTTGTAGATATGCGGCATTATTTCTGAGGGCTCTGTTCTGTTCCATTGATCTATATCTCTGTTTTGGTACCAGTACCATGCTGTTTTGGTTACTGTAGCCTTGTAGTATGGTTTGAAGTCAGGTAGCGTGATGCCTCCAGCTTTGTTCTTTTGGCTTAGGATTGACTTAGTGATGCGGGCTCTTTTTTGGTTCCATGTGAACTTTAAAGTAGTTTTTTCCAATTCTGTGAAGAAAGTCATTGGCAGCTTGATGGGAATGGCATTGAATCTATAAATTACCTTGGGCAGTATGGCCATTTTCACGATATTGATTCTTCCTGCCCATTAGCATGGAATGTTCTTCCATTTTTTTCTATCCTCTTTTATTTCATTGAGCAGTGGTTTGTAGTTCTCCTTGAAGAGGTCCTTCATGTCCCTTGTAAGTTGGATTCCTAGGTATTTTATTCTCTTTGAAGCAACTGTGAATGGGAGTTCACTCATGATTTGGCTCTCTTTGTCTGTTATTGGTGTATAAGAATGCTTGTGATTTTTGTACGTTGATTTCATATCCTGAGACTTTGCTGAAGTTGCTTATCAGCTTAAGGAGATTTTGGGCTGAGACAATGGGGTTTTCTAGATATACAATCATGTCATCTGCAAACAGGGACAATTTGACTTCCTTTTTTCCTAATTGAATACCCTTTATTTCCTTCTCCTTCCTGACTGCCCTGGCCAGAACTTCCAACACTATGTTGAATAGGAGTGGTGAGAGATGGCATCCCTGTCTTGTGCCAGTTTTCAAAGGGAATGCTTCCAGTTTTTGCCCATTCAGTATGATATTGGCTGTGGGTTTGTCATAGATAGCTCTTATTATTTTGAGATATGTCCCATCAATACCTAATTTATTGAGAGTTTTTAGCATGAAGCGTTGTTGAATTTTGTCAAAGGCCTTTTCTGCATCTATTGAGATAATCATGTGGTTTTTGTCTTTGGTTCTGTTTATATGCTGGATTACATTTATTGATTTGCATTTGTTGAACCAGCCTTGCATCCCAGGGATGAAGCCCACTTGATCATGGTGGATAAGCTTTTTGATGTGCTGCTGGATTTGGTTTGCCAGTATTTTATTGAGGATTTTTGCATCGATGTTCATCAAGGATATCGGTCTAAAATTCTCTTTTTTGGTTGTGTCTCTGCCAGGCTTTGGTATCAGGATGATGCTGGCCTCATAAAATGAGTTAGGGAGGATTCCCTCTTTTCTATTGATTGGAATAGTTTCAGAAGGAATGGTACCAGTTCCTCCTTGTACCTCTGGTAGAATTTGGCTGTGAATCCATCTGGTCCTGGACTGTTTTTGGTTGGTAAGCTATTGACTATTGCCACAATTTCAGAGCCTGTTATTGGTCTATTCAGAGATTGAACTTCTTCCTGGTTTAGTCTTGGGAGGGTGTATGTGTCGAGGAATTTATCCATTTCTTCTAGATTTTCTAGTTTATTTGCATAGAGGTGTTTGTAGTATTCTCTGATGGTAGTTTGTATTTCTGTGGGATATCCCCTATATCATTTTTTATTGCATCCATTTGATTCTTCTTTCTTTTCTTCTTTATTAGTCTTGCTAGTGGTCTATCAATTTTGTTGATCCGTTCAAAAAACCAGCTCCTGGATTCATTAATTTTTTGAAGAGTTTTTTGTGTCTCTATTTCCTTCAGTTCTGCTTTGATGTTAGTTATTTCTTGCCTTCTGCTAGCTTTTGAATGTGTTTGCTCTTGCTTTTCTTGTTCTTTTAATTGTGATGTTAGGGTGTCAATTTTGGATCTTTCCTGCTTTCACTTGTGGGCATTTAGTGCTATAAATTTCCCTGTACACAGAGATTCTGGTATGTTGTGTCTTTGTTCTCATTGGTTTCAAAGAACATCTTTATTTCTGCCTTCATTTCATTATGTACCCAGTAGTCATTCAGGAGCAAGTTGTTCAGTTTCCATGTAGTTGAGCGGTTTTGAGTGAGTTTCTTAATCCTGAGTTCTAGTTTGATTGCACTGTGGTCTGAGAGACAGTTTGTTATAATTTCTGTTCTTTTACATTTGCTGAGGAGAGCTTTACTTCCAACTATGTGGTCAATTTTGGAATAGGTGTGATGTGGTGTTGAAAAAAATGTATATGCTGTTGATTTGGGGTGGAGAGTTCTGTAGATGTCTATTAGGTCTGCTTGGTGCAGAGCTGAGTTCAATTCCTGGGTATCCTTGTTAACTTTCTGTCTCATCGATCTGTCTAATGTTGACAGTGGGGTGTTAAAGTCTCCCATTATTATTGTGTGGGAGTCTAAGTCTCTTTGTAGGTCACTCAGGGCTTGCTTTATGAATCTGGGTGCTCCTGTATTGGGTGCATATATATTTAGGATAGTTAGCTCTTCTTGTTGAATTGATCCCTTTACCATTATGTAATGGCCTTCTTTGTCTCTTTTGATCTTTGTTGGTTTAAAGTCTGTTTTATCAGAGACTAGGATCGCAACCCCTGCCTTTTTTTGTTTTCCATTTGCTTGGTAGATCTTCCTCCATCCTTTTATTTTGAGCCTATGTGTGTCTCTGCACATGAGATGGGTTTCCTGAATACAGCACACTGATGGGTCTTGACTCTTTATCCAATTTGCCAGTCTGTGTCTTCTAATTGGAGCGTTTAGTCCATTTACATTTAAAGTTAATATTGTTATGTGTGAATTTGATCCTGTCATTATGATGTTAGCTGGTTATTTTGCTCGTTAGTTGATACAGTTTCTTCCTAGCCTCGATGGTCTTTACAATTTGGCATGATTTTGCAGTGGCTGGTACCAGTTGTTCCTTTCCATGTTTAGTGCTTCCTTCAGGAGCTCTTTTAGGGCAGGCCTGGTGGTGACAAAATCTCTCAGCATTTGCTTGTCTGTAAAGTATTTTATTTCTCCTTCACTTATGAAGCTTAGTTTGGCTGGATATGAAATTCTGGGTTGAAAATTCTTTTCTTTAAGAATGTTGAATATTGGACCCTACTCTCTTATGGCTTGTAGAGTTTCTGCCGAGAGATCAGCTGTTAGTCTGATGGGCTTCCCTTTGTGGGTAACCCAACCTTTCTCTCTGGCTGCCCTTAACATTTTTTCCTTCATTTCAACTTTGGTGAATCTGACAATTATGTGTCTTGGAGTTGCTCTTCTCGAGGAGTATCTTTGTGGCGTTCTCTGTATTTCCTGAATCTGAATGTTGGCCTGCCTTGCTAGATTGGGGAAGTTCTCCTGGATAATGTCCTGCGGAGTGTTTTCCAACTTGGTTCCATTCTCCCCGTCACTTTCAGGTACACCAATCAGATGTAGATTTGGTCTTTCAACATAGTCCCATATTTCTTGGAGGCTTTGTTTGTTTCTTTTTATTCTTTTTTCCCTAAACTTCCCTTCTCGCTTCATTTGATTCATTTCATCTTCCATCACTGATACCCTTTCTTCCAGTTGATCGCATCAGCTCCTGAGGCTTCTGCATTCTTCACGTAGTTCTCGAGCCTTGGCTTTCAGCTCCATCAGCTCCTTTAAGCACTTCTCTGTATTGGTTATTCTAGTTATACATTCATCTAAATTTTTTTCAAAGTTTTTAACTTCTTTGCCTTTGGTTTGAATTTCCTCCTGTAGCTCGGAGTAGTTTGATCGTCTGAAGTCTTCTTCTCTCAACTCGTCAAAGTCATTCTCCGTCCAGCTTTGTTCCATTGCTGGTGAGGAACTGTGTTCCTTTGGAGGAGGAGAGGCGCTCTGCTTTTTAGAGTTTCCAGTTTTTCTGCTCTGTTTTTTTCCCCATCTTTATGGTTGTATCTACTTTTGGTCTTTGATGATGGTGATGTACAGATGGGTTTTTGGTGTGGATGTCCTTTCTGTTTGTTAGTTTTCCTTCTAACAGACAGGACCCTCAGCTGCAGGTCTGTTGGAGTTTGCTGGAGGTCCACTCCAGACGCTGTTTGCCTGGGTATCAGTAGCAGTGGCTGCAGAACAGCGGATTTTCATGAATCGTGAATGCTGCTGTCTGATCGTTCCTCTGGAAGTTTTGTCTCAGAGGAGTACCCAGCCATGTGAGGTGTCAGTCTGCCCCTACTCAGGGGTGCCTCCCAGTTAGGCTGCTCGGGGGTCAGGGGTCAGGGACCCACTTGAGGAGGCAGTCTGCCTGTTCTCAGATCTCCAGCTGTGTGCTGGGAGAACCACTGCTCTCTTCAAAGCTGTCAGACAGGGACATTTAAGTCTGCAGAGGCTACTGCTGTCTTTTTGTTTGCCTGTGCCCTGCCCCCAGAGGTGGAGCCTACAGAGGCAGGCAGGCCTCCTTGAGGTGTGGTGGGCTCCACCCAGTTCGAGCTTCCTGACTGCTTTGTTTACCTAAGCAAGCCTGGGCAATGGCGGGCGCCCCTCCCCCAGCCCTGCTGCTGCCTTGCAGTTTGATCTCAGACTGCTGTGCTAGCAATCAGTGAGACTCTGTGGGCTTAGGACCCTCCGAGCCAGGTGCGCGATATAATCTCCTGGTGTGCCGTTTTTTAAGCCCGTCGGAAAAGCGCAGTATTAGGGTGGGAGTGAGCCAATTTTCCAGGTGCCGCCTGTCACCCCTTTCTTTGACTAGGAAAGGGAACTCCCTGACCGCTTGTGCTTCCCGAGTGAGGCAATGCCTCGCCCTGCTTTGGCTCACACACGGTGCACTGCTCCCACTGTCCTGCGCCCACTGTCTGGCACTCCCTAGTGAGATGAACATGGTACCTCAGATGGAAATGCAGAAATCACCCGTCTTCTGTGTCGCTCACGCTGGGAGCTGTAGACCAGAGCTGTTCCTATTCGGCCATCTTGGCTGCCCTCCCTTTATTTTTTATTTATACCACTTCTCACTATTTGACATTATATTATGTATTTTTTTTTTGTTTATTGCCCCCTACACTAAAACATGACCCCTGTGAAGGCAGACACCTTACCTCTTTTGTTTATTGCTGTGTTTACTATCCTGGCACTACCAGAATAGTGCCAGGATAGTAAGTGCTTAATAAATGTTGAATGAGTAAACATAATTCTGGAAAAGCAGGGATGGAGGGGTGACTTGTAGGTATTAGAGGGATGTTAAACATTTTTTATGCATTCACACCTCCAGCCTCATATCCTTGTTTTGGAATATGCTTTTCCACATGGTGGAAGCAGGCAATATTCAGAAAGAACTGGAGAAGGTATTGAAATACTGGAAACCAAAATCTGCATGAACATCTTTTAAAAGTCAAGTTTAAATCAGAACACTGTCTGCTCAGGATAGTGCAGAGGATTCTATGTGTCCTTAAACTATCCAAAATTTGTGTGTCACACTGGTCTCTGTTTTTAAGTTATGTGCAAAAGTTGACCAATGACAAGAAGGCCATGGAAGATGTATTAGTTACCAATTGCTCTCTAACGAATCACCCCACAGTGTAGTAGTTTAAGAAGCATACATTTATTATCTCACAGCTTCTGCAGTTCAGGAATCTGGAAGTCTTAGCCAGGTACTCAGCTTCTGGATTTCTCACAGGCTGTAAGCAAGGTGTTGGCCAGGGCTGTAGCTATCTCAGGGCTTGACTGGGGAAGCACACACTTTTAAGCTCACTCATGTGGCTGTTGGCAGGATCAGTTTCTTGTGAGCTGTTGGCTAGAGACATCAGTTCATGCTGGCTGTTGGTCAGCAGCCACCCCCAGTTCTTTGACACATGGGCCTCTCCAGCACAGCAACTTTCTTCATTGAAACAAGCCAACCAAGAAAGCAGTCAAGAGGCTGCATTCAAAACAGTAGCCATAGGCATTTATAATCCCATTTCAGAAATAAATTCCGTATTTTTTTCTATCTTCTTTTTGTTAGAAGCTAGTTCTAGCTCCCACACAAAAGAAGCAGATTCCACAAGGGAGTGAATACCAGGAAGTGGGGATCACTGGGAGTCATTTTATAAGCTGTTTACCACCAAAGGAAAGCAAGAGATGGGCATATATGGCCTGGGGAGGGGAGCTGTTATTTGGTGACAGAGAATTTGTTCTACTTTAAATTTCATTTACAAGCTTGAAATGTTATTTCTTACCACTTGGATGAAACTGAATGGCAATTTAAAAGTATAGATATTGTGTTAAAGCATAGAGAATGTATACTGTGTTAAAGCAAAGAGAAATTATTCTGACACTTGTTAAAAATAGCAAGGAAGACTTTATTCATGACTATTGCAGCAGGGGAGAGAGCATGAACTCAATTCCAAATACAGCAGGGACAAGTGAGGATTTATTGCCAATGGGCAAGGTGAGGCCAAGGATGGAAAATGACTAAGAGAATTGTTAGGTATCAAGGGAACAAGAGAGAGGAACTGATTAGTTTCGAGGGTGAGGGAAAAGGAGTTCGATTTGATATCAGGATGGGGGTATTCTTGATAAACTGACTTAGCGGGATTCTTTGCTAAAAGTGGGCTCAGTAGGCCAAGGCCAAGGCCTAGTTGAGAAGAGGGGTGAGAAATGACTGAAGTTTGTTTAAGGGGAAGTCCTTCTCAGTTATCTTCTGTTAGCATCTATACGTCTCTGGCACCCCTTTCACTCAGTAGCAAACACCAATCTGTTGGCATTGCACACTTAAGGGTGGGACCCTAATCCCATAGCACTGGTGTCCTCATTAGGAGGAGGAAGAGATGCCAGAGCTTGCTCTCTCTCTGCAAATACAGAAGAAAGGCCATGAGAGGACACGGGAGGAAGATGGCTGTCTGCAAGCCAGGGAGAAAACCCTCACTAGGAACCTAACTCATCGGCACATAGATCTTGGACTCTTACCCTCTAGAAATTCAAGAAATAAATGTCTGTTGTTTGTACCCGGCCTGTAGTATTCTGTTATGGCAGCCCAGCTGACTAAGACACCCACCGTTCTCCAGTCCATGTCATTCCCCTCCCTGCTGGCAACTTCTTAAGACAGTTTTGGCTGTTTCTTCTGACATATATCCTGTTCTAGATTTCTCAATAGTATCCTTTGACTCATTAATTTTAGACATTACCTATTAATTTCCTATTATGGCAGTTAAGTATTTACCTTTGTTGTACTGCTTCCTCTCTCCCACTGGAGTGACATTACAGTTTTGGTTAAATTATTATGTAGAATTTATATAATTTTCTGAATTATTGGAAAAACTATTGGACAACACCATTTGACCTGAATCCATGCAGGGGTTCCTCTGTGGGGGCAAGTTGCTTGAAATGTGGAAGGGGAAAACAATTGCATCTTGAAATCAGAATATGGATAGAGTGAGTGGAAGTGGCTGAATCACTAATGTTCCTTCCTTTTCCCAAATGCATCCATCAGATACGGTGCTCTCAACCATTATCCATACCCTACAGAATTGGAGCTACTCAATCTCAAAATAAATAAATAAGTAAAATAAAATAAAATTAAATTAATTTAAAAGGCCAAGCATGGTGGCTCAGGCCTGTAATCCCAGCACTTTGGGAGGCTGAGGCAGGTGGATCATTTGAGGTCAGGTGTTCGAGACCAGCCTGGCCAACATGGTGAAACCCCATCACTACTAAAAATACAAAAATTAGCCTGCTGTTGTGGTGTGTGCCTGTAATCCCAGCTACTCAGGAGGCTGAGGTATGAGAATCACTTGAACCCGGGAGGCAGAAATCGCAGTGAGCTGAGATTGTGCCACTGCACTCCAGCCTAGGCAACAGAGGGGAACTCAGTCTCAAAAAAAACAAAACAAAAAAACCCAAAAACCAAAAACCAAAAAAAAACCCAAAACAAACAAACAAACCAAAATTAGAATAGTAGCTAAGGAAGCCAAAAGGGGCCAGAAGGATTCTTCCTACATTTTTGCCTCCAGGGTAATGGAAAGGAAATTCCTTCTCTTAAAAGAAACCTGAGGCAAGAATGACACTCCCTCCTACACAGTCCAAATGACTTGATTTTTGTGAGCCTGTAGCCATGTTTGAGGCTCAGCTGTTCTCCAGGGCTGGAGGCTTCCGTGTGCATGTGGGCCAGCACAAACATTCCCTGGGAGTTGAGTGTGGTAAGTAGGTACCAAAGAATGAGCAGCTTAGGAAGTTCAAAGTGAAGTGTGCGGCAGGTCGGATTCCGTAATCACTTGCCCTTTGAATTGGACTCCACTGTTAATCTGCCGTGTTCAGTGTCCTGTTAAACAATAGACTTTTTAAATGATGCACACACAGCCTTAAATTTGCTGAGCTATTCTCATAGTCAGCCGAGCTCATTTCAAAGCATTCAGACTGTACCACAATTAGCTGCTGACACTATCCTAAAATAATATAAAGCCCGGCCAGTAATTATACACTAGAAGAAACTATGTATAGAAAAGCTGATTAACTTGTAGGGTGGTGCAATTTTCTGAGCTGTGAACATTTCAAACAGAACCGTAGCAGTCATGTTGGTATGGATGAAAATCCAACTGCAAATCCTTAGCTAAATATTTAACAACATCTTGCTCTAAAAGTATCAACCAAGACTTCAGGTTGATACTTGGATCTTCTCTTTGTGGGTCAAGGGACTGAAAGGGCCAGGTCTTTCTCAAGTTTACCTGCAGGTGGCACTGCAGGGATAACCTCCACTAACCCAGCCGATGTGTCGTCAAGGTGACCACAGCCATCACACGATTGTTGTTATTGTCTTCATCATCACTGACATCTTCACAGTCATCTTAGCATTGTTCTCTTATGAACTAATGGCATGTGGTGCAGTTCTAGATTTCAATTGTCTCTATTCTATACCCATCTCACATGTGCATGGATTTGGCATTGGGATTTTCATCTTTGCTCCTGATTCTTTGCTCCTGTGATGTCCCTTGGCTGGGATGGCCAGCAGTGCCCCTCCCTGCCTTGTTTTGAGGGAGTGTCCTGTGTGAGTCACTGCTGTTTCACTCAAGTTCCTGAGACAGCTCAGGGAGGGCTTCTGTCAAACAGAAAAACTTTGCCTGAAGAAGCTTTGCCCTGTTTCCCTGGCACTTTCCTACCTCACTAAGGTCTTGCTTCTTTCTTCTAAAGTCAGTGTCTAAGATAAGTCTTAAGCATATGTCTCCTGGGCTTCCTTTTGTTTACAGCCAATGCGCCACCCAGCTCTCTAGAGCAGAAGGAAGCTCTTGACCCTTTTGCTCACTTCCTGACTTCAGTCACTGGTCTCTCCTTTGTACACAGAGTGTTCTCCTCTCCTCTCTCTCTTAAACTTTTAATTTAGGTTCAGAGAGTACATGTGCAGGTTTGTTTTATGGGTAAATCATGTGTTGCTGAAATTTGGTGTACAAATGATCCCATCACCCAAGTAGTAAGCATAGTACCTGATAGGTAGTTTTTCAACCCTTGCCTCCTTCCTCCTTTCCCTCTCTAGTAGTCTCCAGTGTCTGTTGTTTCCAGTTTTATGTCCATGTGGACCCAATGTTTAGCTTCCACTTATAAGTAAGAACATGGCAGTTTTTGGTTTTCTGTTCTGGTGTTAATTTGCTTAGGATAATGGCCTTCCACTCCATCTATGTTGCTGCAAAGGACATACCTTCATTCTTTGTTATGGCTGTGTAGTATTCCATGGTGTATATGTACCATATTTTCTTTAACCCACCATTGATGGGCACCTAGGTTGATTTTATGTCTTTGCTATTGTGAATATTGCTGTGATTAACATACCAGTGCATCTATCTTTTTGTAGAATGATTTATTTTCTTTTAGATACATACCCAGTGATAGGATTTCTGGGCCAAATAGTAATTCTATTTTTAGTTCTTTGAGAAATCTCCAAACTGCTTTCCACGCTGGCTGAACTAATTTATATTCCTGCCAACTTTGTGTAAGTGTACCTTTTTTCCAGAAACCTCACCAACATCTGTTAATTTTTGTCTTTTTAGTAATAGCCATTCTGACTAGTATGACATGGTATCTCAGTGTGATTTTGATTTGCATTTCTCTAATGATTAGAGATATTGAGCATTTGTTTCATATGTTTGTTGGCCACATGTAGGTCTTCTTTTGGGAAATGTTTGTTCATATCCTTTGTCCACTTTTCCTAATGGGGTTATTTGTTTTTTGCTTGTTGAATTGTTTGAGTTCCTTATAGATTATGGATATTACACCTTTGTCAGATGCATAGTTTGCAAATAGTTTCTCCCATTCTGTAGGTTGTCTGTTTACTCTGTTATAGTTTATTTTGTTGTGCAGAAGCTCTTTAGTTTAATTATGTCCCATTCGTCAATTTTTGTTTTTGTTGCAATTACTTTTGGGGACTTAGTTATAAATTCTTTACCAAGGCCAATGTCTGGAATGGTAGTTTCTAGGCTTGCTTCTAGGATTTTTATAGTTTTAGTCTCTATATTTTTATTGATGGTCTATAACCATCTGATCTTCACTGAAATTGACAATAAGAAGCAATGGGGAAAAGAGTCCCTATTCAATAAATGACACTAGGATAACTGGCTAGTCATATGCAGAAGAATGAAATTGGGCCCTTACATTTCACCATACACAAAAATTAACTCAAGAAGGATTAAAAACTTACCACTCTCTTGACATCATTCATGAGCTCCTAGAATTTAGGGGCTTTGGTTTATTTATTGTTATATCCCCAAAGGTGGTAAAAAGCCAAAAAAGTAAAGAACAAAAGCAAAAATCCTCATAATATATTTTCTTAAAGGCAGAGATGTGGAAAGGAAGATAAATTTTTGGTGCTCCTTTTACTAAAAATTTTACTTTGGAGATCTCTCCAGCTTATGGGGGAAGAAGGAAGAAGCTACAGGAAAGCCTGTTCTTTGGTTCTTTGAGGAAAAAGTTGTATTTCCCTCCCTCGATACAGAAATGTTGGATACTACCTTGCAGCAATTACCACCTTTTTCCTTGTTGGTAGAAACTTTGAATCTGTGGCTCGTTCACAGTCCCAGGAGGTAAATCATGATTGACTTAAGTGACAACCTTATTCACATTCCTAGGAAATGGTTTGAGGCTGAGTTCTGGCGAATGGGATCTGAGGGTATCTTATTTGAAGATTTGGGGAGAGATTTTCCTCACTAAAACAAAGAAAACCCTAGGGTGAAATGCTGCTATTCTTGACTAGAAGTTGTTGAGTTAGTGTGTGAGACCTGGAACATCTACAGTCATCTCGCAGCCAAGAGGAGATTTTGCTCTCATGCTACCAAGATGGAAAAAGCCCCTGGCTCTTGAAGACATAGTAGGATCATGGATTTACCTAGGCTTGAACTTGTCTTTCTTCTGGACTTACTATAAAATAATCTTTTATTTTAACTTCTATTAGTTGGGTCTACTCTTCTTATAGTCAGAAGTACCACAATTGATGCACCTACAATCTTTTTGTAACATTTTTCTCAATCATTTCCCCAGTATTAGCTGAGGTCCTCCCTAAACTGTGGGGAGGTAGAGGGGTTGGTTCAGTGGAAGGAGAATGAGGGATGAGACATATCGAATGTATTAAATTGCTTTCCTTTGCCCTTCCAGATCCATTTTCCACTGTTTTGTATTCTGCTCTAAGCTCCAAAGTAGGAGCAGGGATAACCTATATGGACAATCTCTGTTTTCTCATGTTATTGAGAAGGACAATAACCAACACCTTTCTGAGCTTCCAAATTATATGTTAACATATGATTCTCTCCAAAGGCTTCTCATCAAATATCATTTGACCCGTAGTCTTCTTTTTAATTTTTCCCAAGACCGACTCCTAAGAAAATATTTCCCAAGAAAATATATCAGTCAGGGCCCCAACAAGAAACTCAAATTTGGATAATTTGAAGAAGGTTTACTTACAAAAGTGTTTGTGCAGGGTGGTGGACCTCAAGCAGATTGAAATCCAATATCAGTTATAAGCCTAATTCTTTCCGGTGCTGTGAAATTAAATATCACCCATATTCCTCTCAGCTAAATTCTTCCCTTTCTTCTAGAAGGATTTTAAGTTACACCTTTTCTGGAAAGTTCCCCCATCCTTCTGCATTAGTCTGTTCTCACAATGCTATAGAGAACTACCGGAGACAGGGGAATTTATGAAGAAAAGAGATTTAATTAACTCACAGTTCTGCAGGCTTAACAGGAAGCATGACTGGGAGGCCTCCGGAAACTTACAATCATGGTAGAAGGCAAAGGGGAAGCAAGCACATCTAACCATGGGATAGCAGGAGAGAGGGAAATGCCACACACTCTTCAACCATCAATTCTCGTGAGAACTCTCTCACTATCACAAGAACAGCAAGGGGGAAATCTGCCTCCATGATCCCATCACCTCCCACCAGGTCCCTCCCTTAACATTGGGAATTACAATTCAACATGAGATTTGCGGGGGGACACAGAGCCAAACCATATCACCATCACTACCAAAACTTACTGAGATTTTGACTTATAGTTGGACTCTACATTGATATTCATGCTCAACATATTGGAATTCCTTGGGAACAGAGAACATATACCTATGAAACCTGTCATTAAACTGAGTAATAACACCAATATAATTGTATACTTTATTAAGATACATTTAAATTCTGGTAAAATATATATAATTTACCATTTTAACCATTTTTAGTGTACTAGCTCTATAGCATTACTTACATTCACATTGTCATGCAACCATCATCACCATCCATCTCCAGAACTTTTTCTTCATCTGAAACTGAAACTCTATACCCATTAAAAAATAATTTTAAACACCTATTTAGTAGCATGCAATTTAGAAAAATTAATAGACTTTGTTTTGAGACAGGGTCTTTCTCTGTTGTCCAGGCTGGAATGCAGTGGCATGATCATGGCTCACTGCAGCCTTGACCTCCTAGTCTCAAATGATTCTCCCATCTCAGTCCCCCAAGTCACTGGAACTACAGGTGTGTGCCACCACACCTGGCCTTTTGTATTTTTTGTGGAGACAGGGTTTTGCCATGTTGCCCAGGCTGTAGACTTTGTTTTTTAGAGTATGTTTAGATTTACATAAAATTTAAGCCCATAGTACAGAGTTCCCATCTCCCCATTATTAACATCTTACATTTGTAGGGTACATTAGCTACAATTAATTAATCAATATTGATAAAATATTATTAACTGAAGCCCATACTTTATTCAGGTGACTTTAGTCTTTATCTAATTATCTTTTTATCTTTCAGGATCACATACAGGACACCACATTACATTTATTTGTCACGTTTCCTTGGGCGCTCTTCATTGTGACAGTTTTTCAAACTTTTTTTTATGACCTTGACAGTTGTGAGAATTATTGGTCAGTTACTTTGTAGAACGTCCATCAACTGGGATTTGTTTGATATTTTCTTTTTTGTTAATTTAATTTTTAGTTTTAAAATATTTTATTTCATCTCCTGCCCACACAGTGATGTCTAATATTTTCATGATTAGACTGAGGTAATGGGTTATTGGGAGGAAGGCCACAGATGCTAAGTACCATTGTCATCATATCACATCAAGGGTACATACTATCAACGTGATCTATCACTGTTGATTTTGAATTTGGCCACCTGACTGTAGTGCTGTTTGTGAGATTTCTCCACTATCAAGTTTCTCCCCTCCCTTCCACATTGTACTCTTTGAAAGGAGGTCACTGTGCACAACTCACACTTAAGGAGGAGATAATTATGGAGTTAATTTTTAAATGATTGTGGGAGACATTTTCTGAAGCATCTGCCCAGCTCACATGACCTCCCCCTCCCTAGGAACTGCTCACTCTCAAATCCATAAGGATACCCTCCCAATTCCTCTCTTAAGCAGCCAGAATTGTTCTGTGAAATCCTTTTCTCTTGGTCGCAGTGATTGGAGAACATAAGGTCAACAGGATTCTTTCCTCAGGTGCTGGAAATGTTAGGGTAAGTGAGGCTTTCTGTGTGCCCAAGTTCAATACAAAGCTACTAAATTAATGACTACTTAATAATATCCTTTGATTGACTAATAATTATACAAAAGCCTAGTTAAAATACTTCCAACATTGTTGATTGTCTCCCTATCATCCATTCCTCCTTCCCACATTTACTACATAAACCCAATTTTATGTTTAATGCAACTCACTCTCTACTCTCTACTATGCAACTCATATGCCCCAAGGATGGATTCCCACCCCTAGTTCCAGGAGGGGGCCCAATTGCTCCAAGAGTAATCCCCTTGTTCTTGCCTGTCATAAGTTTGGGAATTGACATGTGATCCAATTAAGAACAATGAGATGTGCAGAAAGTTTGCTAGAGCCTCCCGGGAGAGTTCTTCACTCTCTTGCTGTTGCTTTGAAGTGACCTATCTCTGCTGAATGTTGTCACATATTAAGACTGGGACCATTGCACACATCTTCCCACCAGCCCAAGGAGGCAGCTGGCACACAAAGGAGGAAAACTTACAAAATGTCAGGGAGATGGAACAAGAACCATACGAATGCCCAACCTATTTCTAGACCAGGGCCACTCAAAATGTAGGGTGTCTGGGAACTGTTTGTTACCATTCTATGACAACATAGACATAGAAATTGAGAGACATGCTTAGGAATTTTTGTAGGGATTTGATATTGCAATCGCCTCCAAGTGTGTGGTCAGCGCACTTATCTAGCCAAATAGGCTCTAGACTAGTTGGGGTGTTGTCCAACAAATGGGTGAGTTGTAAGTTGTGCAAACTGTGTACAAATCTTGTGCTTTATAACCATGTAGCAATTTGCACTGAATTGAAAAATTAAATCAATGCAAGAACAACTGTCCACAGATATTTTGAGAAACATTGCTATAGACTTCAATAATTATGTGAGTCAATTAATTTCCCCATCATTTAAGACAATAAGGATTTTCTTTTCTCCAATTCACAGCCCAAAGTATCTTATGTTATACCGTAGTGAATCTAGTAAAACGACAAGAGACCACATAGACATTTGTGGTAGGGTATACACGTAATTAAATAAATATCTATATATGTGTGTGCATGTTTTCACCTAACTCTGTACTGGGTAACCATTTCTCAATGTTAGTGATTGTAAAAATTTGAAAAAGAGAAGCTATTTTGGTATCTATTGCCAGCTGTTGGCACTTCACAGTTCTAGTTCTCTGATTTGGATATGATGCCATGATGTAACACATGGGAGAGATACTAGAAGAACCAAAGTTCCATTTGTATCTCTAGAGAGAACTCATAAGTGTAAGGAGAGTTGACTATATGTCATTTTCCAATTATATTTTTAACTTCGTACTTCAAAACTTTTCAAGTTTTGAGAGAACGTCAATGTAATTTTTTTTTTTTTTTTTTGAGACAGAATTTTGCTCTTGTTGCGCAGGCTGGAGTTCAGTGGTGCGATCTCAACTCACTGCAACCTCTGCCTCCCAGGTTCAAGTGATTCTCCCGCC
This sequence comes from Pongo abelii, assembly GCF_028885655.2. Classification (NCBI taxonomy): domain Eukaryota; kingdom Metazoa; phylum Chordata; class Mammalia; order Primates; family Hominidae; genus Pongo; species Pongo abelii. Next base: position 104,090,152 of record NC_071999.2, on the reverse strand, counting down.
TCGGCCTCACGAATAGTTGGGATTACAGGCGTCCACCACTATGTGCGGCTGATTTTTGTATTTTTGGTAGAGATGGGGTTTCACTATGTTGGCCAGGCTGGTCTCAAACTCTTGACCTCAGGTGATCTGCGTGCCTCAGCCTCCCAAAGAGCTGGGATTGCAGGTGTGAGCCACCGTGCCCAGCCCAATGTAATTTTTATAAGTTTTGGGGGTCATAACCTTTAAGGCGTTATCAGAATTCTAATTTGTAAAAGCATTATTTATAAGTTACAAAAATAACACTTTGCAATTCTTATTTTTTTCCTAGGGATACAAACTAAGAAAGGGCTATAATGAAATTATGATTGTGTGCAAACAAATAGAATAGATGCATTTGTTAATGGAGGTAAAACATTTTTGTGACCATTCTTTTTTGATATTATTTTGATCCCAATGGAATGTTTTTAGAGTCTCAGATTATTTTTCACGTGGGGAATGACTATTTCATTTATCATCCCAAAGATAGTCTTTAAGCTAGTGATCTGGGAAAGATTGCTGTGTGAAATTAAAAACTTTATTCTTGCAACAATGATGAAATGGGCACATCTTTTTAGCCTTGATGGAATGAAGCCACATGACAATTAATTTATAGTATGCATTGCCTCAGCCATTAAGAGCTTTGGAAGGACTCCTGGTGTTGAAGGATGAGGCAGATGGGGTGTTCTAGAGAACTAGAGAGTTTATTTTGGCTTCAAAGCTGGTTACTATTATAAGAGATAGAAAACTGGGCAATAGCAAGCTGCAGCAGAAGGGACGGCCTCAACAGATGAGCCTGATGTATTATTTTAAGAACTTTCTTCCAAAGCCAAGTCATAACACCTCATTGCTTTGCACGAAATAAAAACACATTTTCTTTACAGGACTTGCTTTCCTTGAAAATGATAAAGATCAATTGCATGAATAGGGATTTTATTTTAATATAAAAATGTGGAGCTCTTAATTAATTTACACAATAAAATATATTGTTATGTGCCTTGTTGGTATAGCTGTATCACTATATAAGTGGCATTCTGTAACTGGTCCCCTGGTTCCATTAAAAAAATTTGGTTGTGGCCAGGCATGGTGGCTCATGCCTATAATACCAGCACTTTGAGAGGCCAAGGTAGGCAGATTACTTGAGGTCAGGAGTTCGAGACCGGCCTGGCCAGCATGGTGAAACCGTGTCTCTACTAATAATACAAAAATTAGCCAGATATGGTGGTGCACGCCTGTAATCCCAGCTACTTGGGAGGCTGAGGAAGGAGAATTACTTGAACCTAGGAGGCGGAGGTTGTAGTGAGCTGAGATCAAGCCACCGCACTCCAGCCTGGGTGACAGAGTGAGATTCTGTCTCAAAAAAAAAAAAAAAATTGGTTGTATGCTTGAGACAGTAACATTCACTAAATATTCCATGGGCTCCCCTAGTTCTTCATCTCACTCATAGTTGAGCTGGGGCCATGTATCTAGATCAGGCTGATGGGCCATGAGAAAAATGAATTTTTGTCACTTTTGGACTGAGACAGTTAAAAACAAGCACAGGCTTTTCATCGTCTTCTTTGGTGTGACCATTTTGACATGGAGGAGCCACACAACAGAAACAGCCTCTATCTTTGAGTCATTGCATCAAAAAAAATCCCTGGAGAGCTCTTTACCTGCACTAGACCTTTTGTGAATAGTGGAAGGAGACTTTTGCTATGATACCCCAGTGAGATTTAGGTGTCTATTTGTTACCACAGCACGGGCTAGTGTTATACTGACTTTTATCCATAGTTATAAATTTCTGTTCTTTATAAATTACCCAGGGTCTGGTATTTTGTATGTGTTTGTCCATTTGCACTGCTATAACAAAATACCAGAGGCTGGGTCATTCATAAAGAATAGAAATTTATTTCTTACAGTTCTGGAGGCTGGGAAGTCCAAGATCAAGGTGCCAGCAGACTTGGTGTCTAGTGGGGGCTGCACTCTCTGCTTCCATGAAGGCACCTTGTGACTGTGTCCTCATATGGCAGAAGGTGCAGGGGCAAAAAGGGCTGAATCCTGGTGAAGCTTCTTTGATAAATGCCTTAATCCCATTCAAGGGGGAGATGCCCTCATGACCAAATCACCTCCTCAAGGCCCTACATCTTAATATTATTACATTGGAAATTAAGTTTCAACATGAATTTTAGAGGAGCACAAACACTCGATTGTGATAGAATTGGTAACTACTAACCAATTTACCACTTGTAGTGTGTAGGTAATCCCCAGAAGGGGAGAGACTGGTATGTGCTGTAGATGTGGGTGCACGGTTGAGTTCCCAGGGGCCCTATTGTGCATTGCTCATTGGCCTCTGTACTGTTTCCATGTGTGCAGAACTGTGCTGGGAGCTGTAAGAATGTAAGCAGCAACAACAAAACGATCTTAGACCTAAATCAGCTCAGTCCAAGGAGAAGAAACATACACTTCTTTTCTTCTATAAACTTGCAATCTATCTATTAGGAGAGCGAGGACAGGCACCCAAGAAATTAAAATATAAGGTAGAGGGACAAAGAATATTTCATTGGCTTGGGGAGATCACGAGCTGTAAATAGTAAATGAGTCTGTGCATTCTAGGCTATAGTACCATGCAAATTTGGAGAATAAAGGTATTTTAATGAGATTAATATGTTTGAAGGTTAATTTTTATTTTTATGTACAGTAAAGGTAACATTAAACCTTTATCCCAGTTTGGCGACAAGTTCTTTAGCCTTGCTTTTTGAGCTTAGCAATGACAGCCATAAATTTGATAGAATGTTATCCCCAATGATAGCAGATCTTGTCATATCTGTCATTGTAATTGGTCCTGGTAGTTTCCACCAGCTTAGCTAGGACTCCTTTTTCTTCTGAGTTAACCTATGTAAAGGCAATGGTGGTGCAGGTCTTTCTGTGGACGAAACATCCCACGATTTTCCCTTGATAATGAACTAGGAGACTCCCATTTTAGAGCCCAAGGCAGCAGGAAGAACAACCAGCTCAGTGGACTCCACAGGTGTGCAGTCATCCCCAGGTGAGCCTTCTTGTTCTCCACCAAGGTGGTGACTTTATAAACACCTGCTTAAAGGACCGGCAGTCTCAGTGGGGATACCCCTTTTCTGGCAGCTCTCTGCTTTTCTTGCTCTGTGCTTGAATGTAGTTGGCCACTTTAAGCAATTGAGTAGCTGTTTGGCCAATGTCTGAGTGAGCTGGTTCATCTCAGGGGATGCTTTCAAACACTTATAAAGGAAGACTCTTTGCTACCACAGCTGGATATAACAGCTGCATTTGACAAGCAGACAGAGGTGATTATTGCATCCCGTTTTGTAGGCCTAACCGGGAATGATAATAATTTCTTTTTTTTCTTTCTTTTTTTTTTAAAGACAGAGTCTCGCTCTGTTGCCCGGACTGGAGTGCAGTGGTGCGATCTTTGTTCACTGAAACTTCTGCCTTCTGAGTTCAAACAGTTCTCCTGCCTCAGCCTCCCGAGTAGCCGAGATTACAGACATGCACCTGGCTAATTTTTGTATTTTTAGTAGAGACGAGGTTTCACCATGTTGGCCAGGCTGGTCTCAAACTACTGACCTCAGGTGATCCATCTGCCTCAGCTTCCCAAAGTGCTGGGATTACAGGCATGAGCCACTGTGCTCAGCCTGGAAATAATAATTCAGCTTTGATTTGAACATTTTAAAACATTTTGATAGCATTTTAAATTTTGGTTAAAATAACACATGTGCCATATTTAAAATCAACAAGCCCCTGTCAGGCCTGATGCCACCCGTTTTCCTGATGGTTTACATTTGTAGAGAGGTTTTCCAGATTCGCCTTACAGAAATAAATCTGGCCATTCAAGGTCAGTCTAAATCTGTACTTCTAGAACTCAACATATGTAAATATGACCAAACATTGAGGTTTTATTTTCCTCCATAGTAAAGACTTATCTTTTTTTTTAAAACGGACTATATCAAATCAATTTTTATACTTCTTTCCTCAGTAAGCAAAAATAAATTTTCCATGTGCTATAAAGATAGCATTAAATCTTTATGTCCTCTGTTGATTAGAAAGTATGGTATTAGCAACACTAGGATGTTTATGCTCAGGATTCTGTAATTATTCTAAAATACATGCTGTCTTTTGTTTGTCTATTTTATGTGGGTTGCTCTCTCTTACCTGGTATTTGAGAAATCTACTAATGAGATCAAAGAGAATAAAAACTGGGATACTAGATTATTATTATTTATATATACATATTCCTAGAAGAATCTAGGCCTGATATAACTTTTATAAGGGACTATTGTTTTAGGATCATTTTATCTGTTCATTATCTATCCTCCAAACCAAATTCTCTAGGTTTTTTTTTTTTTTTTTTTTTTTTTACATTTTCTCCTGGGAAAGATAAACGAGGCACTGCATGGTAGAACAAAAAAACAGATTTGGCTTTTGGGAGTTGGGAAAGTTCTGGTGAAATGCCAAGTGCTGAGCTGCAGGTTTTAAAAATTGTTTATTTTGAAGTTTAAAATTGTGGAAAAATATCACATATGAGACTCATGTCATTGCTTCTGACAGTGAAATAGGTCAGCTGCCCAGGTGGTGTCTGAGAAACCTACAGAAAAAGATAATGTACACATCTCTTCTTCAGCCCAGACTCTGTTAGCCATCCGTATAAAAGGCTCAGTGGGGTTGAAAAGCTTCAGTACCATTCCTTGGATACAGACTCATAGTCTGGTGGTCTGACTTTTATAATCATGGTCATAGTTCTTGAGAGGTCTGATTTTTTTTTAAATTTTGCAAATTCCAAATTAATCCAGTATGGATGTGTTCACCGTACTGTGTAACAGCAATGCCTGTTCTCAAGAGGCATATGCTTAGATCTCTTTGTACAGCAAATCAGCCTGAAATTCCATATGTCATTATTCTGACTTTAGTTCATGTGGTGAATTAACTGCAAGCTTATCATGTGCACAGAAACAGCAGTGACGCAGAAGAAGGGGCGGGAGGTTCCAAGAATGACGAATACCAGGTAGGAAATTGGAGAAAGGCCAGAACATGAGCGTCCTCCCCACCAATTGTGGAGGGAAAACTTTCTTGGTTTTCTTTTCCCCAGTGGGAAAAATACTTCATTAAGAAAACTGGTCACTGCAATCCCAGCTACTAGGGAGGATAAGGCATGAGAATCGCTTGAACCCAGGAGGCAGAGGTTGTAGTGAGCTGATACTACACATAAAGCATTCTTTATCTTGTAGATAGATGATGATGTAAACTGAATTTACTAAAGAAATGGTGAATGACATATTCATGGAACCATTCTAGTTTCTAATAAACAGTTATAGCTTGGTTAGCCCATCTGTGGGTGAGGTCACTGCAGTCAGTATGCACATACCCACCCCCAAATCGGCAGAGAACATCCGCAGAAGTGAGGCTTCCTCACTCTTCCCCCTGCCTGGAATGGTGGAGCTGGATTCTGAAAGGGATTCCTGGGCTTGAGAACGTTCTGGGCAGACCCTGAAGGGGCAAGTCCATAGTACACAAAGATGTGGTAACAAGACAAGCTTCTTATCAAATCCATAAAGCTATCTAAACTGCACAATATCTAGCAATGAATTTAACCAAAGAAATGAAAAATCTGTACAAGAAAAATGATCAAATATTGATGAAAGAAATTGAAGAGGACACATGAAAACTGGGAATATATTCCATGCTCATGGATTGGAAGACTTAATATTATTAAAATGACAATTCTACCCAATACAATGTACAGATTCAATGCAATCCCTATCAAAATACCGATGATCTTCTTCACAGAAATAGAAAAAACAATCCTAAAATTTATATGGAACAACAAAAGACCTTGAATAGCCAGAACAACCCTGAGCAAAAAGAATAAAGCTAGAGGCATCATACTACCTGACTTCAAAATATACTACCAAGTTATAGTAACCAAATCAGTTTAGTACTGGCATAAAATCTGACACATAGACAAATGTAACAGAATAGAGAACCCAGATATAAATCCACACACTTATAGCCAACTCATTTTTCACAGAGGTGCCCAGAATATACAATGGGGGAAAGGACAGTCTCTTTAATAAGTGGGGCTGGGAAAACTGGATTTCCATATGCAGAATAATGAAACTAGACCTCATCTCACTATATAAAAAAACAATTAAAAAGGAGTTAAATATTTATTATTATTATTATTATTATTATTATTTTTGGAACCGAGTCTTGCTCTGTTGCTCAGGCTGGAGTGCAGTGGTGTGATCTTGGCTCACTGCAACTTCCGCCTCCAGGGTTCAAGTGATTCTCCTGCCTCAACCTCCCGAGTAGCTGGGACTACAGGCGCCCGTCGCCACACCTGGCTAATTTTTTTTGTATTTTAGTAGAGATGGGGTTTCACTGTGTTGTCCAGGCTGGTCTTGAACTCCTGGGCTCAAGTGATCCTACCACCCTGGCCTCCCAAAATGCTAGGATTACAGGTGTGAACCACTGCACCCAGCCCAAAAATGAGTTAAATATTTAAATCTAAGACTGGGAACTGTGAAACTACTAGAAGAAAACATTGAGGAAATGGTCTCAGACATTAGTCTGGGAAAATATTCTTTGTGCAAGACCTCAACAGCAGAGACAACCAAACAAAAATAGACAAATGGGATTACATCAAGCTAAAAAAGTTCTGTACTGCAAAGGAAACAATAAAATAAAAAGACAACCCACGTGATATGGTTTGGCTTTGTGTCCCTGCCCAAATCGGAACTTGAATTGGAATCCCCAGGTGTTGAGGGAGGAAACTGGTGGGAGGTGATTGGATCATGGGGGCTATTTCCCCCATGCTGTTTAGTCAGTGAGTTCTCATGAGGTCTGATGGTTTTATAAGTGTTTGACAGTTCTCATTAGATCTGATGATTTTATACATGTTTGACGGTTCTCACGTGATCTGATGGTTTTGTGTTTCAGAGTTCCTCTCTCACACTGTCTCTGTTGCCTGCTGCCATGTAAGATGTGCCAGCTTCGCCTTCCTCCATAATTGTAAGTTTCCTGAGACCTCTCCAACGATGTGGAACTGAGAGTCAATTAAACCTCTTTTGTTTATAAATTTCCCAGTCTTGGATAGTATCTTTATAGCAGTGTGAAAACAGACTAATACACCACAGAATAGGAGAAAATATTTGCAAACTACACATCTGTCTAGGGATTAATAACCAGAATATAGAAGGAACTCAAACAACTCAATAGCAAAAATGCCAAATAATCTAATGTAAAAATAGGCAAAAGATCCAAACAGACATTTTTCAAAAGAAGACATACAAATGGCCAAAAGGTATATGAAGAAATGCTCAATATCACTAATCATCAGGGAAATGCAGAGCAAAGCTACAATGAGATACCATCTCACCCCAGTTAAATGGCTTTTATTAAAAGGCAGAAAATACAATACAATAAAAAATAAACTACACAGATAATAACAATCTACAATTTGAAATTTGAGGTATCTCTTTGGAACTCCATTTGCTATAGTCTGAATGTTTGAGACCCCTGAAAATTCATATGTTGAAGTTCTAACACCCAAGATGATGGTATTAGAAGGTGGGACTTTTGGGAGGTGATTAGGTCACGAGGGTAGAGCCTTTATAATGAGATTATTACCTTTATAAAAGAGGCCGCAGAGAGCTGGGCCCCCTCCACCAAGTGAAGATGCGGAGAGGAGACACCATCTATGAACCAGGAAACAGACCTTCACCAAGCTTAAAATCTACTGGTTCCTCGACTTTAGACTTCACAACCTCCATATGTGAGAAATAAATTTTTGTTGTTTATAAGCCATTCAGTTTATGGCACTTTGTTATAGCATTCCAAACAGATGAAAACAGCATTCAACATAAATTTCATTCCAGGAGTGAAGCTCAAGCTCAATCTCAAGAAACCACTAAAGGTATATCAGTGACTTGAATAAATTGTTAGAAACTTTATTTTAAGCATTTATATTTCAGAATACAGTATACATTCAAAAGACAGAAGTTAAATAAGGAGAAATGTTTGCAAGAAAAGGGATATGGTTGAATATAAAGGGTCCCACAGATACGTCTAGTGCATGGGCTCATCTGGGGTGGAATACCATATGAAGCATTTAAAATATTTAAGAGTGTTCAATATTTTTAAGTGCCGGCAGGGTTTCGTTCATAAATTCTTATAGCCCAAATGAGGCAGGGAAAATTCTCAACCTTTTTGGTTTCGTTCATATATTCTTATGGCTCAAATGAGGCAGGGAAAATTCTCAACCTTTTTATAAGTGGCCAAACTATAGCTCAGAGGGATCTGGAAAGGAAAAGACTGTTCAATGTTACACAACAAAAATGAAAAACAGACACCAAAAATAGATTTAACTGCATTATGCTTTGCATCATATTTTTAAAATGTCTAACTGTTTTTGTCTTAGAAATGTATTCTCACTGAGTACATCAGGTAATTCTCCAAACTAAAAACTTCAAGGGAATAGAGACAGGAAAGAAAGTCAATTAGATTTTATCTTAAATTTTTGCCTGATTTGAATTTTTAAAAATCTTAATACTAATATTAAAAATTTTCTGCTTTTTGAGTTGAAGTATGACTCATGTACAGCAAAGTACATAAATCTTACTTAAGGCATTAGCTCAATGAATTATATACACTTGTGTAACCATCATTCAAATTATATTTGGAATACTTTCAGTACCCCAGAAGGCTCATACTCCCTCTCAGTCAATGCTCCCTCACAAAACACCCACTTCTCTGGCTTCTCTTTAGCCCCACAGATTACTTTTGCCTGTTTTGAGCTTTTTTGTGCTGGTTTTTTTTGCTCAACATTATATCTGTGAGATTCTTCCTTGTCTATAGCAGTAATGTGTACTTTTCCGTTGCTGTGTAGTGTTCCATTGCATGAATATACTACATTTATTTATCCATTCTCCTGTAGATGGACAAAGGTTATTTCTGGTTTGGGAACTATTTTGAGTAATGCTTCTATGAATGTTCTTAAACTTATCTTTTAGTAAAGATAACCAGTCATTTCTGTTGGGATTTCACCCAAGAATGAAAATGCCAGGTCATAGGGCGTAACTCCATTTGGCTTGGCAGCTACTGCCAAATGGTTTTCAAACTAGTGGAAGGGCTGAACCTTCTGCAGAAAGTATGAGAGTTCCAGTTGCTCCTCATCTTTGTCAACACTTGGTTTTATCTGTCCTGCAATTTTAGGTGTCCTGGTAGATGTGTAGTGATATCTTACAGTAGTTTTACTTTGTATTTCCCCAATAACTAATGATGTTCAGCACCACATAAATTTATTTATATATATATTTTTATATTTTAAAATATATATCTTATATTTATAAAATACATAAATATATATTATTCTAATAATAAATACATAATATATTTGCATAAATACTATATATTTATTAAGATAAATATATATTAAATAAATACATATATAGAGATATATGCATATATTTTGAGACTAGGTCTTGCTATGTTGCCCAGGCAGATCTTAAACTCCTGGGCTCAAGTCATTCCCCCCACCTCCGTCTCTGGAGTAGCTGGGACTACAGGCACTTGCCACAATGCCCGATGATATGAATATTTTTTAAAAATACATAAATGTATTACTCTAGTTTTAGTTTTCCATGTGTCTTTTCAGTAAGGCCCATATGTTTACATAATTATAATGAGAGTACATTTAGAATTTTGTGTCTTTTTAAACTAATCATTTAAAAGGTTATGTCCTTCATATTTATCCTTTAAAATGGCTTCTTAATATTCCCCTGAGTTTGGTGTCGCTAAGACAACTAGTTTACTTAACGATTTGCCTCTTGTTGATCATGAGGGTTACCTCCTGTTTTCCCGCTGGCTCATTATTGTCCATAAAGAGGAGAAATGCAGATGCACAACCCGAGGGAATGTTTTAATATCATGGAAACTATCAATAATGAAGTGTGGTGTGCCAGTTAAGTATGTTTGGTCCTTGGAATATGGTTTTCATTTCTTTCCCAGTATAACCTCTGGAAGTAAGCATCATCTCTATTTTACAGCAGAGGAATCTGATACAAGGCTGTGTAACTTGCCCACTATCATACACCCAGTAGGTGATAAAGCAGGATTTCTAGTCAAGGTTGATGACTCCAGAACTCTGACCAGCCACAGAATGGCTCTACCCATCCCATTGTCCATGTGCATAGAAGGTTCCCAGCCCTAGCTCCTGGTTTTCCTTGCAGACTCTCCTTGCCCACTCCTCACTCCTTGGCCTCCTTCTTTGCATCATTGTTTCAGATTGCTGTTCCAAGGCTCCATACAACATAACATATGATTTTCCTACACTGTCCGTGGGTTCTCATCTGCTTCATCTCAGGACGTCTCTTCAGAATGATCCAGAGCTTAGGATGGAGGCAGGCCAGGAGTGACCTTTAGCATGGTGGCTCCTGGAATCCAATGCCAGATGGAGCCAGAGGCCTGGCCTTTCTGGAGGAGGGTTTGGGAACTTAGGCTCATTTCTATCACTTTGGCCTCTGGATAAATTTCAAAAGTCTCATAGGGTTTGGGTGAGAATTAAGCATAAGTGAGCTGAACAAAGCCCAGAGAGAGTGCACTGTCTCTTGCTCTTGGAAGTGCTCTTGCACTTTCTGCACTGAGCATGGGCAGATGATGCTTCTCCTGGATGCTTGCTGGCAGTGCGGAGGCTCGATTATGCAGCCTACTGCACTGGCATGAGGGAAAGCAGGGCACAGAACTCACCCTAAACTACCATGTTGTTCTGACTTCATGGGGTCAAGGGAACCAAATGAGACAGATGTGAGCACACTTTAAAGTTATAAAGTGCAATACAAATGTGAGTTTTGATAATGATGACGAGCCTTACTAACCATCTGTCTCGACATTCTGATTCCTTGGTAAGATGTCTTTGGCTTCTTAGCATGTTGTAGCATTTTTATTTCCTCATTCAAGTGAAGCCGGGAGTAGGCGTGAAACTAATGTCAGACTGCCTGGGTTGGAATCTGAGCTTCACTATGCAGTAACTGTGTGCTCTGGGCAAGTTATTAATTACTCTGAACTTTTTATTTTTTTTCACCTGTAAAATGGGTGCTACGATCTGAATATTTGGGCCTTCACAAAATTTGTAGGTTGAAACCTAATCCCCAGTGTGGTGGTATTAAAAGGTAGGGACTTCAGGAATTGATGAGATCATGAGGGTTCTGTCCTCCTGAATGGGATTAGTGACCTTATAAAATAGGCTGAAGGAGCTTGTGTCTCTTTTCCATCATGTGAAGACATAGAAAGAAGGTGCCAACTATAAGGCAGAGAGTGAACCTTCATTAGACACTGAATCTGCTAGCACATTGATCTTGGACTTCCCAGCCTCCAGAACTATGAGCAATAGATTTCTGTTGTTTATAAATTAGCCAGTCTGTTATTTTGTTGCAGCAACCTGAACTAAGACAATGTGGATTAAGAAGGGTAATATAATCCCCTCATAGGGTGATTATGAAGATTAAGTAATATGAATAGCACTTAGTGCCTGGCATAGAGGTAGTTTTAAAAATATGTTATTCATTATTTACGTGTGTATATGTGTGTGTCTGTGTGTGTGTGTATATGCTTAGGTGGAAACCTTCCAAAAATATTTAAGTATGTCACAATCATACTTTAAAAATACAATACATGGTGAAACCCCGTCTCTACTAAAAATACAAAAAATTAGCCGGATGTGGTGGTGGGCACCTGTAGTCCCAGCTACTCGGGAGGCTGAGGCAGGAGAATGGCATGAACCTGGGAGGCAGAGCTTGCAGTGAGCCAAGATCACGCCACTACACTCCAGCCTGGGCGACAGAGCGAGACTCTGTCTCAAAAAAAAAAAAAATACAGTTATTAATTATAATTTATAAATTAACTGAAATTATAATTTATTAATTACAAATTATAAAGTTCTTTGTAATTTATCTTACTGATCTCGCCAGCTTACTGTTCCACTCATCCTGCACACACAAGCACACACAAGCACACACGCCACTCACTTCAGCCACAGCTGAACTCCTGAGTTCTCACAGAGTGTTGTGTCTTTGCTTCCTTCCCACATCCCCTATCCTTTCTGGAGAAGTGCAGACTAAAGCTGGGGAGTTTCTCCTAGTTTCTGGTTGTCACTGTTTCCAGAGGCTCTGCTGGTTTCCTTCTCCTGGGTTCTGGGAAGCAGCCTTGCAGGCTCATTCCTGCTTATGCTGGTTGGTGTTTCTTTCTTGCAACCAAAGAGTTCTGTTACTAGGACCCGCCTCATATGAGTCCTGTGAGGTTCAATGGGATGACTCATGACCTGTATCTGTCATGATACTTTACACATCCTGAGTATTTAAACGTCATTATTATTGTATGCTCCAAGTTGTTGATCAGTGGTGGATCTATGCATGTGAATAAATAAAAAACTTAGCTTGTTTCCTTCTGGAAGGTAATTTCAAGTTGTGGATTGGAAAAGCATTTAGTTAAGAAAACAGAATGGACTTAAGGTGATCTGACTCTGAACTTCTACAGAGTCACATTTACTTGAGAGTGTGCATGGCGAATAAAAGCTTAACACATTTTCTTTAGGATGTGATGGTTGCCTGAGTAAATTATGAGGGCCACGTTTAGTGTATTCTGATGGGAGTGAGAATACTTGGGTTCCAATCCCAGCTCTCATCCTTATTAACTGGGTTATCTCAGGCAAGTGGTTAAATTTCTCTGCACCTCTGTTTTCTCATCTGTAAAATGGATATGGTAGCTACCTCCAAGACTGTTGTAAAGATAAAATGAATTGGCTGGGTGCGGTTGCTCAGGCCTGTAATCCCAGCACTTTGGGAGGCTGAGGTAGGTGGATCACTTGAGGTCAGGAGTTTGAGACCAGCCTGGCCAACATGGCGAAACCCTGTCTCTACTAAAAATACAAAAATTAGCCAAGTGTGTTGGCACATGCCTGTAATCCCAGCTACTTGGGAGGCTAAGCCAGGAGAATTGCTTGAATCTGGGAGGCAGAGGTTGCGGTGAGCCGAGATTGTGCCACTGCACTCCAGCCTGGGTGACAGAGAGAGACTCCGTCCCCCCCCAAAAAAAGAAAATGAATTAATACATATGAAGCTCTTTGCATAGTGCCAAGCATGTAGCACTCAGTAAGAGTTATCTCATATTTAATCATCTAAGTTTCCTTTATCATCCCAACATTAGAAGGTCAATTATTTTTAGCTGGAAATGATCTTAGTGCTCATACATGCCAGTGTTTGACAGACTTGTTTATTTCCTCTTCCTTTTTAAGCAATGAACTCTTTTTTCCTAGTGAAACCTGTGTGGAACTGAAGCAGCTGAGGTTGGCACCACCATGTGCCCATGAACACACAGCATTTCTGGACCATCTGGAGGCTTCTCTTTTATATCTCTCAAGGAGTAGGGGTGGGAGGCAAATATGTCCACAATCAGAGGTGATAATACCTAACTGATAACCCAGACATGTGTGGATCTCTAGGCAAGTGGTGTAAGCACAGATCTGGGCCCAAACCCCTTCATTTTATTCACAAGGAGGCTGAGTTACATGAAGAGGCTAACAAGGAAATTTAGTAAGGGTGGTAGCAGCTGTACTTCATCAGGTTCTGGAATGTCTTTTCCAAATCTTAATAAAATGCAACATTGTCATAAGTTCAAACACAAGCAAGAAAACAAGTAAATAGTAGGTTTATTAATAGTAGGTTAACCCAACCAGGTTGAATTTGAGATTACCTTTGGTTCAACTGTTTCAGAAACAAAAGGAGACAGGGAGATTGTAAATTCCAAAAGAACTGGAAACTCACAGTCAAAGGCACCTTACTAAAATCCATTTTAAAGCTACTGAATCTCAGCAAGTCACCTATTAAAGGCCGCAGTTTCACTTCTAATGAACAGAGGTTAAACCAGTTTTGACCACCACTATCTAATAATGTCTTTATATTTTACCTCCCTTGTCAGAAAGAATTAATTCATGCTTTATTCATTCAGCAAATATAGCAAAAATAGCAAGTGGCAGAATCAGAACTTGAACTTAGATTGTCTGACTTAAGGCCAGTGAACTGTCAGCTAAGCTGCTTCTTTAGCAAGAAGAAGACAAGAAGAAGAACATTGGGTTTGGAATGAGGAGAACTGGCTTTGGATCCTGGCTTTGCAATTTGCTAATTTTATAACCTTGAAGACAATTTTTACCTGTCTGCTCAGCCTAAAAACCATGACCTCCCTTTTCTCTATAAACTTCCTCTGCAGTTTGGCTCCACATTACCGCACCCTTTGTCCACAGCAAATGAGTGCTATTATTTTATTATTCTTTGAGAAAAGCTGGATCCTTATTCCTGAAAAGTCCATTCTTGTGTAAAATGCAGGTGTTGGTTTAATTAGAACCAGTTGATGGAATCAGATTGCCCAAAGTAACATCTGTAGCACTTCCTTCTGAATCTTGATTTAAAAAAAAAATTTTTTTTTTAGAGTAATAGTACTATGGATGCCATGACCTTAAATGTGGATTTGCAGAATCATAATTAAATTCTGCTCTCTACTGGCTCAACGCTGGTCTTTTATCTCCTTCAAAAGTCATTCTTTGAGGCTGGGGGTGGTGGTTGACACCCGTAATCCCAGCACTTTGGGAGGCCGAGGCAGGTGGATCACATGAGGCCAGGAGTTCAAGACCAGCTGGCTAACATGGTGAAACCCAATCTCTACTAAATATACAAAAAAAAAAAAAAAAAAAAAAAAAATTAGCCAGGCATGGTGGTGCCTGTCTGTAGTCCCATCTACTTGGGAGGCTGAGACACGAGAATCGCTTGAACCTGGGAGGCAGAAGTTGCAGTGAGCCGAAATTGCACCACTGCACTACAGCCTGGGTGACAGAGTAAGACTCTGTCAAAAAAAAAAAAAAAAAAAAAAAAAAAAAAAAAGTCATTCTTTGAGATGTCTTTCTCATGCATGGGGATTCTTGATTTGGCCCTGAATAATTTTTCAGCCTCATCTTCCCCATTGCCAAATTCATACATATTGAAACACTTGTCATTCCCCAGATACTCCAAGCTCTCCCCGCCTTGCCTTCAAACATAATATTGTTCTCTTTCCCTGAAATGCCCTCTCCTGTTGGGCTTCCTGCCATCATCCTTCAGGCCTGAGTTCCAATGTTTCAGTTCCTCTGAATGGCCTCTCCTGACCCTGCTGGCTGGGTCTGCTCTCCTCATCTGTGTGCTCATAGATTACAATCTGCTGCTGTTCTCTTGGGGTTGTCAGTTGTCTTATCTGGCTCCTCCACTATGAGCTCTTTGAGGACAGAACTGTGCACTATTCGTGTCAATACTCCCTCCAGGACTTACAAGAACTCATGGTGGAACATGAACAATCCATAAATATTTGCTGAATGAATAAAGCATGAATTAATTCTTTCTGACAAGGGAGGTAAAATATAAAGACATTATTAGATAGTGGTGGTCAAAACTGGTTTAACCTCTGTTCATTAGAAGTGAAACTGCGGACTTTAATAGGTGACTTGCTGAGATTCAGTAGCTTTAAAATGGATTTTAGTAAGATGCCTTTGACTGTGAGTTTCCAGTTCTTTTGGAATTTACAATCTCCCTGTCTCCTTTTGTTTCTGAAACAGTTTTGAACCAAAGGCAATCTCAAATTCAACCTGGTTTGGTTAACCTACTATTAATAAACCTACCATTTACTTGTTTTCTTGCTTGTGTTTGAACTTATGACAATGTTGCATTTTATTAAGATTTGGAAAAGACATTCCAGAACCTGATGAAGTACAGTTGCTACCACCCTTACTAAAAAAGAGTAAATTTAAAAGATATTTGCTCTTTCTTCTCACTTAGAAATGTTCCCATATCAAGTTTCATTAAATAGAGAAGGACATTAAAACTGTAGGGTTTTTCAGTCCTTAAGACTTTAAAAAATGGGTCTTACATGTTAAAAATTAATACTTCTTTGCCTTCATTTCTGGACCAAACCACATATCATCACCAAGATTGCCTGGTCGGGAAGAGTTTGCAAAGTAAGTTTATATAATGAGGTTTCATTGAGCTAACTGCTTCCCCAAAATAGCATCCTTCATTTGGAAGAGCTTGAAGTTCAGATAGCTGTTCTTCCTTTGTTAATTTGTTTTCTAGTGAAGCGAAAGTTCCTGTCACAGATTTATTTTTATTGTGACAGTGGTGGGGGAGCAAAGAAATTTTATTTGTAATCTTGTGAAAGGAAATTGAATCTTAGGACCCCAAACTCATTAAGCCAAAGGGAAAAGTCAATCTGGGAACCGGGTCACACAAACCTGCCTCCCCCTTTTGGTTCCTAAATAAGATCGCTACGAGATAAAAAGCTACACACCTCCCCCATAATTTGCCCACAAGAAAATTCCTAGTGAGCTGCAAGATCTTTTATGGTGTTTCTGTGAAGATTTCACCATGGCAATGTAAAATGATAGCTTCTCTTTACAGGTGCAGTCACCCCAGGCCCACCAGACACAGATGCATATCTGATTGTTCCCCTGCCCCATTTTGTCTATGTTATCTTATGTCAAATGCAGATTCCCTGTATTTTTCCTCTGCCCCATTTGTCTATGTCATCTTATGCAAAAAAATGCAAATTAATCGAGCCAGACAAAGGCATGAATGACTATTTTTCCCTATACCCCTCTTACATGAAAATTGTTTATTTCTCAATATCCTACCATTTCCCCTTTAAATCTGGAGCCCTCAAAATCATCCTTGGAGAAAGGCATAGACCTGTCTCCTGGGTGTGCATCCTTAGCTTTGGCAAATAAGCCTCCTAAAATGATTGAGACTTGTCTCATCATTTTTCTCGATTGACAGACTGTTTCCATTATTCAGATGTATCATTTCCCCTGTACCAACAGTGCCAACTGGGCTGGTTAGAGATATCACGAAATATATTCTAATTTCTTTTTTTTTTTTTTTTTGAGACAGAGTCTCACTCTGTTGACCAGCTGGAGTGCAGTTATATGATCTCGGCTCTCTGCAACCTCCACCTCCAGGGTTCAAGTGATTCTCCTGCCTCAGCCTCCCAAGTAGCTGGGACTACAGGTGCACACCACTGTGTCCGGCTAATTTTTGTATTTTTAGTACAGATGGGCTTTCACTATGTTGACCAGGCTTGTCTCAAACTCTTGACCTCAGGTGATCTGCCCACCTCGGCCTTCAAAGTACTGGGATTACAAGCGTAAGCCACCGCACCTGGCCTCTAATTTCTAATATTGTGTTTGTGGCTTATGTTGACAGACAATGTCACAAGGTATGATCAAGTCACGTTAAACTCTGTGTTTGTATTGGTCAGCTGTAGCTGCAGAACAACCTCGAGATCTCAATGGCATACCCCAGTAAACGTGTATTTCTTTCTTATGAGTTTACAAGTCAGCTGAGACAGCTTTGTCTCATGTTGAGGGTTGACTGTGGTGGCCCTGCTCCATATAGTCCTCTTCCTCTCCTGGTTCCAGCATGTTGGCCAAGGCCTGTTCTATAATCTTGGGGGGAAAAAATGTGTTATCTTTCCTCCTGGCTAGGCAGAACCTGCTAGCCCTCACTGGATGACCTGTCTTCCCTTGGTTCTTGCTGGTACTCTGTGAGTTCTGGGTTTCTGCATTAGTGTCCACCTGGCTCCTGGTAAAGGAGGCCACCCCAAGCCTCTGGTGTTGATTATTTTTCACTTCAGTGTGGCAGGCCCTATGATTCTTTGAATTTAGCTGCCTCCTGAGTCTCCCCTGGGACTATGGGAATGTCTCGGTTCTGCTTATGTTATTGGGAGCCACAAATAGCCTGAGCAAGCAAAATATTAGGGTGCTCATCAGGTGAACCATTGTCTTAGTTATGGTTCTTCAAAGAAACAGAACCAATAGGGGATATCTGTCTCTACCCCTACTCTATCTATCTGTCTATCTATCTATCTATCTATCTATCTATCTATCTATCTATCCATCCCTTCACCATCCATCCATCCATCATCTATTTATCCATCTAAAAGGAGATTTGTTATGAGGAACTGACTCACATGATTGTGGAGGTTAAGAAGTCCCATTATCTGCTGTCTGCAAGTTGGATACCTGGGAAAGCCAATGGTATAATTCAGTCTGACGTCCGAAGGCCTGACAACTAGGGAAGCTGATGGTATAAATCCCAGCCTGAGGGTAGGAGAAGATGAGATGAGATGTCCTAGCTCAAGAAAAGGGGGCAGCAAATGTTTTTTCCTTTCTCTGACATTTGTTCTATTCAGGTCTTCAAAGAATTTGATGAGGCTCACTCACATGAAGGAGCGCCATGTACTTTACTGAGTACACCAATTCAAATGCTAATCTCATCCAGAAACACCCTCCCAGACAAAGCCAAAAATCATATTTCACCTGGGCACCCTGTGGCCCAGTCACACTGACACATAAAATTCACCATCACAACCATGTTGTGCTTCCAGATTTACTTTGATGTGTGCTATGGTTTAAAATGTTGACGTCCCCTCCAAAATTCATGTTGAAACACATTCTACTTTGTAGTGGTGCAAAGATTGCAAAGAGGTGGGATCTGTTGGGGTGGATTAATGCCCTTATAAATGAGCCTCCAGACAGACAGATCATCCCTTTTGCTCTTCCACCTTCTGATGTGTAAGATGACCCTCACCAGACAGTGAATGCTGGTGCCTTGATCTTGAACTTCTCAGCCTCTAGGACTGTAAGAAAATACATTTTTGTTCTCTATAAATTACCCAGTCTCAGATATTTTGTTACAGCAGCACAAATGGACTAAGACAATGTCTGCATCATAAGCTAATGCAGGACAATGTGTGGGGGGCCACTTTTTAGGATTCATAATGAGGAAAAGGGGCAACCCTTCTCCCTCCCTGCCTCACAGCATCTCTTTTGGTGTCCCCAGCCGGTACACCTAGATGAGCCCTCCCTTGGCTGGGGAGGACCACCATTCCCCGTCTGCCTCAGAGAAAGGTGCTTGGCAGCCATGGTCATCATCCATTCTAGGGAAAGGCAACTGGAAACTCCACTTAGGCCTCAATTATACTCCTTTTCTAGTCCAGTTTACCCACACAGCCTTGTCTTAGTGATATTGTTGGGCATTTTCCAACCCATTCATGAGTGTGGTACTTTGACTATTGGTTCTCTATGGTTTAGATTGAATTATATGAATGCCAACATTCAACATCACTTCTTTTTCACATCAGATGGGTAATGTGCCAACATCGTAACAAGATCTGAGGGAGGCACATCTCACATATGAGCCTGAAAACCCAATCGTCACACTGAGGAGCTACAAGAGGATCTTAACATCATTTTGACTGAAGCATAACAGCATTTCCATATGGCTCAACCCATATGCTAACTGGTAGAATTCCTAAAGAGAGGGAGGATGGGTCTTAACCTGCTTCCCTCCCCGTTTCCCCACTGCACTTCACATTCTGAAGGTCTCAGAAAGCACAAGTTCTGGAGGAAAGTGAACCAAGCAAGAGGTTGTCAGAATTGCTGCCATGAGCCAGGCAGTGGCTGTGGAGGGTTTATGCACTAATCAGGGTGCCCAGGCACTGTAAGTCCTCTTCTTGCACTGGGATCTGTGATTCCAAGAGTCTGCTTTCTGCTCTGTGGCATCCAGAAGGGAAAGAAGTTGCAGCTCCAGTTTCACCTGGAAGCTTGGCTCCTGCTCCAGGTGGAGTGATGCACTCATGCTTTCCACATTGAAGAGGGCTGCAGACTGTGCTGTGAAATGCGTCTGTGTGTGTGTGTGTGTGTGTGTGCAGATGTGCATGCAGGTGTGTGTGCAGGTGTGTGTGTGTTGAGTATGTGTGCAGGTGTGTGTGGGTCGGAGGGGCATGGACAGAGGTGGTGGACAGGCCTGATGGGAGGGGCTGGAAAAGCAAAAGCCAAATACCTCAGTCCTTAATGGATGGTCGGTTCGCTTAGGCTTTTGAGGACACGCCGGCCCCAGTGCAGACCCAATTTCAAAGATAGCTCAGGCCAGTCAGGGAGGGAAGGTAGGTCAGGGCACATCTGTATCCCCAAAAGGAGCTGAAATTGTTCTTTTCTCTGCACAAGGATGACGCAGAGAGAGAAGCAGAGCAGACATAGCCATTTTTGTAGTACTTTCTCAAATCGTTTTCAGATTTGGGAATTGCGGTTTCTAAAAGAAGTAGCGCCGTGGCTAGCTGCCATCTGATAGAGCCATGGAGGTGTTTTTAGACAGTCTTGAAATGTGTGGCTTTGCAGCTCCCCATGTGACAACAGTCAGTACAATTCAATTTGGACCAGTTGGGGGAAGGCCAGTTAGACTTTGTGGGAATTCTGAATAGTAGACTATCTTAAAAGAAGTGGCATTGTGTTGTATTTTATTTTTCAGATGTGTATATAGGGATTCAAGCTGTTGATGGAGTCACTATGAGTAGAGGGCCTGCTGTCCCTTCTTCCGACCCATCCCAACCACCCTACTACTCAAACTGCCTGCTCTCACCCAGGGGGCTGGATATGCTGACTTTCACCCTTCTCCCCATGCTGTGTTCCCCAGGAGGCCAACCTCTGTAGACAGCAGCTACCTGGATTTCTGGTTTCTAGTGGAAGATGGCAGCGTTGGGGGAGGTGATGGGAGGGAGGGAGTAGAGAGTCATCAGTATCGCTTTCTTGTCCCTTCCTGAAGGGCAGGGTTGGCAATAGCTGCCTCCTCTTCTGAAGCCCCCAGCTCCACTGATGGCCACCTGTGGATGCAAGTCTCACCGGGGCTTGAAGAACATGCCCAACTCACTCCTTCAGGCTAGGGGTGGGGGTGGATTCCTGCTGTTTCCACCCCAGGGCACTTCACCCCAGCCACTTTTCCCTGAGTCTGCTCAGAGCATTGTACAATTTCCTCATTCAACTCTCTTTGGAGCTGCCATCTGTTTCCTGCTGGAACCCTGACCAGGGTCCCCAGTGACTGCCTAATCCATGATTTATCTGGATATATTTCAGCGCTTATCTTCAGCATCTAACTGTGGACATCTCCCTGTCTATAAGTCCCTTCCCTCTGGGCTCCCCTGTCTCCCTCTTCCCTGCTTGCCACCCACCTCCTTCCAGTTCCTCCTGAGTCTTCCTGATGTCTCCTGGTGTGCCTCTTGGCCCCTTTGCCTCTCATTCCTTATTCTCTCCCAGATGATCTTGACCACACTCATGGCATTGACTGAGCGAAGGGAACTAACCCTCACTGAATGTGTCTATGATTGATATCAGGGGCTTTATCCCATCATTCATCTGAATGTTGAATACTTAGTGTCTTCCATGTATCAGGACTGTTCTGGGACTGGGGATATGTTATGCCTTTGACTCTTTACAACAAGGTATGCACCATCGTCTCCGTCTTATAGATGAGGCTTCTGAGCTTCAGAGAAGTTAGATACTGTGCCCAAGGCCAGGCTGGGATTGAAGCCCTCTTTCCTGCCTCCAAGGTCAGAGCTTATCCTTCTGTATTGTATTGCCAATGGAGCACTTCTTTTACATTGCTGAACTTGAGATGAACTTAGCAGAACCTTTATATATTCTAAAAACAGTCTCATCTGACTTTGGCGGTTTGAACTGTAGTAGAACAACATTTTTTTGCTAGCTCATTCATCAGAGACATGTGCCTGACTCTGACTTTGAGCCTCTGTTTGCTCTGTCATTCACTGTGATTCTAAAAATTACCCCTGGCTCCCCAAGTGCTCAATTTTAGACTCATGGTCTCCTGACTATACAAGATTAATTTAAAACCAGAGCAGCAGGATTTATTCCAGAGATTTCTTTTCATATCAGAAAATTGAAATAGGAATCATTGTTTGCATCTTCTTTCACTCTACAAAAAGAAAATGCAGATGAACCTTTTCAGGGTGTAGGGCCAGGGCTACCCTAAGTTGCGGCCTCCGAAGCTCCATCATCACGATTATTCAACTGCTGTGACCTCATTAAAAGAAACAAAGAAGGGATGCTTAGAGAATGGAGCCACCACCTGGATCAAGCTTGGGCTGTGAAATTTAATTAACTTAGTTTCAAAATCTAGCTGAGAGATCTTGGGCAAGTTACTTAACTTCTCTGAGTCTTGATTTTCTCAGCTGTAAGCATGGAATGATAGAGGTGAGTAAACCAGGTATGCACACTCAGCAGTGCTTGGTGAACTGGGTGCTAAAATATTGGCCAGCTACTTTTGGTAGAGGCCACAAATGTCACTTTGGTGAAGACTTGAGTTACTACTGGGGTTAAGTTGGGGAGGAAAATCACTTCATTGGCCTCCCACCTCATAGGGTTTAGAAAGCAAAGTGCTGGGGTGAACCTTCAACAGTTTGTATGAGGAGTTCTATACCTTCTAAGAAAGAAGGGACTAAAACTCTAACCTCTTGTCCCTAAGATTTGAAGCTCAGAACAGTCTTCAGGAAGGTTCAGGAGGATGCTGAGCAGGGTCAGAGTGAGGAGGGCCCTGAAATAAAACTACCAACAGGGTAGAAAGAAGTGGGCTGTGGAGGCCGTGGTGGTGCGTGCCTTTGGCCTTGAGTGAGTGAAGAGAGAAGAATCAGATGGCCCTTGTCCCTTGAGAGGCAGTCCCATTTTCTGCTTGTCCCTACCTAGCCTTCCTGAAGGCAGACTTTGGCCTTAGAGGAGTGGCTCAGAGGAATTGCCTAAAAAAAGACCCTGTATAGCTTAGAGTGAAATTCTTTTTGATATGGACAGGAGACAGGGAAATACTGGGCAGAAGAGGGCAGTTCCCTGGCATAGGCCCCACCCCCAAGCCTGGAAACCTGTGGCAATAAATGGGAACAGGCATTCCTGTTTTTGCACCCAAATGTTGCATTTTTGGCCCATGACACCTCCCTATCCTGTACCCATATAAACCCCAAACCCTAGGCTCCACAAGCAGATGAGCAGACAGACAGATGAACAGAAGAGCAGAGGAACTGAAGAGTGGTGCACTAGAAAAGGAGAGAAGAGAAGGAGCGTTTGAATTTTGAGAAGAGTTTGGCTTGGGACGGTCAGTGAGGAGATCGGCCACGGGACAGCTGAACTCCAAAGGAAGATCATCTTCCTACTCCATCCCCTTTCCAGCCCCCATCCATCCCACTGAGTGCCACCTCTGTCACCCAATAAAATCCCTGCATTCACCATTCTTCAAGTCCATGTGTGACTTGATTCTTCCTGGACACCAGACAAGAACCTGGGTAGGTGTGTGGATACATGGGTGCCAAGAGGACACTGAGATGGTTAACACTTAAGCTATCTGCAGATGGCAGAGCTAAAAGAGCACTGTAGCATGCCCACTGGGGCTTTAAGAGTCACAGGCACACACCCCTAGATGCCACTGTGAGGCTGGAGCTCAAAAGTGCTCATCCTGGCTCCTGCACCTGCCCACCTGCATGCTCCCCCTCCTGTAAGGGGTTTGAGCAGCGGTGGAGGCAGAACAGACAAGCCACACCCCTGTGGCACGTCCTGCGAGGGCATCAGGGAACTCTCCCATTTCACTTTGAGTTTTGGTGTAAGGAGACTGAAGCAGGCAGGACAGCCTGAAAATCTCCTCCTGCCATGGGTGAGTGAACAGATTCCTCCTGGATATTAGGGAATCAGATGGGCAGGGGCTGGACCTTCTGCTGGTCAGCGTAATTGGGCTCATGGCATCATAGCATGGGAAACTACCAGTCTATCAGTTACCAGTCACATATATAAAGCATTAAGCACAGTGCTTGGCACATAGTAGGCTATCAGGAAATGGTAGGCAGCTATGAGTAATGTTACGTTATTAAATGTCAACAAAAAGAGTCAAACTCTGTAAAATATTTGAAAAGATATATTCTGAGCCAAATATGAGTGACCAATGGCCTGTGACACAGCCCTCAGGAGATCCTGAGAACATGTGCCCAATGTGGCTGGGCTACAACTTGGTTTTATACATTTTAGGGAGACATAAGTCATCAATCGATACATGTAAGACGTACATTGGTTCATCTAGAAAGATGGGACAACTGGCAAGGGTCGGGGCTTCCAGGCCATAGACAGATTCAAAGATTTTCTGATTGGCAATTGGTTGAAGGAGTTATTATTTAAAGACCCAGAATCAATAGAAAGAAATACCTGGGTTATGATAAGGGGTTGTGGAGACTGAGGTTTTATCATGCAGATGAAGCCTCCAGGTAGAGCAGGCTTCAGAGAGAATAGAGTGTAAATGTTTCTATCAGACTTAAAGAGTCTGTTCTGTTAGTAATCCCAAAAGGGAGGGTATCATGAGGTGTGTTCAAGTTCCCCTTCCCATCATGGCCTGAACTAGTTTTCCAGGTTAATTTTGGAATGGCCTTGGCTGAGAGGAGGGGTCCATTCAGATGGTTGCGGGACTTAGAATTTTATTTTCGGTTTACATAAGAGAGATATCAATGAGAAGAATGAACCACTCAGGCTGAGGGAATAGGGGAGGAGGGTGAGACACTGTTATACCCCCATCACCTTTGCCAGGTGTCAGGCCCCAGTGGCTGGCACCTTGGGCAGGGTGGGTGTGGTCTGTGGAAGGAAGCCCAGAATTATTCCTATACTTTCGCCTATAGGGGGTGTCACCTCCTGTTTTATTGCCCAGAAGCACAGTTGAGAGAGGCTAAGCATTGCCCAAGTCCTCAAAGTGTGAGTTTTAGAGCCTTAAAATCTTGGAAGGATCCCAGAAGCCATCCACCTGTGGTTTGGTAACCTGCGGTTACCAAATATTTTGAAGCAGTAAAGTCCCTCTTCCCTTTCTTCTTCAATAAAATTTAGATGATATCCTGATACATAAAACAAATAAAGTGGCATTTTTCTAATAAGGTATATTTGCAAGTGGAAATGTATTTTGTTGATTTGTGTTAGCATCAGTCAGTGAGAACAGTAAAACTATTTTGAAAAATCCAAAAACTCATAATTGAAGCTATGGAAGCTGGTTTCAATCTCCCATCAGATCTGGCAGTCATAAAATTCAAATCAAAGTGCAAATGGAATCCAAGAAGGCCCCCGAAGACACTCAGCATTCCTCAGATCTAGCTCATTGTATTAGTCATGGTCTCAGTAGGAAACAGTTTGCATTCTCAAACTGAGGAAATTTAAGGAAGGTCTAAACTTACTAAACCACCCACAAAGGCAGGAATAGGGAACCATACAGGATGGTATAATAACCCAGGGCTAGTTGTTACCCTGCTGGGCTGAGGGACCTGGCAAGGGACCCATTACCAGAAGCTGAAAGGGGAGGACTGGGTAGACAGGGCTGCCTCGAGAGAGCAGGGAACTTCAGGAGAGGGACATTGCTACTCCCAGGAGATCCCGCAGGAAAAGAGCAGGGGGCAGATGAATATCCCACCCTCACTCTTAGGATTCCCTCCTAATCTCTTCCTGGGAGTCCCTGATGGCAAACTGGAGGCCACAGGGCAAAAGAACCCTGTGATGTCATTCCTACAGGTCAGCCTCCGAGGACAGAAAGTAGGTTGCAAAAGATGGAGAGTGAAGCTAGAGGAGCCATGGGACTGCTCCACCCCGCAAATACACCCCTTCCCCTGTTTTAAAGAGAGCAAGAATGAAGGCTCAGAGAGTTCAGATGACTTTCCCAGGGTTACAAGGTTAGAAGCAATAGTAGGAAGCCAAGTGCTCCAATCTCAGCTCAGCCCTCTTTCCACTGTGCTTTTTCATCACCGTGAGCTGAGGACTACTGTAGATACGGAAAAGGTAATGTCATCCATTGCATTTTTGAATCTAGAGTTAAGGGAGTAGGCTTAGCCTCGTCCAGTCACTAGCCCAGTGACTTTGCAAGTCTAAAGAGAAAGCATAGCTATTTAGGGGATTAACACATCAAGAAGCTCTTTGGCTTTCTGTCCCACACTCGCAGGTCAAACACTTTCTCAGAAAGGGCAGGAAGAATGTCAGCCAAACAATGTAAAGGATTGTATGGATCATGGGTGCTAATTCTGACCCAGAAATATCCAAGAGGACCCATGTCTGTAAAGCCTGAACAGCTGCAGAGAATTCTTGGATCGCTGGTGACATCCGTGCTGTATTCAGCATGCTCCCCAAAGATTCTGCCCTTTGCCTGCTTCTTATAGAACTTTGGCTTAAAAGGATCTTGTCTAAAAGGACATGCCCCTTAAGATGGTGGATCATAACTGGTACCTAGTGCTCTTGCTATGGTTTGGGGAAATTAGTGGCAAGGATCCTTGCCTCCATGAACTCAAAGTCATTTGCAGTTTGAAGCAGCTTTTGGATGGCTTGTGTGAGAGTCTTATGACTCCTTCAACTTGGAAACAGCAGACATGCAAGCTTTGTGGTGAGGAGAAGCTGTTTACTTATGGATGGTTTAGGACATAAGAGTCAACTCACAAAGAAAACACACAAGCCAGAGTCTTTGTAAGCCCTAAGCATCGTGGGTGTTCTTTTGCCACAGGTAACCACCACATGGCTACTTCTCATCTAGCCGGTCAGTGGTATACCCCTTCTCCATGGTTGCCGCCTCCCTGTATTGCTGGTTGCCTCCTTGAGCTTATCCGTGTCCTGCCTGCCTTTTCAAAAGCTGTTTACTTAGTCATGGTTGACATAAACTCCGTGCATTTTTCTTTCACAAACTGTAAGGACACTTGGGTAACCTTGGTATCCCAGGCAACTGTGGGGTCATTCTGACCTGCTCTGCCTCTCCTCTCTGCTGGAGCAGGAGCTCAGGTTCCTTTTCCTAGTTTTTCAGATGAAATAGCACCAATCTGTAGCTTGGGCAAGGCTGGTTCTCTCTTGTTCGGTTCTGTAGTCAGCAGGGTCAATACCATTCACTTACAATGCCTGGTTCTAATAGGACTATGCCCTCCAGGGGCCTTGTTTTAACCTAGAAAATGATGTGACTTCCCTATTGTCTAGGATCAGGATGCAATACTACAGTAAGCCATTTACACTTAAGTGGACGGGACCACCAAACTATTCTCTACAGAAAACATTTTTTTCTTTTTTTTGAGATATAGTCTCATTTTGTTGCCCAGGCTGGAGGGTAGTGGTGCGATCTCGGCTCACTGCAGCCTCTTCCTCATGTGCTCTGCCCGCCTTGGCCTACCAAAGTGCTGGGATTACAGGCATGAGCCATCACACCTGGCCAATGTTTTGGTTTTGAAAGACCTCCTTACATATAGGCATCACTTAAAAGTTATTCCCACAGGATGACTCTCCTAGTACAGCATCATTCCAATGCTTCAGTTCTACCCAAGATCTAGCCTATAATAAATCTGCACAGTGCAATGTTAAAACAAAAGGCCAAGCAGTGTCTCACAGTCTCAGCAGGAATACCAGGTAGGAGCATCAGAGTTTTGCACATGTCGCTGTAGCTGAAATAGGCAATTTGGTCTTGTTTACATATGCCAGGGAAGGAAAAGGGTGGCCAAGTCTGGGTCTTTGCTGTAAAATATACATACATTCTTTCACTTGATTTAAAAATCATGAAAATCTCTTATTTTTTTTGAAACAGAGTCTCCCTCTGTTGCCCAGGCTGGAGTGCAGTGGCATGATCTCAGCTCACTGCAATCTCTGCCTCTCGGGTTCAAGCGATTCTCATGCCTCAGCCTCTGGGGTAGGTGGGACCATAGGTGCGAGCCACCACGCCCAGCTAATTTTTGTATTTTTAGTAGAGACAAGGTTTTACCATGTTGGCCAGGATGATCTCGATCTCTTGACCTCATGATCCACCCACCTCGGCCTCCCAAAGTGCTGGGATTACAGGCATAAGCCACAGTGCCTGGTCAAAACTCTTAATAATACAGTTTATACTGAGTCCTTCTCATTGACTCATTAATCACTCTTCCTTGCTATCTGCGACACCTAAAACCTTATTTAATTCTGATGAATAAATATAAATAGCACTCTATACTATAATTACATCTATATTTTAAATATTTTAATTCTTTTTTTTTGGCTAAGACCCTTTAGTGAATGTCTTATTTTCACTTAAAGGAAGCAATTTCTTTCCCAGCTTCTCCAAATTAGCAAATGTTAAATAGTGCATTGTTAATAGGAGGTTTGACCTATCTATTCAGCTCTGCTGTAATTTTGTGAATAGGGCTAGGATTTAGGAATAAATTTTTAATTGTTTGGTATATAGTAATAGTTAAGTAATAATTTTCTTCAAAAGGCAGATTTCCTGGCTAATGAGTGACTTTTCTAACCTAGCTTACTTTGAAAAAATACACATTTATTTTAGAAGAGTTTTACATTTACAGAAAAATTACAAATATAGTACAGAGTTCCTATATATCCTACCCCAAGCTTCCTCCATGACTAATATCTTACATTCGTATGGCACATCTGTTGCAATTAGCGAAGCAATATCGATATGTTGTTATTAACTAAAATTCATACTTTATTCGTATTTCCTTCATTTTTACCTAATGTTCTTTTTCTGTTCCACGGTCTCACCCAGAATACCATATTACTTTTAGTCATCATATCCTCTTAGGCTCTTCTTGGCTGTGACAGTTTCTCAGATTTTCCTTTTGAAATGGCCTCATTGTCTGGAATAGCACCCGAGGTTCATTGTCTCACATCCGTGGAGAACGAGCGCACGGACACACAAAGAGTGAGGTTGAGAGCAGAAGTTTAATAAGCGAAAGAAAGAGAAGGGCTCTCTGCTGCAGAGTGGGGTCCTGGAAAACGGGTTGCTGGATCTGTGGTGAAATGCAGGGGGTTTTTATAGATGAGCTGGTAAGGAGGAAGACTGGTTAGACCAGGTGTGCCATTTGCATAGGGCGTGAATATCTGGTAGCCCCCACTCTAATCTGCCTGAGCTGTGCCATTTTTTATTACTGTACACATGGTAACAAACAAATGGAAGATGGAGCCTCCATGTTGGACACTCCTGGCTCCCAGGTAGCTGTTTTCTATTGGCACAGCTGCTGGCATTCTCCTGTGAACGCTGGCATCCAGCTTGCTTATCTATGTTTGCAGCTCGATTTTTCAGGCTACTGTTTGTTAGGAAAAAATAATTTCTTGGGCTGCTTTTTGTTAGAAGGGAAGCTCTGCCGAGGACTCTTTTGCCCTACTAACTGCCTAAATAATTTATTTCTACCTCCTGTATCACTTGTTTTTGTTGACCTTGACAATTTTGAGAAGTACTCGTCAGGTATTTTGTAGAACTGGGATTCTGGGCAGAGTATGTACATGTATTACTAGAATTCTGCACGGGAGACTTGTCTCTTCTCCCCATTTATTTATTTATTCAGTCACTTATTTATGCCATTATAGACTTGTGGATACTTATTTTGTGTTTTGTGTTATAATCTAATACTACTTAATGTTGTTGCTCAAATCGTTCTACCTTCAGGCACAGATAACTCTTTCACTTAGTTCCTGTATCCCTTTGATATACGCACATCCTTGTGGAGTTTTAATATTTTTCTTTACTTTTTTGAGCACTTTCTTGATTTCGGGCACTATAAGATGCTCCAGCTGAGACAGCCAAGTGTAAAGCAGACCCCGGAGAATCTCCAACAGGCCTGCGCACTGGGAGAATGGGGTGGAGCCAGGGAAGTTTGTGTTGTTTGCAGGGGCAAGGAGCCTGGCCCCTCCTGTTCCTGTGTGGTAACCTGGGATTCAATCGGTGAGGTGGAGAGCCAGCCTGTTAGCAGGACTTCATCTCACTTTGCTGTGCTGTTCTAACTTTTTCCTTTTCACCCAATCAATTCCATTCACCCTCACCCTTCAAGGTGTCTGCGAGCCTATTCTTTCCTGATCTTGTGACAAGAACCCGGTTTTTCCTCCAACGCAGTCCTATCTTGTATATTTCCTGCTCTAGTCTGAGATTCAGCCGTTTCTCCAAGGACCCTTGGTTCCTTTTATTGGAGAATGGCATTAGAGACAAAGATCTGGGCGTTAGGCATGCTTGTGGCTGCAGGGGTGCCATTACTTCTTGGACCTCTTAGCTGACGGAGCAAAGAGATACGTGAAAGGAAAATAAATCTCGGGACTCCCAAATCACTAAGCCAAAGGGAAAAGTCAAGCTGGGAACTGCGTCAGGCAAACCTGCCTCTTGTTTTATTCTGTTGAATTTCACCCTGGCAATGTAAGTTGATAGCTCATCTTCACAAGTATGGGAAAAGGACAGAACTCAAAGTCATCCCTCTGCTCACCAAATGCCTATCTGATTGCTTCTTCGGCCCTATTGTTTATTTATTTTACCGTATGTAAAAATGCAGATTCACAGAGCCAGACCTCTGCCTTGCCCCCGACCTATAAATTTTGTATTTGGTGAAAGGCTGATCAAAAGCTCAAAAGAATGCAACCGTTTGTCTCCTATCTAGCCACACCTTCAAAAAATTTCTTCCTCATTCCCCAGTATCTGCCCTTTTCCCTTTAAATATTACAACCTTCAAAATTTTCTTTGGAGAAAGTCACAGACCCAGTCTCCCAGATGTGTGTCCTTATCCTTGGCAAAATAAACTTCTAAACTGATTGAGACATGTCTCAGAGACTTTGGTTTACAGATATATAAGCCGTGTGTTTATAGACATTCAAACTGCCATTGAAAAATTCTGAGAAAATTATGACGAGTGTAAGAGATTTGACCTAACCAACTCCATCTTGCTTCTAACCCCTGAGCTGCCCTTGTTCGTTCCTGGGCATAGGCTGAACTAACTTTGGGAGGAACTTAGTTTATAGTTTAACTTTGAAACAAAGACAATAACAGCCCTTTCCAGAACAAACCCCCTTCCTACCTGAGGACTAGACTGGCTTTGCAGGACTAACAGATTAGCCACAAGATTAGAAATTATGATTTAGGAGTCATGCAGCTGGAGGCTAAAAATTCTGACCCTCTCCAAATTGCTCCTGAGGATAACATCACTATTGACTAAGATCAGTGCTTGAGATATTTTGCAGACCCTGTACTTGATGGATAGGCTGACGCCACCCCACTGGCTCATCTGGTCTTGTGGCCCCCACTCAGGAACTGACTCAGTGCGAGAGGACAGCTTCGACTCAACCAATCAGCAATCCCAACTCACTGCCCCCTACCCACCAAATTGGTCTTAAAAACCCCAATCCCTGAGTTTTCTGGGAGACTGATATGAGTTACAATAAAACTCCAGTCTCGTGTACAGCCAGCACTGAATGAATTAAACTCTATATTTCAATTCTCCTGTCTTGATAAATTGGTTCTGTCTAGGCAGTGGGCAAAGAGAACCCATCAGGCGGTTATAAATTTAGAAATATTTCTATATATAATCATCTGTACCTATATTAAGCTAATTATGAGTTCATACTGATGTCTTTAGCTCTAACCCATTACCACATGAATCATTCTAGCCACCTCCCCTTGCTTATCTGTAAACTGCAGCTCCAATAGTGAGAAATCTGGCTTCTGCCATCTGCCATCCATTTCTTTCTGTTTTCTTAGAGAGAGGGTCCCTCTCTGTTGTCCAGGCTGAAGTGCAGTGGTGTGATTATAGTTCACTGTAACCTCAAACTCCTGGGCTCAAGCGGTCCTCCTGCCTCAGCCTCCCAAGTAGCTGGGCCTACAGGTGTGTGCCACCATGTCTGGCTAGGTTTAAAATGTTTTGTAGAGACGAAACCTCATTATGTTGCCCACGCTAGTCTTGAACTCCTGGCCTCAAGCAATTCTCCCACCTCGGCCTCCCAAATCTCTGGGATTATAGATGTGAGCCACTGTGTCTGGCCTGTCATCCATTTTCTTAATTGTTCAATTCCAAAATACAGGTATAGTGGTTTCGGAATTGTTAACCTGTACCCCCGTGTAAATCTACATTATCACCCAAAGTACAGTCTTATATACCGTTCCATTTGCCTTTAGTCTCATAGACTGGTCATTTCTAAAGTTACTTAGGTCAGCACATGATGTGGTTTGGATCTACGTCCCCACGTCACTCTCATGTTAAATTGTAATCCCCAATGTTGGAGGTGAGGCTTGGTGGGAGGTGATTGAAACATGGGGGCAGTTTCTCACGCGTGGTTTAATACCATCCTCCTTGGTGCTGTTTTCATGATAATGAGTGAGTTCTTGTGAGATCTGGTTGCTTAAAAGTATATGGCACCTTCCCCCCAACTTTGTCCTGTGCCAGCCATGTGAAGTGTCTTGCTCCCTCTTTGCCTTCCGCCATGATTATAAGTTCCCTGAGGCCTCCCCAGAAGCAGAAGCTGCTACGCTTCCTGCACAGCCTGCAGAACCATGAGCCACTTAAACCTCTTTTCTTCATAAATTACCCAGTCTTGGGTATTTATTTGTAGCAGTGTGAGAATGAACTAATACACACCCTTTCCCTCTACCCTTTTAGTTGTGTTGTTTCCTACATATGTAATAGAGTCGGATTGTTTTGTTACATTGTGCATACCATCCTGTGATTCCCCCTATACGATTTTTAAAAAATTTGCTTACATTAAGGTTCATTCCTTGTGTTGTAAAGTTCTATGGATTTTGACAAACGTATAGTGTTATGTATCTACCATTGCAATATTGTATAGAACAGTTTTACTGTACTAAAATATTACCACACACTTCACCTATTCAACCTTTCTCTCTCCCCAATCTGCAGGCAACCATAAATTTGTTTACTGTCTTTATAGTTTTGCCTTTTCCAGAATTTCATACAAGTGTAATCACATAGTATCCAGCCTTTTCAGGGTGGCATCTTTTACTTAGCAATATGTATTTAAGATTCATCTATTTCTTGGCATGGCTTGATAGTGCATTTCTTCTTAATCACTGAATAGTATCTTACTGCATGGATATCACAGTTTGTCTATTCATCTATTGAAGGACAGCTTGGTTGCTCCCAGTTTTTGGCAATTATGAATAAAGCTGCTAAAACATTCACGTGCAAGTTTTGGTGTGAACATAAACCTTCAAATTAGTTAGGTAAACACTTAAGGAGCTCAATGATGGATCAAATTGTAAGACTCTATTTAACTTTGTAAGGAGCTGCCAAACTGTCTTTCAAAGTGTCTGTACCATTTTGTGTTCCCATCAGAAATGAATGAGGGTTTCTGTTGCTCCACATCTTCACCAGAAATTGGTATTGCCAGTGTTTTAAATTTTAG
Organism: Pongo abelii; assembly: GCF_028885655.2. Taxonomy (NCBI): domain Eukaryota; kingdom Metazoa; phylum Chordata; class Mammalia; order Primates; family Hominidae; genus Pongo; species Pongo abelii. Next base: position 104,057,085 of record NC_071999.2, on the reverse strand, counting down.
CCCTTCTAAGTAATGTGTAATGCCTAGCTGGCCTTAAAAAAATTTTGGAATATATAATAGCTCTCTTAACTGGTCTCCACTTAATGGTCTTGACTTCCACTTAAGGGACTCATGGATCAAACAATATTCTTCACTCTTCCTTTAAAACACAGATGGCTGCTCCGTGTGCTGTTCCCTCGTGAGATGATGCTGAGTTCTGTCTGGTTTGCCTGTGCCGCTAAGCCCCCATCAGTAGAGATAATATGCTTACCAAGAATCAGTTTTGTTTTTGTATGTTTAGGCCACACATATTTGTTATTGTAATTATGTAATTGATTGAAATATTAATGAACCCATACAATATAAAGATGAAATGAGAGATTTTTTTAGCTGTAAAAACTTAATGGTCTTCATTTCATCTGGCTCTTTTCCACTTAATTCAGATGATTGTATGCTTTATTTGCAAAAAGTTCAGCATATATATTTCAGGTATATCAACAAGGATAATATCCACATCACTCTATTTTTCATCTTCCCAAGAGTATTTCTGTTGCAATTGATGGTTTTTTTTTTTTTCAAAAACCGTGGGGAAGATTTAATGCAGTATAAGTATAGTGTGCTAATGCATATTGATTTACACCTTTGACACCACTCACAGAGTAGCAGCTAAAACCACCTTTGTTTTAAGAACTGGTTTACAAATGTTATAGTAAACTAAATATGGCCTGAGAAGGGCTCTGTACTTCTATATCTGAGTCCTTGTTGACGAACTGTAACCTAGCTTAATAGGCAGACAAGGCCGGGCACAGTGGCTCACACCTGTAATCCCAGCACTTTGGGAGGCTGAGGTGGGCGGATCATGAGGTCAGGAGTTTGAGACCAGCCTGGCCAACATGGTGAAATCCCGCCTTTACTAAAAATACAAAAATTAGCTGGGTGTGGTGACAGGTGTCTGTAATCCCAGCTACTCGCGAGGCTGAGGAAGGAGAACTGCTTGAACCTGGGAGATGGAGGTTGCAGTGAGCCGAGATTGCGCCACTGCACTTTAGCCTGGCAACAGAGCAAGATACCATCTCAAAAAAAAAATTATTTTCCAGCCAGGTGTGATGGCTCATTCCTGTAATCCCAGTACTTTGGGAGGCTGAACTGGGCAGATCACCTGAGGTCAGGAGTTCGAGACCAGCCTGGCCAACATAGTGAAGCTCCATCTCTACTAAAAATACAAGAAATTAGCTGGGCGTGGTGGTGGGCACCTGTAATCCCAGCTACTTGGGAGGCTGAGGCAGGAGAATTGCTTAAACCCGGGAGGCAGAGGTTGCAGTGAGCTGAGATTGTGCTGTTGCACTCCAGCTTGGGCAACAAGAGCGAAACTCCATCTCAAAGAAAAAAAAAAGATAATTATTTTCCACCTTAATAAACCAACCAATGACTAGTCTCCATTGTGCTGGAAAACAGGACTTTTATAATAAATTAATTTTTTAACGATAAGTGAGATTATGGGGTGGGCACAGAAATGTAATGCAAAATTTAAAATGTCAGCAATTAAAGACCAGAACTAGAGATGAAATCTGTTTAATTGACAACTCTGATACTCTGATGTGTTGGAGACTGATAGGCACTATTTTTTCACTCTTTGTATTTATAATTCTGTAATAGAAATGAATGTTCTTGTCAAACAGAAGCCTCTCTTGCTGAAGGAGTGAGCTCGAGTGGCTCCTGGGCATGAACAGAGAGCCCAACCCAGAGGGCTTAGCTACTTTGAGCTGCTTTGGTCTGGCTGTTGGTCTTCCAGGTCCGAGCATCACACGTGAAAGGCAGTATGTCTGTCATTACTCATAGTCATTTTACCCTAAATCTGCTATAATTCACAGTGATCACTTAATTTGAGCAGTTACATAATTTTTAGTTATCTTTTTTACTGTTCCGTATTTTAAAAAATTCTAAAGGGGGAATTTTTATTTTAGTAGTCAGAAAATAAGTTATTATAATAATAAAAAATAACCTTTATGGATTTTGAAATGCTTTACTGTTTGCAAGATACTTTGATAACTGCCATCCTCAGTGACTGTCACAACCACCTCTCTGATCTCTGTAATGTGTCTACTTGCGGGTGGACTTTGGTCCTTGTCTTATTGTCTTCTGCCCACCAGAAGTCCTGCTCCACAGTTCTCCAGCCCCCTCAAACCCAGGGGCCTTCACTGCAACTCCAGTTCTGTCACCATCTTCTGGGGATACACACGGCCACTGAGTCTCAGTCAGTTATGGCTCAGAAACACTTTTGAGGTTATGAATCCTCTCTCAGGGAGAAAATGATCTTTCAGACCTCACTTGATATTTCCCCAAAAGTTGCAAGGGGTTTGCAAACCCCTGGGAGCCCATCCATTTGCCCCTGCCTGGCCTGAAACTTCTGTACCCCTGGAATCTTGGTCCTAACCTGTCATTCTGATCCACAACTTATCCTTCCAACGCTCTCCCTCCTTTGCAACCACAACACCTTTTCTTTGATGTCATCTACACTTCCAGGCCCTAATTTCCCATCAGTCTATCAGAACCCACCGGTAGTAATGTCTTTTCCTAAGTAGCTCAAACGCCACACTCCAACATTCCAACTTGTTTTGTCTCCCCTTTCTTTCTTTTTTTTTCTTCTTTTGAGACTGAGTCTCACTCTGTCACCCAGGCTGGAGTGCAGTGGCGTGATTTCGGCTCACTGCAACCTCCGCCTTTGGGTTCAAGCGATTCTCCTGCCTCAGCCTCCTGAGTAGCTGGGACTACAGGCTCATGCCACCACGCCTGGCTAATTTTTGTATTTTTAGTAGAGATGGGGTTTCACCATCTTGGCCAGGACAGTTTCGATTTCTTGACCTCATGATCCGCCTGCCTCGGCCTCCCAAAGTGCGGGATTACGGGTGTGAGCCACTGTGCCCAGCCATATCCCCTTTCTTTATATTTAGCCATCAAGAAAACTCCAATCCTGGATCTAAACCACTATTCCCCTTCTCCTTTCTTACCCTTGCACCTCCTACTCCTGCTGGGGAAAGTCAGACAACTGATAACAGTTTGCCATTACACATGTATCATTTCCAACTTCATCTACACCTTAAAACTACCCAGCCGCCCCCGCTATGAACCCAGCACCTGTTTCCGAATGCCTTCGCCCTCCTCAAACTCCCCCACACCCTCTTGGCGCTCAGTCATGACCTTGCCCTCTACAGATTCAAAACGCTCTTCAAGACCTTTCCATCACAGCTCCTGGAGCCTCTACTTCTTTCCATTTGCAAGCCCTCAGGATACTGTAGGAGCCCCTTAGAGCAGCGATTTTCAGTGTGTTTCCTGGACCAGTGGCATCAGCAGCGCCTGAAAACTTGTTATAAATATTGTTCTCATGCCCTGTCTAGATCTACTGAATCAGACTCTGGGAGTGGGCCCCAGGCCCCCGAGTTTTAACAAGTCCTCCAGGTAATTCTGATGCACATTAAATTAGTGGGAGAACAATTAAAAAAATGCAGCCTCTGCCTATTTCTTTAACCTTCTGCCTTGTCCCATGGCCAACTCCTCCATTCTATGGTACTCTAACCATGCAGAACTGTGGTACTAATCATTCTCCAATCTGATTAAGTTTCCTCCTGGCTCAGGGATTTGTAAAAGCTGCTACCTCAGCTTGGGAAGCACTCCTGCTATTTATTATTCCCCTCACCCCTTGTTTCCCAACATACAAGCTTCCGGGACTTCCTTCCTCCTAGAGTTAAACTCTGGATGTGAAGACAGACTGGGATGTGTGCTCTGACATTACCAGCAGAGGCCTCTAGGACTCCAGGACTAGTGAAATGGGAGAGTTCCCTGACCCCCTTGAGGGACTTGTGAAAGGGGTGTGGCTCATTTGCTCTTGCACTCAAACCCCTTATGGAGGGGGAGCGCACACATGGGCAGGTGCAGGAGCTGGGGCCAGTGCTTTTGGCCTCCGGCCCCATTGTAGCATCTAGGGGTGTGTTACAATTAATGCTCTTTTAGCAGTTGCTGTCTGTGAATGGCTAAGTGTTAAAACAGCTCAGTGGAGAGTCAGGTGACTGCCTTTTACACTCTGCCCTCCTGGTACCTGGCTCCTTGTGTGGTGTCCAGGTAGAATCAGGTCACATGGACTTCCAGGATGGTGAATGCAGGGACTTTATTGAGTGATGGAGGTGGCTCTTAGCGGGATGGACAGGGAGCTGGAAAGGGGATGGAGTGGGAAGATGATCTTCCCCTGGAGTTTGGCTGTCATGCAGCCAGTCTCCTCTCTGTCTCCAGCTGAACTCCTCTCAACGTTCAGACACTCCTCTTCTCTCCTCTGCTGCTCTGCCAGTGGAGCTTGGGGTTTATATGGGCATAGGATAGGGGTGTGGCAGGCCAGAGTGGTCTTGGAAAAGGCAACATTTGGGTGCCAAAACAAGAATGCCTCTTCCCATTTAGGGCTGCGGGTCTCCAGGCTTGAGGGTAGGGCCGTTGCCAGGGAACTGCCCTCTTCTACCCAGTATTTCCCTGCCTCCTGTCTGTATCACTAGGAATCCCATGCAAATATGGGTGAGGCTCTTGCTGTGCCAACTTTCCTGTCTCAAAGGAGAGATGACTTGAAGGAAGAATGTGTGTGGAAGGGGAGACAGTCATTACAAGGACTTGTCTCTTTTCATTATTTTGTGATAAAGGAAAGCTAAATTAAAACCCAGCCTGTGTTTCAAATGTCATTCTTCGCAATTCCTTTTTTTTTTTTTTTTTTGAGACTCTGTTGCTCAGGCTGGATACAATCGTGTGCTCACAGCTCAATGTTGCCTCAGCCTCCTGAGTAGCTGGGACTACAGGTGTGCACCGCCATGCCTGTGCTAATTTTTAAATTTTGTTTTGTAGAGATGGGGTCTTGCCACATTGCCCAGGTTGGTCTTAAACGCCTGGCCTCAAGGAATCCTCCTGTCTCAGCCTCCCAAAGTGCTGGGGTCACAGGTGTGAGCCACCACCTGTCTGCAATTCTTGAACATTGAGTTAGTTCTTATTATGCAGATTGGGTTATCAGCTTGGTTGGAAGCTAGAGAACTTCAGGTTGGGTTAGGGGAAAGGGAGAGCAAGGTAATCTGTCTCTGGGTTACCTAGCTGCCTCTGTGGTCTCAGTTTATGATTTCACAAGAAGGCTTTCACAAAGGCATTGGGCATTCTTGGGACAGATGGCACTCTGTGTCATTCAAACTGATTCCAGGAGAAAGAGGTCTGAATGAGGAAATTCACATGAAGTAAATTGCTCACCTTTTTTGGGTAATTTGCCTCTTTTATGAATCCAAGCAATCATCTAGACCTAAGACGGTGGCTTCCAACTGAATCATCCACTTTGGAATGATGACTCCACTTCCGTAGGAATGCATTTTGCTCACCTGGCTGCACTATTAGAACAAGCCCATCAGTTTTCAATGGTCACTCACCAGACAGTTCCAATTTGGTTAATATCCTGTTATTTCTACCCAACTTGAAGCAAGGCCAAATTTTTTGTTGTCTCTTGAATGTTTTTTGGTTCCCTGTAAATGGGAGACCTACCTATGTTATTAATAAAACCCGATGGAATTTCTTGTTATTTTTTATGCTGTTTTCAAGTCTGATCAGGAGGTAACCTGAGCCCTGGACCCAAAGTGAACATTCTTCATAGCTACTGTGACCTGTTAATTTAAGCCAGACTCACAACAGTTGCTCCAATTCAGACTTTTACTACAATCACCTAATCTTTCATCTGTGATATTATCTTGTGAATATTTCAGAATTTTCATGGCAGCATTGTCTATACAGTACAGAAAAGGAATCAAAGGATTCTGTATTTTGAAGCTTCACAGATACTTACTATGTGGCATTTTCCAATTTTTCTTAAAATGTTGCTTTTGTATTATGACACTTTCCTGGATTACTTAACAATGATTCCATTATTTCCTCTTGTTTAAGACTAAAAAAGAGTAAATATCTTCAATGGTTTCTGATTGTACTGTTAAAGTTACAATTGTGTGTTTAGATTTTCCATATCCTATATTTTTTTTTTGTCGGCTTAATCTATCAGTTACTGAAAGGTTTATTAAGCTATCCTACTATGATGGCTGAGTTTTCAATTCCTTTTAGTAACGATTTTATTTTTGCTTTACATACTTTAAGGCAATGCTGTTAAAAACATACAGGCTCAGAGTCATTATAAGTTCAAGCTTACTGATAGGTATTAAACAGTGTATGCTTAATTATTCGGTAGATTATTAAGTATATATCACTTTATATTAATGTATTAATTATATATATTTATGCTAATATAATTAGATTAGGTTTTTTTACTGTTACTGCAACAAATTACCAGAAACTAGTGGCTTAAAACAATACAACTTATTATCTTATGGTTCTGTATGTTAGAAGTCTGGCGCAGGCTGAGCATAGTGGCTCACACCTGTAATCCCAGCCCTTTAGGAGGCCAAGGCAGGAACAGCACTTGAGGCCAGGAGTTGGAACCAGCCTGGGCAACATAGCGAGACCCTGTCTCTACAAAAAATTAAAAAATTAGCTGGGTGTGGTGATGAATACCCGTAGTCCCAGCCACTCAGGAGGCTGAGGTGGTAGGATCACTTGAGGTCAGGAGTTCAAGACCAGCCTGGCCAACATGGTGAAACTCCGTCTCTACTAAAAATGCAAAAATTAGCCAGGTGTGATGGCAGATGCCTGTAGTCTCAGCTACTCAGGAGGCTGAGGCAGGAGAATTGCTTAAACCTGGGAGGTGAAGGTTGCTGTGAGCCGAGATCTTGCCACTGCACTCCAGCCTGGGCCACAGAGTGAGACTCCGTCTCAAAAAAAAAAAAAAAGTGTTCATTTCTGGAGGCTCTAGGGGTGGATCTGTTTCTTTGCCCTTTCTGACTTCTAAAGGCCACCTGCATTCCTTGGCTCATGGCCCACTCCTCCATCCTCAACACTAACAATGTTGCATCTCTCTGTGCCTTTCTCTCATAGGGACACCTTCCTTGCTGATATGGTTTGGCTTTGTCCCCACCCAAATCTCATCTTGAATTGTACTCCCATAATTCCCACCGGGAGGGACCCTGTGGGAGATAATTGAATCATGGGGACAGTTTTCCCCATACTGTTCTCGTGGTAGTGAACAAATCTCTGGAGATCTGATGGTTTTTCTCATTCTCTCTTTGACTGCTGCCATCCATGTAAGATGGGACTTACTTGCTCTTCCTTGCTTTCTGCCATGATTATGAGGCCTCCCCAGCCATGTGGAACTGTAAGTCCAATTAAACCTTTTTCTTTTCCAAATTGCCCAGTCTTGGGTATGTCTTTATCAGCAGTGTGAAAATAGACTAATATAGTAAATTGGTGCTAGTAGAGTGGGGCACTACTGAAAATGTACCCGAAAATTTGGAAGGGATTTTGGAGCTGGGTAACAGGCATAGGTTGGAATAGTTTGGATGGCTCAGAAGAAGACAGAAAAATGTAGGAAAGTTTGGAACTTCCAACAGACTTGCATGGTCCCTAGAGATCTGTGGAACTTTGAACTTGAGAGAGATGATTTAGGGTATCTGGCAGAATAAATTTCTAAGCAGCAAACCATTCAAGAGGTGCCTTGGGGGCTGTTAAAGGCATTCAGTTTGATAAGGGAAGCAGAACATAAAAGTTCAGAAAATTTGCAGTCTGACAACGTGATAGAAAAAAAAACTAATTTCTGAGGAGAAATTCAAGCTGGCTGCAGAAATTTGCATAAGTAATGAGGAGCTGAATGTTAATCCCTAAGACAATGGGGGAGGGATTTCATGGCAGCCACTCCCATCACAGGCCAGGAGGCCTAGGAGAAAATGGTTTGGGGGCTGGGCCCAGGGTCACCCTGATGTGTGCAGTCTAAGGACTTGGTGCCCTGGGTCCCAGCCACTGCAGCCGTGACTAAAAGGGGCCAAGGTACAGCTTGAGCTGTTGCTTCAGAGGATGGAAGCCCCAAGCCTTGGCAGTTTCCACGTGGTGTTGAGCCTGCAGGTGCACAGAAGTCAAGAATTGAGGTTTGGGAACCTCCACCTAGATTTCAGAAAATGTACGGAAATGCCTGGATGCCCAGGCAAAAGTTTGCTGCAGGGGTGGGGCCCTCATGGGGGCCCTCATGGAGAACCTCTGCTAGGGCAGTGCAGAAGGGAAATGTGGGGCTGGAGCCCCCACACAGAGTTCCCACTGGAGCACTGCCTAGTGGAGCTGTGAGAAGAGGGCCACTGTCCCCCAGACCCCAGAATGGTAGATCCACTGACAGCTTGTACCAAGTGCCTGGAAAAGCCACAGACACTCAATGCCAGCTTGTGAAGGCAGCCAGGAGGAAGGCTGTACCCTGCAAAGCCACAGGGGCAGAGCTTCCCAAGACCATGGGACCCCAACTCTTGCATCAGTGTGACCTGGATGTGAGACGTGGAGTCAAAGGAGATCATTTTGGAGCTATAGGATTTGACTGCCCCACTGGATTTCGGACTTGCCTGGGGCCTGTAGCTGCTTTGTTTGGGCCAATTTATCCCATTTGGAATGGTTATATTTACCCAATGTCTGTACCCCCATTTGTATCTAGAAAATAACTAGCTTGCTTTTGATTTTACAGGCTCATAGGTGGAAGGGACTTGACTTGCCTCAGATGAGACTTTGGACTGTGGACTTTTGAGTTAATGCTGAAATGAGTTAAGACTTTTGGGGGACTGTTGGGAAGGCATGATTGGTTTTGAAATGTGAGGACATGAGATTTTGCAGGGGCCAGGGGTGGAATGATATGGTTTGGCTCTGTGTTCCCACGAAAATCTTGTCTTGAATCGTATCCCTATAATTCCCATGTGTTGTGGGAGGGACCCAGTGGGAGATAATTGAATCATGGGGATGGTTTCCCCCATACTGTTCTCATAGTAGTGAATAAGTCTCATGAGATCTGATGGTTTTATCAGGGGTTTCCGCTTTTGCACCTTCCTCATTCTCTCTTTGCCTGCTGCCATCCATGTAAGATGTGACTTGCTCTTCCTTGCCTTCTGCTATGATTGTGAGGCCTCCTCAGCCATGTGGAACTGTAAATTCAATTAAACCTCTTTCTTTTGTAAATTATCCAGTCTTGGGTATGTCTTTATCAGCAGTGTGAAAACGGACGAATACACTCAGACAGACTTACTTCTACAGCCCTTTCCTGCTTTTCAGGACTCTGTGATTCCATTGGCCGACCTTGATAACCAGGGCAATCCCTCTATTTTAGGGTCAGGAAGTTAGCAGCCTTCATTCTGTGTGCAATCTTAGTTCCTTTTTGCCATGTAACCTAACATAGTCACAGGTCCTGGAGACTGGGATATGGACGTTTGATGAGGGGCATTATTCTGCCCACTGAACAGTTATAATAATTTATTTTTGTTAGGATTTGAGTAGTAATCTCTTTATTTTTAATCATTGTGAGTTCTTATAGGTGTGTCTCTTGAAAATAGCATATAACCAAAATCCTTTTCTTCTTCCTTCCTTCCATCTCTCATTCCTTCCTTCCTTCCATCCATGTATCCATCCATCAATGAAATACTCTTTTAATGCAGAATTTAGTCAGTCTACATGTATTTTAATTACACATTTCTTACAGATCTGTTTCTACCATCTATCTTTTTTTGTACTTTTTCTTTGCTGCTTTAAGAAATTTCTTCTTTCCTCTTTGCTGGTTTAGAAACTGTACATTTTATTTCTATTCTTTTGGTAATGATTACTCTTATAATTTAACACACATTCTGGATATTAGAAAAACCAAAGTTAATCACTCTCTTGATGTTCTTCCTACACATACAAGATCATTTTACCTTTAATTCCCCCACCCTGGACCCCTGTCTAAAATGCAATTGTTCTCCAGCATAAATTTTAGTCCCCGTGTTAGTTAGCTAGGGCTGCTGTAAAAAGGTACCACATACTGGGTGGCTGAAACAATAGAAATGTTTTGTCTCACAGTTCTGGAGAATGGAAGTCCGAGGTCAAGACCAGGTTGTTCCTCCTGAAGGCTGTGAGAGGAAATCTGTCCCACGCCTCTCGCCAGCTCTTAGTGGTTTTCTGGCCATCTTGGTTTGTAGATTCATTGCTCCCATCTTTGCCTTTATCTTCACATGACATTCTCCCTGTGTGGATGTCTCTGTGTCCAAAGTTTCCCTTTTTATGAGGACACCAGTCAGTTTGGATTAGGGCTCACCTAATGACTTCATTTTAGCTGAACTATTACATCTGCATTGACCCTATTTCCAAATTAGGTCATATTCCGAGGTCCTGGAGGTTAGGATTTCAACGTATGAAATTTTGGGGGATACAGTTCAGCTCATAACATCTCCCTACCTTGTTTTTACAGACTTCAAATTAGCCATTATGTTTAGATTTACTTATTTGTTTACCCAATATTTTGCTCAAAATTGCTTCCTGTAGCTTACTCTTTACTTTTGGGTTCAATTTTCCTCTACCTCAAGTATATCTAGTCTTGATTTGTTTGCAAATGTCTTTATTATGTCTCCATTCTTTTATGACATTTTAGTTGGATCTAGAATTCCAGATTGACAATTATTTTCTTTTAGCACTTTGAAAATATTATTTCAGAGTCTTCTAGTTTCTTTTGCTACTGTTGTGAAGTCTGAAATTAATCTTTAATTTTTTTCCCCAAGAGAGGATCTTGCTCTATCGCTCAGGCTGGAGTGTAGTGGCATGATCATAGCTCACTGCAGCCTTGAATTCCTGGACTCAAGTGATCCTCTCACCTCAGCCTCCTCAGTAGCTGGAACCACAGGTTTGTGCCATCACACCTGGCTATTTTTTTTATTTTTTAATTTTTGTAGAAATGGGGTTTCCCCATGTTGCCCAGGCTTGTCTTGAGCTCCTGGACTCAAGTGATCCTCCCACCTTGACCTCCCAAAGGGCTGGGTATGAGCCACTGCACCTGGACAGTCTGAAATTAATCTTCTTGTGATTTCTTTGTAGATGATATTTCTTTGTAGATGATATTTCATTCATTCATTTTTTTTCTGATGGCATTAAAGCTCTGTTGTTTGCTGCACTTAAACCACACTATGTCTAGATGTGGATTTATTTTAATTTATTTTCGAAAAGATTCATTGTTGTCCTGAGTCTGCAGAATCGTGCCTTTTGTCATTTCCAGAAAAATCTCAGCCTTATGTCTTAGAATGTTGCTTTTGTCCTGTTTTCTTTTCTTTTTTTTTTTGAGATGGAATTTTTCTCTTGTTGCACAGGCTGGAGCGCAATGGTGCCATCTTGGCTCAGTGCAACCTCTGCCTCCTGGGTTCAATAAATTCTCCTGCCTCAGCCTCCCAAGTGGCTGGGATTACAGGCATGCACCACCATGCCTGGCTAATTTTTGTATTTCTAGTAGAGAAGAGGTTTCACCATGTTGGTCAGGCTGGTAGTTTTAGCAGAGATGAGGTTTCACCATGTTGGTCAGGCTGGTCTCAAGCTCCTGACCTCAGGTGATCCGTCTGCCGTGGCCTCCTAAAGTGCTGGGATTACAGGCGTGAGCCACCATTCTCAGCCCTGTCCTGTTTTCTCTTTTCTATCTCAAACTTTTTTTCTCTTCAGTGCAAGTTTTATTGAAGCATAAAATACATTCAAAAGTACAAAAATTAGAGGTGTTCAGTCTGATGAATATTCACAAACGGAAATCCCTGTTTAACCAGCACCAAGACCCAGGAACAGAACAGTCCCAGCACCCCCAAAGCCTCCTTAGGCCCCCTTTGGGTCACTGTCTACCTCTTATCAAGGGTAAACACTATCTTCACTTCTTTCACCATAGATTAGTGTGACCCGCTTTTCAAATGTGTAAAAATGAAGCCATACTCTAATTCTCTTTCACTCAACATTATGTTCGTGAAATTCATCCATGCTGTATGTATTGTAATTTATTAATTCTTATTGCAGTACGGTATTCCATTGTATGCATTCCAGCTAGAACTTTCGTTAGAAGCATGTTGGACCTTCTGTCCTATCCTCCATATCGCTTAACTTCTCTTTCATATTTTCTGTCTTTTAATTCTCTGTGCTTCATGCTGTGTAAATTCCTCAGCTCTTCCTTCATGTTCACTGAGTTTCTACTCAGCTACCTCAAATTTGTGGCTTAATCCATCAATTTAATTTTTTATTTCAATGACAATCTTTTTTCATAAATTTAAAAGTTCTATTTGACCCCCTTAAAATATACTTGCTCTTTTTTCAGAATGTTTATCTATGTGTTTAATTTTTAATTCTATTTAAAAAATTAATCTTAAACATATTTATTTATACTCAGATGGCTCTGTTAAATGAAACTTTAGAGGATCTAATCTTGATATTTGTTGTATATGCAGACTTTTGTTCTTGGTGCATTTTTTTTCTTGTGAATTTTATAATCTTGAATTGAGAGCTGATTTTCCAGTGGGATTTTACATCTGGGACTGCAGTGCGGTCTTATTGGGGGACATGCTCTTTGGAAAGGTTTTATGTATACTTCTTCCTGGAGCCTCAGAGGTATCATAAGATTTGGGCTAGCTTTTCTGTTAATTTGTTGAATTTCTTGGATTAAAGGTTTCTAGAGTATACAGGTGTTTATATATATATACTCTAACATATATACACACACATATACGCGTATACATATATATAATTGGGCTTGAGTAAGGTCCAAGTGTTGGTTCTGAATCCTCAGGGGATATTCCCCCCTCCCCCTCAGAATCCAATAATGAGACCGACAACAATCTTTACCCAATAAACTATTTGCGATCCAGAGAAATTTTAAAAGTGACACAGTACTGTGACTTACACGACCAGGGCACCAGACTCCAAGACAAAAGAAGTGAACGCTGGAACCCAAGAACGAGTCCCAAGACTGGGACTTTAGAGAGTCGTCTTGGAGGAATGGGGCAGGATAGAATCTACACATTAAGCAAGGATTGGGAATAGGATATCAGAGAGCAGAACAACCTATGAGCAGGTGAAGTGGAAGGGGAGGTTCTGGAGCTAATTCTCATTGCTGTGAGCACTCGCATTGGGATCACATTCAAAACCTCTTTACACCAGGCTGGAGCCCTTCCCTGGACTGGGCCAGGTTCTTAATTGCACAGAATCTGGCCAGTCTTCATTTGCAAAATTTTGAATTATGGGAAGTTGTCTTCAGCAGCATCCTTTGGTCCTTTCTGACATTTCCCACCCCACTTGCTACAGCTGCTCTCTTCCCTGCCAATTCAATGCCTCCAGAACAAGGGTCTTAACCTCAACTGCCTATGGGGAGTGGTTGAAGAGGCAGCTAACTTAAATTAATAAAACTAGACAGGATGGTGACTTTAGAGATGCAGAGCTCCAGGGGGATGGGGCTCCTCTACTCCAGCTTATTGTTGTTAAGTTCCAGCACCACCTGGGTTACAAATTTGGATTAAAAAAAAATCTAAAAATGTTGGCAACTCATTCAATTTAAAAATGTGCTTTGCTCACCAAAAACACAGCTGTGGCCACATATGGCTTGCAGGCCACTAGTTTACTGCCTCTGCTCTGAGCTGCCTTTCAGAACCTCCCCTGATTACATGGCAGCCCTTCTTCACTCCAGGCCTGCTGGTCAAATAATGCCTCTCACTGTGCACATCGTCTGTACTCTCAATTCCCCACCAAACTCCCCATTCCTTGAGTGACCATGTTTGAACATATTCCTACTGGTGGTGAGTTCTCCCAAAGTATGTCGGACCGAATCATAGTGTGTAACATTGGCGGGGAAACCAAGGGAAGAGTATTTTGTTCGATGCAGGTCATGTGGGGTGTCAATGGAGTGTGGGCTTTGCAGCCACATGCTCATGATCCTGTCTCTCTACTGACCAGCTGAGTGATCCTGTCCAAGAGGCTTCATCTCTCAAAGCCTTGGTTTTCTCATCTGCGCAATCTGGAGAATAATTCCTGGCAGTGTTGTTGTAAAGCTATTTTAATTTCTGTTGTATAGTCAATGCTTATTTTTGCTCAGGCTGTGGGAATTCTGCAGTTGAAAGGGCCCTTGGAAATCACCTGTCAATCCCCTCACCATGCAGATGTAGAAATGAGAGGGTTTGGTTCAAGGAATTAGTCCAAGGTCTCAGCTAGCCAAATTAAGAATTAGTTTGCAAAAAATTTTTTAATGATACATTTTATGGTACAATTGGCTATAATATCCCATAGCTCATCCAAGCAACAATATGAATTAATTATTAAAGCAGGACTATTGCTTCAAAATCTATCAATTAGATATTGGGGAGAGAAACTAGGTACTCACATTTCTTTCACTTATTATCTGTGCAACAGTCACTTAATCTCTCTAAGCCTCATTTTGGCATAAAAAAAGGCATTATGATAACTTCTTTGCCACCTGAGTGTTACTCTGAGCGCTGTTGATGCATTATTTCACAAACTTGCAGCACACACATGGTCTCATCATCTCTTAAAAAATGAAAACTAACCCAAGATCATTATTAAAATTTTTTTTAGAGGCGAGGTGTGTCTATGCTGCCCAGGTTGGCCTCAAATGCCCAGGCTTGAGCAATCTTCCTGCCTTAGCCTCACAAGCGGCTGGGGTTACAGGCCACACCACCACACCCAGCTCCGAGGTCATTCTTGACTAGCAGAAAGGCTGGTATCTCCTTCTTAGGGCTACCTGCTCCCCCAGTTGTTTAAAAACCTGAGGGTTATAGTGTTTACGGTGGGAGGTGGTAGGGGGTTGGGTGGTGAAGCCAAAGTTTAATCAGTTCGCCGTTGCCACGGCTCCTCCTTGCCACACCGTGTCAATGTCAGAGCCATCTCTAAGCCTCCCAGGGACTTTCTACAAGTTAGGGAGGAATGCCCGTCTGGGCACGCACAGCCCTGTGGACCATTTGTGTGGCATGTGAAACCTGGGCAAGATCTCAGCTCCTACTTGCTTCTTTGAGCCGCACGTCCAACATCCCAAGTGGTGGCCCTGGTAGGGAGGACGCCTGGTCCAGCACCATCTGACAGAGATGCTGACCTGATGCGGACTGAGCTCTGTGTTCATCACTGTGGTTCTCTGAGGTAGGACCCAGCCCCTGCCCTCCTTGTGCTCCTGAGTTTACTGTTTTCATAGCTCAGCTGTTTCACTTCTTTTGGCGGCCGTTCCAGAAGGCAAGAGACACCTGGGGAGCATCTGTGTCATCTCTCCCTCCTTCTTGGGGAACCACATACTTCACTGTCAGAATACAGAGGGCCTGAGTTCTGCCCTTTTGGTAAATTCTAGGGCCAAGTGCCCTTCTTCCAAGGACCTGAATACCTACAGGAAGTCCTTCTCCTGAGAGTGCTGTTGGAACTTACCCTCTCGATATTGATACAAGTAGCTTCTAGAACATGCTATGACTGAGCAAAACCAAAAAACCCAATGCAAATTAAAGTTCCCTAGAGCCATCTTGATACACGTAGCCATCATATCGTATTAGACATTTAAAAAAAAATCTGCAGTTAATGCTCTAAATCAGGTGGAATGTGAAATCAGCTGGTGACTTCATAATCCTCCAAGGAGCTGGACCTTTGGGGAAACTCTGCAATCATGTTTTGGATAGACTGGCCCCGGCTGGCTCTCATTTGCATATGAAATTGAGGGTGCTTTGACATCCTTCGAGCCAGGTTGCACAACTCTCAGCTGGCCTCCCTTGTGACCGAGAAACAGGGGCCCAGCTTGGGGTCAGGGCCTGGAATTGCTTCCTTTGGGACTCAGCCAACCGCAGGCCTTCCGCGTTAGCATTAGTGCTTTCTTCCATCAGAATTAAGCTGCCCCCCAGAGCCAGTCCCTGTGCCAGAATCCAGACAACCACTAGATCCATGGTAGATTACTATAAACAATAAAGTTTTTTTTGTTTGTATGTTTAGAATTCTAGCAAGACTGACCAATTTAAAAAAAACTATCAGAGCTCAGTGAAATCAAACCAAGGATTAAGTGAAAACACCAGCAAACAAAATCGATAAATCAGTAACTTAAAGAATGGACCTTCGAGGCCTGCTGTTCAGAGTGCTTTGCCAAGTGACGTAAGGGCCAATGACTTGAGATGCAGAAGAAAAGTTGGGAATGATTTTCCTTAGCGGGAATTCATTTATTTTGCGTGTGCGCTGACAGTGAAGGGCTGAAAGCGATGCTATATCGCCCCCTAGTGCCAAATATACGCACGTGATCTATGCTGCTTGGGCTCCAAGATTGCCATGGCCTTATTCAAATAAAGCCAATGCATTTTGATGAAATCTAACTGCAGCAAATCACATGTGACAGATACTAAAAACAATTATTCCAAGACTTTCCCTGCCTTCTATTTTATTTTAGTTTTTATTTCTCATCTTAAACTTTTATTAAAATATATTTGACTGATTAAAGCAAAGATAGTAACCGTATCTAACATATGTGGAAATAAAATTATTGATAACAACAGCACAGAGATCAGAAGGCAAAGATTGAATTGCCTTGCTGTAATGTTCATATATTATACATTAATCCATAACATACAAAGGAAATGATTCCAGAAAAGCATATCTAAAAGAATATTATAATTGTGAGGCATTCTTTTCTAAATTTTAATTTTTTCCAGATTTATTAAGGTATAATTGACAAGTGAAAATTGTATATATTTATGGTATGACATTCAATATTTTGATATAGGTATACATTGTGAAATGACTAAATCAAACTAATTAACGTATCCATCTCCTCACATTCTTATCATGCTTTTGTGTTGAGAGCATTTAAGAGCTAATCTTTTAGCCTTTTTTTTTTTTTTTTTGAGATGGAGTCTCCTCTGTAATCCAGGCTGGAGTGCAGTGGCATGATCTTGGCTCACTGCAACCTCTGCCTCCCAGGTTCTAACAATTCTCCTGCCTCAGCCTCCTGAGTAGCTGGGACTACAGATGCCTGCCACCATTCCTGGCTAGTTTTCCTATTTTTAGTGGAGATGGGGTTTCACCATGTTGGCCAAGATGGTCTCGAACTCCTGACCTCAAGTGATCCACCTGCCTCGGCCTCCCAAAGTGCTGGGATTACAGGTATGAGCCACTGCACCTGGGCCACAATTTTCAAGTATACGTTGCTATTATTAACATTTATTAACTATTGTCACCAGGCTGTAAAATAGCTCTCCAGAATTTATTCCTGTGGTCTAACCAAAACTTGACACTCTTTAATCAACATCTTCCTGTTTCTACTTCTTCTTTCCCTGTAGCCACCATTTTACTCTCTGTTTCTATGAGTTTGACATTTAACACTCCACATGTAAGTGAGATCATGTGGTATTTGTCTTTCTGTGCCTGGCTTATTTCATTTAACATTATATTATGTCCTCTAGGCTCATCCATGTTGTTGCAAACACAAGGTTTCCTTTATTTAGTGGCTGAATAGTATTCCATTGTGTATTTACACCATATTTTCTTTATCCACTCATCTGTCGCTGGACACAGGTTGATTTCCTATTTTGGCTATTGTGAGTAATGCTGCAGTAAACACAGGCATGTAGATAACTCTTTGACATGCTGATTTCATATCTTTTGTATATATAGCCAGTAGTGGGACTGCTGGATCATATGCTAGTTCTATTTTTAATTTTTGAGGAAACTCCATATTGTTTTCCGTACTGGCTTTACCTATTTATGTTCCCACCAACAATGTACAAGGGTTCACTCTTCTCTACATCCTTGCCAACACCTGTTATCATTTTTTTTTTATAACAGCCATACTAACAGGTGTGGGGTAATACCTTATTGTGGTTTTAACTTGCATTTCCCTGACAATGAATGGTGTTGAGCATTTTTTTCACATGCCGACCTTCTGATTTCTATGTCTTAATTGCACTGATCATGGAAAAGGAGTGAGAAGATCTGGGAAACTCACAATATATTTGGGAAGTTGACATTTGATTGCACGTGAAATGGCAGGAAGTGAGCAAGGGGAGAGAAAAGTCTGGATGAGTAGAAGGGAGGGTGTCCGGAGCCAGTTCAGAAAGCCCCACCCTTGTCTTGTTTTTGGAGAAAGAAAGCAACGATTAGGGTCTTTAGGGAGAGAGAGTCTAATGGAAATTTTTAGGAAATTTTGCTATTTACTCTTCAAGGATTTTTGTTGTTTGACTTGCAATGAGTCACAGGACTAAGCTAGATCTTAAATCAGTAGCAAGCAGGCCACATTTCATTTGTGTTACACATTAAAATATGACATCTCATGCTGTTTTGATATTTTTGGTAGCTGCGTGGGTGAAGGACTAGAGGGGATAAACATGTCAGAAGAACAGTGGGATTCATTAATAAACACTGACAAATATCTATTGGGCCTTCCTTGTGCCAAACACCTTCCTAATTGTGCCCTAATGGAAGAGAAAATGGACGTATCATGGATGTCTGGGAGAAGGGGGACTGAAATGAGATGGAAAGAAGGTTAACTGAGGTGACAAGGCCACTGATGGAAGTAGAAAGTTAATGAGCCAAGAGCCCTTATAATGGATCTCTGGCCAGTGTCTGCTTCCTCCCTTCTCTGGGGCACTGCTTGATGTCAGCACCACTGCAGGGCAGGATCATTTTTTGAATAGCAGTGTGAGTTTCTCTTCATGAGATTTGCAAATACATGTCTTATTTAAGTCAAATAAGCTGATGTTTTTCTCCATGGAACTGTATTATTAGTAAATATCAAATATGACTGTTATGTAGCTCTGTGTCAACTTTCCAGCACTTTAGCAGTCTCTGAATGGCTACTATACTGCCCATTCATTTTTCCACTCATTTCACCCATCCACCCACTCATCCACCCACCAGTCCATCCATCTATCCATCCATCCATCCATCTACTCACCTACCCTCGCATCCATTCACCTATGCATCCATCCAACCATCTACCCACCCATCCATCCATTCATCTACCCACTCACCCACCCATTTTTCCATCCAACCATGTATCCTCCTACCCACCCATCTATCCATCCGTCCACTCATCCGTCTATCCACCCATCCACCCACCCATTCATCCACTCATTTATGGATCCTCCCATCCACCCAACCATTCATCTAACCATCTATCCATCTACCCATTTTTCCATCCAACCATCTAGCCATCCACATACCCAACCATCTATCCATCCATCCATCCATCCATCCATCCATCCATCCATCCAAGCATTTATTGATCCTCCCATCCACCCAGCCATTAATCTAACCATCCATCCATCCACCCATTTTTCCATCCAATCATCTAACCATCCACACAACCAACCATCTATCCATCCATCCATCCATCCATCCATACACCCACCCATTCACCCATCCACCCACCCACTCATCCACCCCTTCACCCACCCATCCATCCATCCATGCATCTTTTATGCTTCAAGTATTCAAATGTGAGTCAGGCAGTCTGTTAAGCATTAAATATTTATTGGTGCTCAGTGCTTAGGAGGCACAGGGGCAGTTTCTCATGGTTTAGCACCATCCCCCCAGTGCTGTTCTCATGATAGTGAGGCAGTAAATTATCACGAGATCTGGTTGTTCAAAGTACATAACACCTTCCCCCCTGTCTTGGTCCTGCTTCTGTCAGGTTAGACGCCTGCCTCCACTGTGCCTTCTACCATGAGCAAAAGCTCCCTGAGGCCTCCCTAGAAGCAGGTGCTGCCATGCTTCCTGTACAGCCTGCAGACCATGAGCCAATTAAACCTCTTTTCTTTATAAATTACCCAGTCTCAGGTATTTCTTTATAGCAATGTGAGAACAGACTAATACAGGACCTTTCGTCCATTGCTTATCTGCTCTGAACATTGGTTTGGCATCTAAAAAGCAGTGATAGCAATACTTCTTTGCAAGGACTCAATAAGGCAGTATACTCATAGATTCTCTGCTCCTAATATAACATCTATAACATAGTAGTTGCTTATAATCATTTCCATTGCTGCTGTAACAAATTATTACACAGTTGCTTGAAACAACACAAATTTATTGCCTTATATTTCTGTAATTTAGAAGTCTCACGCTTGGCTTAGTTAGAAGTCTTCACTTGGCTCAAATTCATGTGTTGGCAGGGCTGTGTTCTCTTCTGGAAAGTCCAGAGGTGAATCAGTTTCCTTGCCTTTTGCAGCTTCTAGAGGCTGCTCACTCTCCTTGGTTTGTGGCCCCTCCTCCATCTTCACAGCCAGCAACATCACCTCTCTCTGACTTTCTTCTCTGGTCACATCCTCCTCTGACTCTCTTCTGCTTCCTTGTCTCCTTGTAAATGGATTACATTGGGCTCACTCAGATAATATAGGATAATCTACTTTAAAGTGAGCTGATTAGCAACCTTACCTCCAGCTGCAACTTAATTCTCGTTTACCATGTGATACGGTTTAGCTCTGTCTCCCCAGCCGAATCTCATCTCCAATTGTAATCTCCACGTGCGGAGGGAGGGAGGTGATTGGATCATGGGGGGGGGGGGGCGGTGGTTTCTCCCACACTGTTCTCGTGATAGTGAGTGAGTTCTCAGGAGATCTGATGGTTTTATAAGCGTCTGGCATTTGCACTTCTCTCTCCTGCCATCCTGTGAAGAAGATGCCTTGCTTCCCCTTTGCCTTTTACCATGATTATAAGTTTCCTGAGGCCTCCCCGGCCATGTGGAACTGTGAGTCAGTTGAACCTCTTTCTTTTATAAATTACCCAGTCTCGGGTAGTATCTTTATAGCAGTGTGAAAATGGACTAATATGCCATGTTACCTGACATATTTCCAGGTTCTGGGGATTAGGATGTGGACATCTTTGGGAAGATCATTATTCTGCCTGTCACAGTGCTCAAGATAATTCATTGTGATTATCATTTAGATATTCAGAAACTAAGCCATATCTGACTGGTTTCAATACCCTGCTGATCTGGATGTGCCCTGATTTGGATCGAGGCTGCTTTCTTTTTCTCTCTGGACATGATCTATCCCCTACAGAGAGCTGAGTTCTTTTTTTTTTTTGAGATGGAGTCTCGCTCTGTCACCTAAGCTGGAGTGCAGTGGCATGATCTTGGCTCACTGCAACCTCTGCCTCCCAGGTTTAAGCGATTCTCCTGCCTCAGCCTCCTGAGTAGCTGGGTTACAGGTGTGCACCACCACGCCCGGCTAATTTTTGTATTTTTAGTAGAGACAGGGCTTCACCATGTTGGTCAGGCTGGTCTTGAACTCCTGACCTTGTGATCCGCCTGCCTTGGCCTTCCAAAGTGCTGGGATTACAGGCGCGACACCACACCTGGCCAGACCTGAGTTCTAAAAAGGCTCCAGTTGTTTTTAATTGCTGGGCAGAAACTTGCATGTTTAACCCCAGCTCCTACCCTGGGCACTTCACTTATTGCCACAGATGATCTTGAAATCTTTAGTTCAACATGGTTGCCTCATCCAGCTATCTTTTCTAGGCAGCCACATGGCATTTGAACTGGGGAAGAGGTTTGGGGATGTTCTGGTCATCTACTGCAATATAACAAGCCACATTAACACTTAATGGCTTTATCAACAACCGTTTTATTCTATCTCATGATTCTGTGAGTCACAGATTTGGGCAGGGCTCATCTGGATGATTATTTTCTCCACATGGTTGTTGACAGGGTCCCTCAGTAATGATCAGCAGCCGGAGGGGCCGGGGTGGCTTCACTCACATGTCTAGTGACGATGGCAATGGCTGGGAGGCTGGGCTCGGTGGGGACTGTTGACCCACTATAGCCTCTCAAGCATGGAGGCTGCAGGTAGTTAGAGTTCATACCGGTAGCTCAGGGCTCCCAAAGATGATGCTCTTGTGGTGACCAGGTGGAAGCTGCATGGCTTTGTGAGCTGGCCGGACTCCTAAGCTACCCAGGGTCCCATTCCCTGTTCTTTTCTGGCTTCTACAGTCACACATCCACCCAGATTCTAGAGCACAGACTGTAGACCCCAGCTGTCATCAAGGAGGGTATCAGAGAATTTGAGGCCATGTTTAAAAGCCACCCCAAGATGCTACTGAGTAATCGCGCATCATTAGGGATGTGAGGGGAGGCATGGGACATTTTAGTGCTGGGCTAAATAGTGATTCTTGAGATTTTTTTAAAGGGAGACACAGGGATGGATATTCTTTTAAATTTTGATAAGAACTAAAAAATTTATTTTTGGGAAAATGTCCAGTACATGCACCTGTGTGCACATCCACATAACTTGATATATCATTTCAGGAGGCCTATGGATGGAACCCACCCATGGACTCTAGGGTGAGATTCCCTGGGTCCAGGTAGACCTGAGAGTCTTTCTGAGGGAAGGGGACATACGTGTAGGCTGACATCTGGTGGTTATTTTAGAAAATTTCTGGCTCCTGGCTTTGGCTAGGATGTGAGGTCACCTACTGTGGTACTGTGGTATGAAACACAAAAGGAGAAGGAGGAACAGGTGTGGGCTGTGCGTGTGTATATGTGTGAGAGAGTGAGAGAGAGAATGGGGCTGGGACATATATTGAGCTTGGGTCTGAGAGCCATCTCGATGAGTTTTAGGGGGATAAATCAGTGGATTCTGTGTGCATTAAGTTTGGAAAACCTTAGGCCGGGGCATTTCAGACAGAAGATCACTGTTGAAGACTCTTCTGGGTGGGGACTGGTCCAGAGAGCTTTTTAAAATAGTGAGGAAATAGGTCTGGAACAGTCAGCTCAAAGTCATTCCTAAGTAATGGCAGGACTGGAGTGAGACCCCTTGACCTCACACAGGAAGCCAAATGCTCTTTCTGCTGCTGGGGAACCTTGTTATGTTTCATTCTGGAGGTCACTGAAGGTTTCAGGAAGGGAAGGATAGCTCCTTCTGAGTCTCACAGGGCTGCCTATCCATGGAAAACAGCATCTGTTGTTTTGGCCTGCCTGGCACCATTCCCCTTTCTTCTGGACCAGCTCGCAGATTTTTCTTTTGAGGAAACAACGCTTCTTCCCTTCTCAATTCATGAGGTTCAGGAAAGATGAACCTCACGTGCTGAAGTTAGGGGTGGGCATTACTGTTGCTCGTCCCTGGACACAGTAATTAATTGAAAGATGGCTTTGCAAGTGTCCTGCCCAGGAATTGGAGACACTCTTTCTACTGGGGTTACAAACTAGCCAAGGTAAGCCTGAAGGGTACCATATTGTGAATAATATGCAAATGAAGCCAGCCTAGAGAAGCTCAGTGGTGAGAGACAGAGTGTGAAGTCCCAGGTCCTGCGTTCTGTTGGGAGCCACTGAATTTGTTGTGTCTGAAGCTGGTCATACTCCTGGACTTTATAATTGTTTCAAGAGCCAATCAATTCTCTATTTTGACTAAGCCAGTTTAATTGAGTGTCTGTTGGTTGTACCTGAGGGAGTACTGCCCAAAATAGAAAGTGTCTCAGTTTGATAACTTAGGTGATTAGCATTGCATTAACGTGACCTCAAGGACTAGTTTAGTTACTACGCGGTCTAGTTAACATTGCTAAGAGAAAGCTATGCTCCTTGAACATCTCTAATAAAAGTAGGATTTTGAGGAAGCAAGCATGTCTAACTACAGACAGTTTTCACTGCTAGCAGAACAATGTAGTGGTTTTCCTGCTGATAAGGGATCAGCAGTGCCATCTCTACATACAAAGAATGGAATGTCCTGGAAATAATATAGGTGGTACATTTAAAATAACAATACTGTATGTTTTCAAATGAAAATGATTTTGACACATTTGCCAACATCCTGAATTGCATTGAAATAATTTTGTAATTAAACTTCAAGGAATACTGAAAGCATGATCCAATAATAAAAAGCAAATGAATTATGGACCAAATACATTGTGTTAAATTGTAGTGAGCTTTTAAAGGGGAGTGGAGGTGGTAACAAAATCTTTTTTTTTTTTTTTTTTTTGAGACGGAGTCTTACTCTATTGCCCAGGCTGGAGTGCAGTGGCATAATGTCAGCTCACTGCAGCCTCCACCTCCTGGGTTCAAGTGATTCTCCTGCCTCAGCCTCCCAAGTAGTTGGGACTACAGTCATGCGCCATCAGGCCCAGCTAATTTTGTATTTTAATAGAGACAGGGTTTTGCCATGTTGGCCAGGCTGGTCTTGAACTCCTGGCCTCAAGTGATCTGCCTGCCTCAGCCTCCCAAAGTGCTGGGATTAGAGGTGTGAACCAGTGCTCATTGGCAAAATCTTTTGAAAGGAAGGAACTTTAACACTGAAAAATAGTATGATAGTAACTTATTTACTTGTAAAATAATTGTAACAATAAATGAAAATCTTTCAACCTTTTTCAGTATGAACAGTGCCTAAATAAGTACTAATCTGATTTCAGAATTTTGTTATTTTGAAACAAGTTATGACAGAACCAATTTCAGTTATGCATTTCGATACAATATGGTGTAGGAAACATATTAAACTTATGACACAGAGGAGGTGTGAAATGTGTTCTGTGAATACATTTGAAGTTTGTCTGCTTGATCTGAAGACAGATTGGGACACCTATCAATAATACGAGGGAAGAAATTTCTCCCTGGCCTTATCAAATAATTTTTTTCATTTATCTTTTCAGGCTGTGAAGGCTGTCAATTCTGACAGACTTTTAAAGATCAATATTTCATATGGAGTCGGAATTGAGGTCCTGAAATAATTATATTCTCAAACTTTTGAGAATCATTAGGATTATGAGTGTGTTAAAATAGGATATAACTTAAACCTGTGTTTAAGGAGATTAAATTTACTGATAAAATAATCTCGAAGACCAAAGTATCACTGAATCAAACCTCTCGGATCTCACCTTAACAGCCCTTTTTATTTTCCAACTATAGATAAGCAATAGCTCCTCAAGGACTTTAATGACAGGTACACACAAGTTTATGAGCTTAGAAGTTACATTTGCAGTAGTGTTAATGACAGTGTTGGAATAATAATATCCAAAACATCTTATAGCCTGACTTTGCTTTGAAGTGCCTTAAAAGACAACAGTTGTAGCTTTATATCATCGATCACACTTAGTTTAAGCTGACACAAAACACAGTGATCATTCTCCTTCTCCAAATAATCATACAATGAAGGCTAAACTCTACACAGTATCTGAGTTTTCAGGCATATTAACCATATTTCTTCAATGCTTGAGCAAGTTGGTTTTCTTGTCAATAATTGTTTATATTATTTTTTGCTACTGCATACAGTGCAAGATATAATTTCATTTATTTACTTAATCAACATTCATTGGGCAGCCATTGAACAAGACACTGTCTGAGATCTTATAGAGCTCATAACTTAATGGAAAGACAGACAGGTAAACTTGCAATGACAGCCCCATTTCAAGAGTGCTGCACTGACTGGGAGGCCATATTGAGAAATAGCTAATGTCCAAGTTCAAGGCTTAAAAGGTCTCCATGCCTCTGTGTTCCCGTCTGTAACATGGGGATAGTAGCCCCCTCAAAGAATTATGGTTGAATTCTTTGAACTGTTGAATATGCCCACCCACAATTTCTGAATTTATCTTTCAAGTTTAGTTCATAGAAACACTGAATCCATCAACCCATCCATCAATATCCACCACTGTCTTTCTGCCAATTTCAAATTCTTGATGAAGGAATTGATTAGTTCAATTGAGTTAGGTGACCTCTCTTGGTCTGGTGATCTGTGGCTGCCGGAAGCCTGCCCCTACTATATTGTGGATTAATGAGTGTTATTGTGAAATAGAAAATCCAAGCCTTGTCTGTTATACCTACATGCAGATTTTGTTGCAGGTTTTTCATTGCAGGCTTTTGTTTTAGGTTTTGTTGATTAGTAAAATGCAAATCTGAAAGTTTTATTGGATTAATAATTTATTGGCTGTGCACTGTGGTTCATGCCTGTAATCCCAGCATTTTGGGAGGCTGAGGTGGGCAGATCACTTGAGGTCAGGAGTTCAAGACCAGCCTGGCCAACATGATGAAACCCCGTCTCTACTAAAAATACAAAAATTAGCTGAGCATGATGGCGGGCACCTGTAATCCCAGATACTTGGGAGGCTGAGGCAGGAGACTCACTTGAACCCTGGAGGCTGCAGTGAGTTGAGATTACACTACTGTACTCCAGACTGGGCAACAAGAGCAAAACTCTGTCTCCAAAACAAAACAAAACAAAAATTAGCCGGGTATGATGGCGCACACCTGTAGTCCCAGCCTGGGCAACAGAGAGAGACTACGTCTCAGAAAAAAAAAAATTATTTCCACAGTTTATTTTCTTACAGATATTAGCAGCATGGCTGTTATCCTATAGGGCTCCATGGACTTTTTTTTTTTTTAAATATTAAAAGATGTTTCTTTATTTGAAAACTCTGGAAACCCCTGTTCTAAAGAAGATACATTTACATAAATATTTCTAGTGCTTGAGATTTATTAAAAAAGAGAAAACACAAGAGTTCTGGAGATTTGTTGCACAACATTGTGAATGTACTTAACGCTACTCAATTGTACACTTAAAATGGTTAAGATGGTAAATTTTATGTTATATATATTTTACTACAATTAAACTTTTTTAAAAATGAGAAAACACACCAGGCAGACTCACTGAAACATTTTATCATTTGATGAAGTTTCTTATTTAATAGATAAATGCTTTCATCCAAACAAAACGTGGTTCATCAAGCTAGATTTCCATATTTATTTTATATACAATTAATGTCTGAAGATTGAAAAAAATGGGGTATGTATACCCTGGTATACAATGTTAAACCCATGAAGAAGAAAACCACCCGAGACATTTAAAATGTAAAGTAGAAGAAATTATTCATTGTCATTGTTAGACATCTCCATGCAGGGGCATTTTTATCAGGTTGGTGCAAAAGTAGTTGTGGTTTTTGCCATTAAAAGTAATGGCAATTTTTGGCTGGGCGCGGTGGCTCGTGCCTGTAATCCCAGCACTTTGGGAGGCCAAGGTGGGCGGATCACGAGGTCAGGAGATCGAGACCATCCTGGATAACATGGGGAAACCCCATCTCCACTAAAAATACAAAAAAATTAGCCGGGCGTGGTGGCAGGCGCCTGTAGTTCCAGCTAGTCAGGAGGCTGAGGCAGGAGAATGGCGTGAACCTGGGAGGCAGAGCTTGCAGTGTAGCTGAGATTATGCCATTGCACTCCAGCCTGGGCAACAGAGTGAGACTCCCTCTCAAAAAAAGAAAAAAAAAAGGAATGGCAATTTTTAAATTTTTCCATTAATAGTAATGGTGAAAACCACAATTACTTTTGCACCAACATAATAGACTGTTCATTCAACTTATAAACAGTGACAGAGATCTCCTACTTTCCAGGTACTGGACAAGGTGTGGGGCATAGGGGTAAACAAGATATCGAGGGTCCCTGTCCCTGCTGAGCTTATACTATAGCAAGGAAGACCATTAGACAAGAAATGACCAGTGAGTGTAATAAGTGTTTTGCTGCCTGTGGGAACACGTAGGAGAGGCCCTTTGCCTGGTCTGGGGTTTCCTGGAGGAAGCGATATGTCAGCCCAGGGGTAAAGAATAAGTAAGAGTTAGCCAAAGAGGTGGAGAAAAGAGTGATGGGCAGGAGAACACCACATCCCAAGATGCAGAGATGGGAGAGAAGATGGTGAGTCCAGTGAATGGAAGGACATCTGGAATGATTGGAGTGTAGGGTTTCACATTAGTCTGGATGTGTTCAGGGTTAAGATTTTCTGGGTGGTTGATGTGGAACAATAAGCAAGGGATTTAGGAGGTTTGCAAGAGATTGATCGAAGGGAAGGCCACGTTATGGAAGTTGAATTGGAGAGGAAGAGAAGATCCCAGGAGCAGAGGAGCTAAGAAGTGACCATTTACTAGCATTCATTGAGAAATGGGAAATTAAGGGCAGATCCTGAACACATAAAAATGAAAAATAGGTAGCAGTATAGTATATTAGCTAAAGGAATGAGATTGGAGAGCCAACAGATCTCCTTCAAGCCCCCTCAACCCCACTTTTTTTTTTTTTTTTTTTGAGAAGGAGTTTCACTCTTGTTGCCCAGGCTGGAGTGCAATGGCACGATCTTGGCTCACTGCAACCTTGGCCTCCCAGGTACAAGTGATTCTCCTGTCTCAGCCTCTCAACTAGCTGGGATTACAGGCATGTGCCACCACACCTGGCTAATTTTTTTTATATTTAGTAGAGACAGGGTTTTACCATGTTAGTCAGGCTGGCTGCAAACTCCTGACCTCAGATGATCCACCTGCCTTGGCCTCCCAAAGTGCTGGGATTACAGGCATGAGCCACTGCACCTGGCCCCTTCAACCCACTCTTTATTATAAATCTGACTTTGGGTATGTCACTCAACTCCTCTACATCCCATTTTCCTTAACTGTAAAGGAGGTTTATGGAAATGCCTCCCTACAGGGTTGTCATATACTTTTGATTGCAAGCAATAAACTTCATAAATCATTTGCATATAGAAACCATCAATGAATATTCAACAGCTGCTGCTGTTTACTCAGCTCTTTAAGGGATGGGTCAGTCCCAGGTGCAGAAGGAGGAGGCTGTTGTATGTGGCTGGAAGGAAAGGAAGCTTCACGTCTGCACTTTTCACTATTATTTGCAGCATCTAGATAGTGCCTACACACAGTAGATGTTCAATAAAATTTTGTTAAATGCATTAATGATTGTGTAATGCATAAGTGGTTGAAATCATTGTCTTTTGGAAAATATTATGCAAACACATAGATTAGAAATGTTGACACCCTATGACTCAGTGATTCAATTTATGGGATCCAAAATAAATGCCTCTAAGATATTAAAAGCTTAACGCACAAAGATGCTCATTGCAGTGCTAGTAAAAATGGTGAAAACCTGGAAATAACCTAAATGATCAATACAGTGATAACCTAAATGATCAATATTTTATACCCCACCAAGTGCATATGCCAAAGCTTACTTCACCAGTCCACCAGATGCAACCTTTAGCATATGCACTTGATAGGGTATAAAATATTAACATGAAATATATTTGTGATGCATAGATGCTATCGTGGAAAATGCTTACAAATAGTATCAAGTGGAAAAAGGAGGTTTAATCTGTGTTATTATCACTTAATGGAAACATGTAATATTCCTTGAAGATAAAAATCTATGCACAGAAGAAGATTAGAAAATATACAAAAACCTGGGTGGTAGGAGTTTAGATAATTCTTTTTCTTTCTTCTGTTGCTCTCCTCCTTGTTATTTTTTCTTCAACATTGTACAACTTATCTGTACAAAATTGTGCATATAACTTCATATAAATGAGAAACATGCTCATCAAATGAGAAGGAAAGGCTGGGTGGACAGATGTTTATCGACCACAGTGGCTACAGCCTTTCAGTCCTAAATGTCAGCAGCAGTGGGAAGCAATGCTGAGGAGAGGCAGAAAAAAGAGAAAGGGAAATGAGAGTTGAGGAAGAGGAAAATAGAAAGAGGGGTACATATAATAGTAGTGGGGACAGGGGGCACTCTTATTTTCTAGTGCTGTGATGTGCTCCTGGTATTTCTTCTTGTAAGACAGCTGGAAGGAGCGCTGCATGGAAAGGACCCTGCTGCCCCAGCAAACCTACGGTGCACTTGCTGCACTTTCCTCTTGGTGGGTGCGGTTGAGTTGTCAGGAGCTCAATAGGTTGTAACCCATGTGACCTTGTCCACGGGAAGGTGGGAGGCTCCCCTCTCCTGCCACCTCCCCAACCAAGGCAGAATTAATCACTTCTCAATGCCCCGTGTATTCTGCATTTTGCAAATATGAAGAAACCTGTATACATGGAATAGATTATGGAATTTGAGGTAGCGCGGTGCGGGGTGGAATTCAGGGATAATTTTATTCCAAACGCTTCATGTCATGGATAAGGAAGTTTGAAAATTGGAGAAATAGGCCGGGTGCGATGGCTCATGCCTGTAATCCCAGCATTTTGGTAAGCCGAGGCGGGCGGATCATGAAGTCAGGAGATCGAGACGGTCCTGGCTAACACGGTGAAACCCCGTATCTACTAAAAATGCAAAAAAATTAGCCGGGTGTGGTGGCAGACGCCTGTAGTCCCAGCTACTCGGGAGGCTGAGGCAGGAGAATGGTGCGAACCCAGGAGGCGGAGCTTGTAGTGAGCCGAGATTGAGCCACTGCACTCCAGCCTGGGCGACAGAGCGAGACTCTGCCTCAAAAAAAAAAAAAAAAATTGGAGAAATAAAGCGACTGTATAAGATGATCTAAAACGTTTGCAGCAAATCTGCATCCATTCTTCCGTGCACAATCTTGACAAGCTGGTTCTTGTTCTGCTCTGTTCTTGGAGGCTTAAGGTTACTCAGAGAGTGTCTCTTGTGGGGGACCCAAAACTTATGATACCTGTAAGTGGTCAGAATGGAAGCTGAGTGGGAGAGCAATGCAGAGAAACTTGGTGGTTTCTCTCCCACAGCCTTCCAGGGGAGTAAATATTTCTCACTTAAATAATGATAATGATTGTTATCACTAATAATCATCATAGCTAATCATGGAGAATTTACTAAGTGTCAGGGCTTGTTTTAAATGTTTTAATATATTTATATATTAAATATTAAAATATGTTATATATTTAATATTCTTAACATTCTAATGAGGTAGGAACAATTATCCTCACTTTTGTAGATGAGAAAATTGAGGCACAGAGAAGTAGAGAAGTTAGGTGGCCAAAGTCACTCCACTGATAAGTGACAATATTAGGATTTGAACTCAGAGAATTGGAGCCAGAGTCTGTATTCCTAACCGCTATTTTATTTAAAGAAGAGAAACAGGAAAAAAAGAGACAGAGAGAGAAATAGAGAAGGGGAGAAAAGGAGAGGGGAGTGAGAAGGGAGTGGAAAAGACACTGAAGCTCATTAGAAATCTGTGCACTAGAAAATATTTCTCCTCACAGAAATGAGGTGATCTACAGAAAACTTCTAACTTTGTGGTAAACAAATTTTTGTAGAAGAATATTTCCAAGACTTTCTACTTACAATAGCTCCTTTATGCCAAAAATTCTTGAAGTGTTAAGATGTCATCAAGATTCGGGAACATGGTTACTTAAGCCTGGACCCTATGGCTGCTGAAGTCTTGCCAAGATCGTGGAGTTGGTGGATCTCCAATCTCCTCCTGTTCTGCGTTTTGGAGTCCAGACAGATGGAAGGGTAGGAGTGGGTATAAAGGACGGTAAGAGAGAGGAGGCTTTATATTTATTGAATCTCTTTGCAAATTTCTGTCTTATAGCTCAAGGAGTTTATTGTAAAATTTCCTGATGAATAAACAATTCTGTTTATAGGATCACATTTGATAAACTTTCATTTATTTTTAACTTTGTTATACTTCTATCATAAATTTGGTCTGGTATCTGAAAGTAATAGACCTATATGACATTAAACATAAGATCTGAAAAAATGAAAGAAGAATACACATTGAATTAACTACTTGTTTGGCTAATGTGTCACATCAATGGCTTACCTGCTTCTTAAAATCAGCTGATTTTCAAGCTAACTAGTTAACTAACTAGTTCATTATAAAGCTGTGATCTTGTATTCTCTTCACCTTGCCTTATTCTTGTGGCTTTAAAATGCAAAGGTTAGTGCTCTAAGTGTACTGTCCAGTGTTTTAAATCTGGGCAGTCTAAAGGGGAAACAGATGAGTTTTCTCAAATCGTTAGCATTTGGCTAAGCTTGCTTTCCCAAAAGCTTAAAATAGGAAAAATCTCTTTTTGCCCTGTTTATTCCTTGGTGTGGTGTTTATTCAACTAGCTGTCAAGCTTTCTTCCTATCTTCATCTCTCATTAAAACCTGTTCAGGTGCTTCATTTGCACTCCAGTGAATATGAACTCAGACAGATGTTTGAATATTGGCAAGAATCATAACCTTAATATAAAGGGATAAAAAATACGTGGAAGCAAAATGTGTGACAAAAACAACACAAAGACTGAAAGGGGAAAAATGTGACTATGTTAGTGTAAGGTCCTTACACATTATGTAAACTGATATTACTTGAAGGTAAAGTGTGATAAGGTAAAGATGGATAGTGTAAACCCCAAGGCAATCACCAAAAAGAACAAAATTGAAATATATAATTAATAAGGAATCAAAGATAAAATGAATTATAAATATTCAATCTAAAAGAAGATAGACAAAGAAGAAAAATGGAGCAAAATCAGATGTAACCAATAGCAAACAACCATTAAGATGGTATATTTAAACCCAACCATATCAATAATCACATTAAATGTCAATGGCCTAAACATTGCATTAAATGCAAAGATTGTCAAATTTATTTTTAAAAATTCAACTATATGCTGTCTACTACACAGATAGGTTAAAAGGAAAATGATGGGAAAAGATATACCAAGCTAACATTAATAAAAAGAAAGCTGAAGTGGCTATGTTAATATCAGATAAAGATTTCGAAGCTAGGAATATTTTAAGGGATAAAGAGTAATTTCATAATGATAAAGAGGTCAATTCTTTAAGAGGACATGATAATTTTAGATGTTTATGTACATAATAACAGGGCTTCGAAATACATAAAGCAGAAATGGACAGAACTGAATGGAGAAATAGGGTCCACAACTAGAACTTGACAATTATAGTTAGAGATGGCAACATCCTTCTCTCAACAATTGATAGGTCAAGTAGAGAGACAATAGTGAAGATACAGAATACTTGAAAAAGTCTATCGATCAACTTGATCTAATGAACATTTATCTATAGTGTTCCTACAAGAAGACAACACACCTTCTTTTCAGGAGTACCTACAACATTAAAAAGGATAGACCAATTCTGAGCCATAAAATAAATTCTAACAAATTTCAAAGAATTAAAGTTATACAACATGTATTTAGAGACTCATGATGATGGATTCAAACTAGAAATCAATAACAGAAAGATATCTTGAAATGCTCCAATATTTGAAAACAAAATCACATACTTTGGAATAATCCATGGGTCAAAGAAGAAAGCACAAGAGAAATTAAATATTTTGAACTAAATGAAAATGAAAATATTACTTATAATTTGTGGGATGCCATTAGATCAGTGTTAGAGGAAAACTATAGCATTAAACAAATTAGAAAAGTAGATAAATGGGCGAGGCATGGTGGCGCACACCTGTAATCCCAGTACTTTGGGAGGCCGAGGTGGGTGGATCACCTGAGGTCAGGAGTTCAAGACCAGCTTTACTAATATGGTAAAACCCATCTCTACTTAAAAAAAAAAAAGTTAGCTGAGTGTAGTGGCACGTGCCTGTAATCCCAGGTACTCGGGAGGCTAAGGCAGGAGAATTGCTTGAATCTGGAAGGCGGAGGTTGCAGTGAGCTGAGATCGTGACATTGTACTCATGCCTGGGCAACAAGAGTGAAACTTCATCTCAAAAAAAAAGGGTAGATAAATATAGAATCAATATTCTAAGCTTCCACATTAAGAAACTAGAAAAAGTGGGCAAACTAATGCAAAGCGAACAGAAGAAAGGAAATAATAAAAATAAGAACAAAAATAAAGGCAATAAAAGAAAATGATGAAAATGAATAAAACCAAAACTAGTTCTTTGAGGTGAATAAACAAACTTCTAGTCAGAATGATCGGGAAAAAAAGGAAAAGACACAAATGATCACTATCAGCAATGGGAGAAGGGAATTAAAAGGATAAGGGGATTTTATTTACAACTCCATGCCAAATTTTTTTTTTTTTTTTTTTGAGATGGGGTCTTACTCTGTCACCCAGGCTGGAGTGCAGTGGTGCAATCATGGCTCACTGCAACCTCCACCTCCCAGGCTCAAGAGATCCTCCCACCTCAGCCTCCGAAGTGGCTGGGACTACAGATGTGTACCACCATGCTTGGCTAATTTTAAATATTTTTGTATAGACAGGGTCTCACTATGTTGCTCAGGCTCATGCCAATAAATTTGACAATTTATATGAAAAAGACATTATTTGAAAAGCAACAACCACCAACTCTCAGGAAATAACAAATAAGCTGATCACATCTATTACATAAACTAGATTGTAGCTAAAAAGAGAATTAGGTTGTTTTTCAAAGGACAAATGCTTGAGGGAATGGATACCCCATTTTACATGATGTGATTATTACACATTGCATGCCTGTATCAAAACATCTCGTGTACCCCATAAATATATACACCTACTATGTATCCACAAAAATTAAAATATAAAATTAAAAAGTTCTGTGGTTTTGCTGGTGATTTCTACCAAATATTTAAAGAAAAATGCATGCAAACAAACTTGTACAGAAAAACAAAAGAGGAAGAAATTCTTTGATTCTTCCTTTGGGTACAGAATTATGCTGAAACTTAAACCAAAATCATTATAATAAATTAATACTACAGATCAACATTTCTCATAAATTCAGATAGGAAAATTTTGAAAAATCTTTTAGAAAGTCAAATCCACCAATATACAAAAGGGATAATTCATCATGACCAACCGGGGTTTATCCCAGGAGTTCAAAGTCGGTTTAACATTTGAAAATCAATCTTCTATATTGACAGAATAAAGAAAAGTAGAAGAAATCTCTGTACCTTATCCTCAAGTTTGCTAGGAACTAAAACTGCTTTAAAAAATAGAATATATATAATAAAGAGCAATTATATAGTAACCTACAGCTAATCGTATACTTAATGGTTAAAGAGTGAATGCTGTCCCCCTAAGATCAGGAACAAAGCAAGGATGTCCTTTTTCATCATCTTTACTGAACATTGTACTGGAGTTTTAGCTAGTGCGATAGAGCAAGTAAAGGTTGGGTGCAGTGGCTCACACCCGTAATTCTAAAGTGGGAGGATCACTTGAGTCCAGGAGTTCTAGACCAGCCTAGGTAACATAGGGAGTGTCAGTCTCTACAGAAAAAAAAAAAAAAGCCAGATGTTTTGGCGCACTGGGGTTCCAGCTACTTGGGAGGCTGAAGTAGAATTGCCTGAACTTGGGAGGTTGAGGCTGCAATGATGCAGTAAGCTGTGATTACAGCATTGCACCTCATCTTGGGTGACAGAGTGAGACCCTGTCTCAAAATAAAAAGAAAGAATAAAGCAAGAAAAAAAAGTCATACAGATTGAAAGGGAAGATATAAAACCATATTTATTTTCCAACCACATGATTGTTTATTTAGAAGATCTCATAAAAATCTACCACATAGCTACTAGAACTGTAAAGTGAGTTTAGTAAGTTGGTAGGACACAAAATCAATACACAAAAATAAATTATAATTCTATATACTAGCAATAATTAAAAATGAAAAATACCATTTATAATAACAAAATATAAAATACTTAGGGATAAATTTGACAAAATAGATGCAAGAACTATGCACTAAGAACTATAAAACGTTGCTGATGTAAAAACAAACCAATACAAACAAATCCTAAATAAGTGGGGAGATACACTATGTTCATGGATCAAAAGGCTTAATATCTACCCAAATTGGTCAATGCGATACCAATCAAAATCTCAGCAGGCTTTCTTATAGAAATTAACAAGCTGATTCTAAAATTTATGTGGAAGTGAAAGGACCTGGAATAGCCAAAACAATTTTATTTTTAATTTTTAAAATTTTAATAGCTTTTGAGTACAAGTGGTTTTTGATTACATGGATGGATTGCATAGTGGTGAAGTGTGAGATTTTAATGCATCCATCACCTGAGTAGCACACATTGTACCCAATATGTGTTTTTTTTTTTATCTCTTACCCCACCCAAAACAATTTTAAAAAGAAAACAAAGTTGGAAGATTATACTACCTGTTTTCAGACTTTTCGTGAAATGAAGATAATATGATATTTGCATAAAGATAGATATTTAGATTAATGGAACAGAATAGAGAACCCAAAAGTAGTCCAATGACCAGTTGATTTTTGATAAAGGTGTAAAGGGAATTCAGTAGGAGAAAGTTTAATCTTCTCAACCAATGGTGACAGGACAATCGAACATATCTATGCAAAAAAATGAACATCTCCTATCTTATACCACATACACAAACTAATTTTAAAATAAGTTAGTTGGAATAAGTACTAGTGTTCAATAGCATAGTAGGATGACTATAGTTAACAATAATATGCTGTATATTTCATTAGCTAGAAGAGAAACTTCAAAATATTCCCAACATTAGGAAATAATAAATGTTCGAGGTGATGGATATCCTAAATACCCTGACTTGATCAGTAAACATTGTATGCATGTGTCAAAATAT
This sequence comes from Pongo abelii, assembly GCF_028885655.2. Classification (NCBI taxonomy): domain Eukaryota; kingdom Metazoa; phylum Chordata; class Mammalia; order Primates; family Hominidae; genus Pongo; species Pongo abelii. Next base: position 104,021,000 of record NC_071999.2, on the reverse strand, counting down.
CATGTTACCCCATAAATATGTACAAATATGTATTAAAATAAATTAAAAATCAGAATGATATACCATCATACAGCCATTAGAATGTCTATAATCCAAATACCAAAAATATCAAGTGTTGGTGACGATTTGGAGCCACTGGAACTCTCACACATTGTTGATGGAATGTAAAATGATGTAACCACTCCAGAAAACAGGCGGTTTCTTAAAATGTTATGCACATGCCAACTATACAATTCCGTAATTCCACACCCTAGGAATTTACCTAAGAGAAATGAAAGTAAGTGTCTATACAGACTTGTACATTTATTCCAGCTTTATTTGTAACAGCCAAATATTGGAAATAACTCAAATACCAATCCAAAGGTGAATTGATCAACAAACCATGGCATATCTCTACCTTAGAGTGCTACTTATTAATAAAGAGCAACAAAACATTGACATATAACAATATGGAATAATTTATTTAGCTGAATGAAAGAAGCCAGACTAAAAAGTGTATATACTATATGATTTCATTTTTACAAAATTCTAGAAATGCAAACTAATCTCTCTGGATGGAAAGTAGAGCAGTGGTTGCCTGAAGGTTGGGGGAGGAGCATGGGGAGGATGGATTACAAAGGGGCAGGATGAAACTTCTGAGGGTGATGAAATGCTCATTATCTTGATTGTGGTGATGCTTTCGTTGTGTGCATGTGCTGAAACTCATGGAACTGTACAGTTTATTAAATATAGGCAGTTTATTCTGTCGCTTGTACCTCGGTAAAGCTATTAGAAGATTAGAAAGCATAAAGCAGAAGGTGGTGGAAGATGTTTTGGAGACGTTCCTGTTGTTTCTAAAATTTCATCAAGTAGACTGTGATCTGCACTGCCTATGTCCAAGTTTGGCCCTGTTTTGCTGTCAGAAAAATAGTCAATATAATGTAGATTTTATATTCAGGAGGCTGCTGAACATACAATGTGTTTATTTCAAATGGCCCAACTGTTTACATGTTGTTACCTTGCTGAACCTAATAACAAAGAAAGAAAAAAAGAACTCATAGTAACCATGGAGTTAAGAATCCTTCAAATACCAGAGAATCAGGTGTAAGGCAGCTTAAGGAGCTCTTATTTTTAACCTTTTTTTGCCTCCAAATGAAATATACACCACGTATTGACACTTTGGAACACTGAGAATGAACACAGATGGTAAATCAAATTTAGGGAGGAGGGATGTTCTCTATAACTACTAAATGCCAACTTGAAAACACTAGATGGCTCCCTTAATGTATTTTAGATGGGAGTTAAAAATAGGGCTCCTCATCAAAATTATTGAGAAAGATGACAATCATTTTTCAAGCAACGGGTGCATCCATATGGGCTATTGCTAATGAAGAGAAGGAAAATGCAGTGCAGACAGAATAAAACAGTCTTAGGTATTAGAATCTTCGGCTATATTTCTTTCTCATTAGGGCTAATAAACACCAGTGGAGCCTAATGACTTGATTGCCATTGAAGGAATTAGGAATACGTTTTTAAAAATGGTCATGTATTATCTCAGAAAAGAAACAGTAAATTTAAAAAAAAATTAAACTTTATATTTGACAGTTGGTGTGATAATACCATAAATAGCAGTAAAAGCTGAACTTTTCAACCTTACCTTCTGCTGAGCCTCTGAGGATGTTTTAGAAGCAAGATTGTGGTGTTTAATTTTCTGAGGAAGCCAGACACATGCATTGGCTAAAAGGTTAGAGAACCTGATAAAGAAGGAAAAGCACAGGTTTTGGAATTAGTCATTCTCAAATATTGCTAGATGTGGGAATTTACCTCATTTTTCTCATCTGTAAAATGGGCATGCAGAAATTTCTGCTTGTGCCCACTGATGAGCAGACTTCACTCTCTCTGTGTGTATACAGTAGAAACATCTGTATTTGCATTATGCCTTATAGTTTGCAAAAACAGTTTCAGATTTATGAGTAATTTGCAAACTTTTTTTAAAAAAATGCACTTTTTCTTGAAATATTACATGGAAGCACAATGTGTAAGAAAAATCTAAAAACGGATTTTCTCTGGTTGAACAAGGGGTGAAGTTTCAACTCTTCCAATGCCTCCACCCATACCCACAATTTCTTCCCCTCAATATGGTCCCTTCCCTATGAAGCACACTTTGAAAACCTCTGCTAGAAGTTATATCATTTGATCAAATATGAAACTAACCTGGACCTTTATATAATACATGTAGAATCTTAGAAGGTAAAGGATCATGGTAGCTGAGATCACAGATTTACTTCATTAAGAACAGTATTCTAAGAGACACTATGGTCTGATTACAGGAAAGGTGCTATACTGATGGGCAATAGGGGTATCTTTCCTTAGCTGGTCTCTTGCCTTGTTGAGGAGTTGAATTCTGTCTCCATTTCTCTGTCTCTAAAACGGTTATATCAATTAATAGCAGCCTCCTCTCTGTTTTCAAGGATCCCAGGAAAGTGATTCCAATTCACAGATGAATCATTATATCAGGCTGGAGAGAAATAATGAAACTAATATGAAAACAAATGTGGATACAGAAATTTCCTTTCAACTTACACAAGCCAACATTTTCCTGGATGTCAATTTTTGTAGTAAATCTCGGCTTAGTGACTAATAATGGAGTTATCCTATTTTTTGGATTGAAAAAAGAAATTGCGAGTGTAGTGGCCCACAGGAGGTTCTTTCAAAGCAAATGAGCCCCTATTTTCCAGGTAGGGGTGATGTTGATTCCGCCTCAGGACCTGTGGGATGATCTTCCTGGAAAATGGTCTCAGTTCAAGCTTCTCCTTTAAGCTCCAAAGTGATGAATGAATCCTGTACAAGCTTATGATCTTGAAGGCCACGCTAAAGCCTGCAGGTTGCTGTGTTTGGCTCCTGACACCTGCTTCCATTAACTACGAGACTCAACTGGGCACACGATCTAACTGTGGGTTGGGCTGCAGAAAAACCTTGTTTTCAAGGATCTACATGCAGATGGATGATTCAGTCATCTGAGTCTCCACCCTCTCGCTTCTGTTGCCTGAATTTAGTCATCAAGGAAATCAAGGGGAGAAGCAGCATGGAATAGTCCGCCTGGGCTGGCAGTTCTAGCAGGACATTGGGTGCAAAGGGGAGGTGGTGGAACCTTTCCGTTGGATACAATTTCTAGGTTAGTTGGTGACTTCGAGTATCCAGGTTTTTCTTGTATGTATTTCAGATCCTTGGAGGAAGAGAGGTAATCTACATATTCACTTAGGGCAATGAATCCCAAAATGGATTTTTATGGATTAGGAAAATTAATTTTTTTTGATCAACAGAGTGTTGGTGGCTTTTTCTTTTCCTTCACAACAAATGCGTTAGGAGGTGGCTTTAAACACCTACTTCAGGCAAACTTCTATCATCATCATTTCAATTAAAAAATGGACCTCTTACCAACACCCCTCCCAGTGAAGGAAAGATACAGTCTCCCAAAACCGGCAATTTTTAAAATTTAGTAAGTTTGGCTTTTGTGAAAAAAATTCACTACATTATTTTTCTCATTTTGCTGTGGAATTTTGAGAACCTTGCCTAGCAAGGCAAGGCCTAATGGCTCTAGAAAACTCTAGAATGCTAGGGCAGATCCACCAAGAATCTATTTCATGTAGAATCAATTACCCCAACAGAGAAGCAGTTTCAAGGTCTTTGAGTGGCTGGCTCAGGAGCTTATTGTTAAGACTTTAGAGCTTCCCTGTTTTTGATAGTGTTCTTGGTGATCAGGGAGCGATCAGAGGTGAGAGAGAGGCACAGAACATTGACTGACTTGCAGCACAAAGGGATGTTTTGCATGGGATTTTGTATGGGGTCACTTGGGTGACAGCTTATTCAATCCCAAAAGCACCTGGGTTACATTCCTTGGACATGGAAAGGAGGCAGGGGCTGTAGGAGAGCTAAAACTTAACTAACATATATAAAAGACTGAAGCAGGAAATTGGGAGATCAGGATGACCCCCTTCAGTCACTTTATAATCATTGTATACTTGGTAGGTAGAGTTAGTGTCAATGCCCAGCAAGAGCATTGTCAGCGGCCAGGTTAGCATCAGCAGAGGTGAGAGAGGTGGAGAGGTGCCATCACAGCAGCGACAGGCTCCAGGCAGAATCAAGGCGAGGTCAATGCGTGCTAAGAAAGTGGAGACATAGAGGGAGCTAGGATCACAGGGCAAAGGTGCCAGAGATTGGCAGAGGTGGGCACTGGTGACCAGTAAAATAATGATGACATGACTCTGCCCAGAGTGGGGAGAAGTTTTGGGAGCTCCATTTCCAGGATTCCACTGATGAGGACAGAGGGTCAAAGTATAAATAGCTGCCGTATATGCTCATTCTCCCAGCCAACCATCTCCTGATTTTTAACAGCTTGCTTTGGTGTACATTTGGTACAATGGGTGAACAACTATTTAGACATTATTAACCAAAGTCCATAGTTTACATTAGGATTAACTTTTTGTGCGGTACATTCCATGGGTTTGGACAACTGTATATTATCACGTATCCACCATTACAGTATCATACGGAATAGTTTCACTGCCGTGAAAGTCCCCTGTGCATCCCCTATCATCCCTCCCTTGCTTTCTGGTGAACCCCTGGTGACCACTGATCTTTCTAATGTCTTTATAGTCTTGTATTTCCAGAATCTTATATAGCTGGATTCAGACAGTAATGAAGACTGGCTTTTTTCACTTAGCAATATGCATGGAAGCTCCTCCTACCTCTTTTCTTGGCTTGATAGTTCATTCTTTTTAACACTATTTTTAAAATTAATTAATTAATTAATTTTTTGAGACAGAGTCTTGCTCTGTCACCCAGGCTGGAGTGCGGTGGCATAATCTTGGCTCACTGCAAACTCTGCCTCCCGGATTCAAGAGATTCTCCTGCTTCAGCCTCCCGAATAGCTGGGATTACAGGTGTGCACCACTGTGCCCAGCTAATTTTTGTATTTTAATAGAGATAGGGTTTCATCATGTTGGTCAGGCTGGTCTCAAACTCCTGGCCTTAAGTGATCTGCCCACCTTGGCCTCCCAAAGTGGTGGGATTACAAGAGTGAGCCACCACGCCTGGCCAACACTGTTTTAAATTGTGATAAAATATACACAACATGAAATTTACCGTCTTCACCATTTTTAAGCATAGAGTTTAGCGGTGTTAAGTACATCCCAGTGATGTACGACCACCCCACCATCCATCTTCAGAACTCTTTATGCAAAGCTAAAACTCTGTATCTATTAAAAAATAACTCCCCATTTCCTCCTCCCTCCAGCCCTTGCAGCCACCATTTTACTTTCTGATTTTTCCTTCACTTGACTACTCTAGTAGTTCATATAAGTAGAATCATACAATATTTGTTGGGGTTTGACTGGCTTATTTCACTTAGCATAATGTCCTCAAGTTTCATCCAGGTTGCAGCATGTGTCAGAATTTCCTTTCTTTTTAAGTCTGAATAATATCCCATTGTGTGTATACATCATATTTTGTTTATCCAGTTCATTCAACGATGCACACTTGAGCTGCTTTCATCTTTTGTTATTGTGAATAATGGTACCATGAACACAAGTGTGCAAATCTCTTTGCTTTCGATTCTTTTGAGTATATAAACATAAGTGGAATTGCTGAGTGATGTAGTAATTTTATTTTTAATTTGTTAAGGATCCACCACACCGTTTGCCGTAGCAGCTACACCAACAGTGCACAAGGATTCCTATTTTGCCACATCATCACCAACACTTATTATTTTCTGTATTTGTTCTTGTTTTTTTTGAGACGGAGTCTTACTCTCGCCCAGGCTGGAGTGCAGTGGCGTGATCTTGGCTCACTGCAACCTCTGCCTCCTGGATTCAAGAGATTCTCCTGCCTCAGCCTCCCAAGTAGCTGGGATTACAATGCCTGCCACCGCACCTGGCTAATTTTTGTATTTTTAATAGAGACGGGGTTTCAGCATGTTGGCCAGGCTGGTCTCGAACTCCTGGTGCGGTGGCTCATGCCTGTAATTCCAGCACTTTGGGAGGCCAAGGTGGGTGGATCACTTGAGGTCAGCAGTATTTTCTGCTTTTTTTTTTGAGAGTAGCCATACTAATGGGTGTGAGGTAGTATATCATCGTGGATGATAGCTCATTTCTTTTTATCTCGGAATAATATTCCCTTTTATAGATGTACCACAGTTTGCTTATCTATTCGCTTACTGGAGGCCATCTCGGTTGCTTCCAAGTTTTGGCAGTTATGAATAAGGCTGGCATAAGTGTTCATGTGCAGGTTTTTGTGCGGACATATGTTTTTAACTGCTTTGGATAAATACCAAGAGAGTGATCACTGGATGTTATGGTAAGAGTGTGTTTAGCTTTGTAAGACACTGCCAAACTGTCTTCCAAAGTGGCTGTACCATTTTGCATTTCTAAAAAAGACTATTTTTATGTCTATTACCATTGCTTCCCATATTTCTTGACTGTCCTTGCTCTGGTTTGTGTGTTCTGGTGAGGAAAAGCTGCAGATAGATCACTGACAATTGGTAGAATCTCTTTTTTAATGCTCTTTTAATATGACCTTCAATCAGCTAGCTCTCTGGAGGCTGAAGTTGGAAGGGACTGAGGTGAAAATTGCTGGCTTTGTGTTCTGACAGCCAGAATGCTTTTTCTACAGTGAATAAAATATATTAAGAAAATTAAAACTTTTAACACTCCCCAGAATAAGAGGCACAAATCACTTAAGTGTTAATATTCTTTTCTACTACATTTCCTATCCTGTTAATACTTGGATACCGTTCAATATCTGGACCCTTCCTTCCACAGAAATCTGTTTATTTTTCAGAGAAGGTGATAGAGAAACTCCTCGTGAAAGTCTAGATCTGGAACTCAGAATTTGAAATACCAGCCTCTTCAGAAATATTCAGAAGTTTTTTTTTTTTTTAAACAGGAAGAACTTCTAAATTAAGACCATTGTTTTAGTAGATACAATCCCAACAGAAATTATATATATGTATATATATGTATATTTATATATGTATATATATATATACGCACATACACACATACACATGTTCACCAAAAGACAAATAGGAGAACGTCCTTAGGGCACTGGTTATAATAGTCCCAAGCAGACAGCAATCTTAATGTCCGCCTATCAGCAGCAGAATAATCAAGTGTGTTATCTTCAAACAATGGGATACTATGCGGCAATAAGAATGATTGGACTGCAACTACATAATGCAAATGAATAAAGTTGGTATAATCTTGAATGAAAGGAGCCAGATTCAAAAGTGTCCATGCTCTATGACTTCATTGATGTGAAGTTCAAGAACAAGTAAAACTAATCTATGGTGTCAGAAGTCAGGGTATTGGTTGACCTTTGGGGGTGGGAGGGTTAATGACCAGCAGTTGCTTGAGGGGGCTTTTAGGGTTCTGGTAATGTCTGGTGTCTTGTTCTGAGCCCTGCGTACATTGGTGTATTCACTTTGTGCAAAGGCTTCACTTTGGTTTGATGATTGCATTTTTTATGGATGTTTATGGTATAGTTCAATAAAAAGTTTTAAAAATAATCTCATGAGGAAAATGTCCTCAAATTAATTTTATAAAAGAAATAAAGAAGGGAACTCAAGATAAAATGCATCATTGCCACAAACCAGAAGATTGACCTTTTATCTTAATACGAATCGATTCAGTGAACCAATAAAGGAGATGGACTTCACCGAAAAGTGTGGTGGAGAAGAATGAACCATCAGAAAAGGGGACGCAGCACTCATGGCTTGATAATGGTCTCTAAAAGCTTTGCATTTTTTTTTGGAGCCAAGTAATCAGCACTTACAAAATGAATTCAAAAGAAGCAGTTACAAAACCTTCACACTTGGAGATTTCAGCTGTAGATGCCAAAGCAATGTCTAAGCATTTGCTCTGCGGGGGCATTAAAGATGAGCTTGGACTTTTTGTAGAGTCCCATAGCAGTGTCATGAGGAAGGGCATCTTTTCTGGAGGGGAAGTTTTCCATTTCATGGGATGACCTCTTCTGTCCATCAGCTCCTGCATCTGATGGGCTTTGGGGCAGATTTGGTGGTTCCTCAAGGTACCAGACAAGGGCTTTTGGGAAGAAAACATTGAGAAAACAAAGTGTGAGGATGAATTCTACCTCCTACTGGGTAAAAATGCCATACTCATTTGGATCCGGATTTCCTGAGTGAATGTACATGTGTTACTGAAAAGTGGTCCCAATCCAGATCCCAAGAGAGGGTTCTTGGAACTCATGTAAAAAAGAATTCTGGGTGAGTCCATAAAGTAAAGTGAAAGCAAGTTTATTAAGAAAGAAAATAAACGAAAGAATGGCTACTCCATAGGCAGAGCAGTGGCATGGGTTTCTCAACTGAGTATACTTAGAGTTATTTCTTGATCATATGTTAAACAAGGGTGGATTATTCATAAATTTTTCTGGGAAAGGGGCAATTTCCAGAACTGAGGTTTCCTCCCCTTTTTAGACCATATACGGTAACTTTCTGATGTTGCCATGGCATTTGTAAACTGTCATGGAACCGATGGGAGTGTCTTTTCGCATGCTAGCGCATTATAATAGGCATATAATGAGCAGTGAGGATGATCAAAGGTCACTTTTGTCACCATCTTGGTTTTGGCTGGCTTCTTTATTGCATCCTGTTTTATCAGTAAGGTCTTTGTGACCTGTATCTTGTGCTGACCTCCTATCTCATTCTGTGACTAAGAATGCCTAACCTCCTGGGAATGCAGCCCAGTAGGTCTCAGCCTTATTTTACCCAGCCCCAATTCAAGATGGAGTCCCTCTGGCTTGAATGCCTCTGACACATGTCTAGCTGGCATTCGGGACTATCATTGGAAGTTTGTTCTTTCTACACACTTTAAATATTTCTCTAAATGATTTCTCTTTCCTCTTAACACTACTGCCCAATTTTGTGTTTCTTCTTACTCAAGTCCATCTTCTCTTGACCTCCCTGAACAGACCTGCTGTCTCTTAGGGGTGGGTAATGGGCTCTGGTGGAATTCAGACATAGCAGGAGGTCAAGCCTGGGTTAGTCAAGGTCAAGCTTGGACAGAGTAGTGATCCAGAAGTGGCTAAGTAGGAGGAAGGCAGCGGTGAAAGTGAGTGGGGTTGCAAAGCCAAGTGGGTCGGTCAGGGGCTGATGTGGGGTCACAGGATATTTCCATTAGCCCACAAAGCAAGGAGTAAAAGTCAGGTGGGTAGGCAGGAGTTAGGTGCAACAAATATACTTATAACAAATACAATAGTGAGGAGGTCAGGCACCAGCTAGGAATGGCAGACAGTGTTGTAACTTCTCCCCATTAAGCCTATACATATTTTATTTATTTATTTATTTAATTAATTAATTTATTTATTTAATGAGACACAGTCTCACTCTGTCGCCCAGGCTGGAGTGTAGTGGTGTGATCCCGGCTCACTGCAACCTCCACTTTCTAGGTTCAAGTGATTCTCCTGCCTCAGTTTCCCAAGTAGCTGGGATTACAGGTGTGCACCACCATGCGTGGTTCTATATATTTTTAATATGATTATCAGATGCTGTATTAGTCAGTTTTTGCTACGTAACAACCAACCACAAAATTTCAGGGACATACAACAAAACTCATTTTTTGCTTATAAGTTTCAGTCTGTGGGTCAAGTTCAGGATTGCTCCGTGCTTCTCATTCTAGGGCTCAGGGTGGAGAATCAATGGCTCCTGGGAATTTATTCTTCTAATATAGGAGTTTGGAAGTACAAGCGGGCCAGGCCAATCTGTGCAAGCATTTTTTTTTTTTTTTTTTTTTTACATGGAGTCTTGCTCTGTCACCCAGGCTGGAGTGCAGTGGTGTGATCTCGGCTCACTGCAACCTCCGCCTCCGGGGTTCAAGTGATTCTGTTGCCTCAGCCTCCCGAGTGGCTGGGACTACAGGTGTGCACCACCACGCCCAGCTAATTTTTGTATTTTTAGTAGAGATAGTGTTTCACCATGTTGGCCAGGATGGTCTCGATCTCTTGACCTCATGATCTGCTGGCCTCGGTCCCCCAAAGTGTTGAGATTATAGGCGTGAGCCACCGCGCCCAGCCTGTGCAAGCACATTTTAAGCTTCTGCTTGTGTCACGTCTGTTAACCTCCCATTAGCCAAAGCAAGTCACATGGCCATGACCAGAGTCAGTGGATGTGGAGGTTATTCCCCCTGCACCATCATGACAAGAGTGTGGATGTATAATCTTACTAAAGGAGACTAATTGGGGCCAATAGTTCAATTTACCATAGGTAAAGGTGCAAGAGAAACGTATATGAAAAAGATATACTTCTTGTCTATAAGACGGTCATTGTCTGTAGTGATGGTAGAAATGTTATTGGAAACAAATGATCATTTAGTTTTGCCCGTTGATTGGTTTCCCACTCTTTTCTATTTTTTCCCTTCTATGTGTAACAATTCTCCTGCCTTTACTGCCAAGGATCCTTTGGAAGTGCTAAGAATTTGTACTATGCAATAATGTCCCCCCCACCCCGGCCTGGTCCATTCAACAGTTATTACTGAAGTGCTTACTATATGTTGGTCATGGTCTTGGTGCTTGGATTACAGCAGTAAATCAAACAGCAAATATTCCTATTCTTGTGGCTTTCATTCTAGTGGGGAAAGACAGACAATAAAAAGCAGACACCAATATAATAAGTAAATTATATGGTAGATTTTAAAGGTGATAAAAGCTATCAAAAAGGGAAAAAGATAAGGCAACACAGAGTAAGGGCTGTGCAGATTTTCACAGGTTGCCGCTTGCAGTGAGGGGATAGTTAAACCTCATTGGGAAGGTGGGTTTTGAGCAGCCTTAAGGCAGTCAAAGGGTTCAGCCATGAGGATAACAGGGGCGAGCATGCTTCAGACAGAGAGAATAGCTAGTGCAAAGGCCCTGGGGTGAGAGCACCAAGGGGTGTTTAAAGAACAGGGAGGGAGCCTATGTAGTTAGGGTCACCTGAGTGAGCAGAAGTGGGGAAAATGAAGGCAGAGATGATGAGGTCAAGCTGTATAAGGCCTGGAGGGCCATTGTGAGGACTTTGGCTCTTATTCTGACTCACATGGGAGCCACTGGAGGTCTTTGAGGGAGGAGTGATGTGATCTGACCTATGGTTTTGTAAGGTTTACTCTAGCTGCTCCGTTGTGAATAGACTATAGGGATGCCATAGATGGAGGCAAGCCACCAGTTAGGAGAATAATGCCTTTCAGTAAGATGGCACAGTTTAGCAGGAATATGGTATGAGCCACAAAATGGATCTGCATAGGTAAGTTTAAATTTTTCAGTAGCCATATTAGGAAAAGTAAAAAGAAACAGGTGAAATTAATTATAATAACATTTTGGTTGATTCAGTATATCCACAACTTACTTCTTCATATAATCACTATAAAACAATTATTATTGAGATAGTTTAGTTTTTTAATACTAAATGTTGGAAATTCAGTGTGTATTTTATACTTGGTATCCCAGTTCGCACCAACAATATTTCAAGTGCTCAGTAGCCACATGTGGCTACTGGCTACTGTATTAGAGAATGCAGAACTAAAGAAGTCATCACTCATGTTGAAATCGCTGAGTCTAGCCTTCTTTTCACCTACTTCCAAATGTTTTGCTAAATACCAGTGGATTATGAGACAGCTGGAAAGAGTAAAGTCTAAACTCCCTATAGGCATAAAGAAAGGATTTGAAACTGGGTTGTAAAAATTCAGAAATCCAGTGTATTATTAAAAAGTTCTCCCTTTGACAGTAAAATACTATGAACACCTTTTCTTACATCAAAAAATGGCAGTCTTGAGTGTGTACCTATGAGGATTATTTTCTACTAAAAGAAACATGCTTGTTTGTAAAAAATTTTTATTCTGCAGCAATTAGACAGATACATCCTTTTATCAGGAAATCTACATCCTGGAAATCTACATCCAGACATAATCCTCAGCAGGTGGCTGACTGTTGCAAACGTGCAATGACTAAATGTCCTATCCTTGTAAAATCTGACATTTGAACAGGGGAACATTTATTATCTCTAGGTACAAACATTTGCAATCCGATAATACTTTTTTTTTAAATTAAGGAAAAGTATGTACTGATGCTTGTGTGTATGTGTATGTTTCATGTAGTATGCAGAAGAGTTAGAATTTTAAAGGAAGTAGGCTAACATTTGGTAGTCACATGTAATTTGTGTCATTATGCCTTCAGATTGTGGACTTGGAGACAGTATGAGAAGTGGAAAATGCATAGGATTTGGGGTCGGAGACTAGTTAGATTTTGGCTCTGCCATCATTTGCTGCAAAATCATGTAAACTGTGTTAAATCTCTTAACCTCAGTTTTTTTTTGGTCTGTCAAATGGAGGTAAAAACATTTTCTTCATAGAGTTCTTATGAACATTGAATTAAATACTGAACATCAACAGCCTAATACAATTCCTGGCACATAGTACCATAAAGCAAGTTACCATTCTCAGAAATGAGATTCACATTCCTGAGGGAAAATGGTAAATGCACTTTACTACAGAGTAGATTTGATTTAAATCAGGGCAATGTGTTTGCAATGCAGCAGTTGCCCAAAGGGTTATGTTCTAAAGTATTTTAAACTCTAATGAAAAGGTATATGAAGGTAGCTTTATGGCAAGGTGTATGGAAAACACAGAAGAACTGCATCTTTCACCTTCTAAGGGAGATAGATAAAGGCTAGAATGGAAAATACAGGCTGGAGGCAGCAATCTATTAAGTAAATTGAGACAAAGCTATGATTTTTACTTTCATTGTTGCTAGAGAGAAGTCAGCCGTCAGTCTCATGATGCTTTCTTTACAGAGAATCTGCTTTTGTTTTTTCTCCAGCTGTTTTAAATATTTTTCTGTTTGCTTGGTTTTCTGCAGTTTCGTAATGACATACTGGGTTTGGTTTTCTTTTTATTTGTTTAACTCGAGATTCCTTAGACTTCTGAAATCTGTGGTTTGGTGTCTTAAGTCAGTTCTGAAAATTCATCAGCCTTTATCTCTTTGAATGTTTCCTTTATTCCACTCTCCCCACAAAGCCACTCAAGCAAACAATCATGTTTGCCTGTATTGGCAAACACTTTTTAGAGCAAAAGTGGCTTTCATATTAGTATAGCTCTCTGGGTTTGTAACTTTCATTTGCCTTTAGCTCAGTAATTTATCTGCTTCTCTTGGTTGAGGTTAAGAAGATATTTTAAAATATTTTACCTAGCATTTTTAGTTGTTTTCTATGGGGAAAATTTGAGTAAACTAACTTGTCATTACCAGAAAATAAAAATTCAAAAACATTGAAATCTTACTCCATCTGGACTTAATTTTGGGGTACAGAGTGAAGAGGTAGGAATCTAACTTTTCCCCAAATGTTTGGTCAATTTTCTCATATTTTGAAGAGTACATAATTTCCCCATCTATTCAGTAAGGTAGCTACATGCCATCTTTTTAATATAACAAAATCCCAATTATTTGGAAGTTTCTGATCTGTTAAATCTGTTTGATTTAATTAAGCCGGTAACATCCTTCTTTAATTGCTATAGTTTCATACTATATTTACATTTCTCCTAGGGCAAATTTATTTGCCCATTTCTCATTATTCTTCTTTATGGGGACATATAGTTCCTATCTTAGTACATTTTACTCATTGACATTCATTCCGCTCATGTATGTATGTAAGATGCATGACTTACTTTGCTAGATTCTGGGGATATGAAGAAGTTTGACACAAAATACCACCTTGGGTGGACTTTGACTTCTAAGTAGAAAAGACATATTGTCAGGAGAAATAAAGAACTATGTGAATTAAATGACAAAGCAGAATAATAAAAGAAAAGATGTGGCATGAGTCAATGACTGCTTTTCAAGGCACTAATAAGTGCTACAAGTTGAAAACACCTCTTACATGGCGGCAGGCAAGAGAGAGCGTGTGCAGAGGAACTCCCCTTTATAAAACCATCAGATCTCATGAGACTTACTCACTACCATGAGAACAGCATGGCAAAAACCCACCCCTATGATTCAGCTACCTCCCACCAGGTCCCTCCCTTGACAGGCAGAGATTATTACAATTCAAGGTGAGATTTGGGTAGGGACACAGACCCAAACCATATAATCCACTCAGCCACATAAGAATGGGTCTTGTGCCTGGAACATTTCCTTCTTAAGATACAAAGAGTTTTTACAGCCTGTGCTGGGCTGTTACCTTGTGTGGGAATATCTTTCCCTGTTTCAGACTCAGCATATACCCCTTTGTTCTGCTGGTCTGTACATCATGTGGATAACCCCACTGTTATACCTGTGCCTCATGGGGAGGGGTTGGGGTCCTTCTGCTAAAGCACAAGATAGGTGTGTGCAGGCCATGGGCCCTGTGCCAGCTGCTGGGAGGAACTTGCTGGTTTTGGGGCACCAACGCCCTCTACTGAAGCTGATCTTGCTCCGTCTCTTTCCTACGTGAGGAGCACCTTGTTCCATCTAGTTAGTGCCAGGCCGCATTGTGTTTTCCTTGGTGACTCTGATGTGAAGATGCAGCGGGCGGAAGTGCTTGGACTTGTGCTCCTGGTGACAGGCAACAGATGCCACTTGCTCAACAGATATGGTGAAAGCTGACTTTTACGGTTGTATTGAAAGGGACACAGACCAGAAAAAGGTGGGAACACAACTAGATAGGAGGTTAGGAGTGAGGGTGGCCTTGGACATGAAAGGAGATTTAAAGTTTTTCAATTTTTTTTTATTTTTTGAGACAGAGTCTTGCTCTGTCACCCAGGCTGGAGTGCAGTGGCCCAATCTTGGCTCACTGCAACCTCTGCCTCCCACGTTCAAGCAATTTTCCTGCCTCAGCCTCCCGAGTAGCTGGGACAACAGGCATCTGCCACCACGCCCAGCTAATTTTTGTATTTTTAGTAGAGACGGAGCTTCACCATATTGGCCAGGCTGGTCTCGAGCTCCTGACCTCAGGTGATCCACCCACCTTGGCCTCCCAAAGTGCTGGGATTACAGGCATGAGCCACCACTCCCAGCCTAGTTTTTCAAAGACTTTGGAAATAAGAATGAATAGAATTTGAAATTAATTTATATGGAAGTAGAGGGTAGAACAGAAAGAGGATTCAGAGCCTGAGCAACTTTGAAAAATATTCAGCTAAGGTTCAGGAGACACCAACCATACCAGTAACTTAAGTAGGTAAAATTTATTGTAAAGAATTGTTTCCTAGTAAAAAAGCAGTTAACCATACATAAGGATAAAATGGGACTCTAGAGAGTACATGAATAGCAACTGTGGAAAGCAGCTGCGATGTCGATAAAGGGAATGTGAACAAGAAAATAACTTTAGAAAGTTAGAAGAGATCCGTGTTCTCCACAAAGTGTAGATTCAGTCCTTTGTGGAGAGGACATGAGAGCCACAGAACGTGCATCCTGCTGGTGGCAGAGACACGTGCTGCAGGGCGCAGGCTGAAGCCGGTACCTGGGAATAGCCCATTTCTGTCTGTCTGAGAAACCAGCTGGAACCAGCAGCCTTACTCCTGGCAGGTAATCTTACTGGAGGGCCTGGGCTGCAGCCGGTCTGTGAGGAAACCTGCCCTGTGGCAAGTACTGCAGGGCCCTGAGCAGGATGCATGGAAAATAACACTACACAGGAAGGAAGGAGAGTCCTTTCCTCTGGCTTTGGCCTCGCAGGGTCCCTCCAGCACCCCCATTGACAAAAACATCAAGCTAACTGGCAAAGGAGAAATGTCTACAGGGTCCAGTTCCAGTATGGCAAAGCTGGGCAGAGAACAGTGGATTTGGAGCCAAGGAGCAATAACTTAACAACTGGCACAACCTCCAGTATACAAAATCTTGCTGGGAGAAGAGTAGCCAGTTGAGCTCCCAGGCAATATTTCATTGTGCATGTGCCCTTCCTTTTGCTGAAAAGAGGTGACAGTATTGTACCAAGACAAAATCCTTAATTTAGCATACCTCTGGGGACAACAAGTAGAAAATAAAAGCATGCTAACTTTACAAATGGAGAATTGGAAACTGAAGAAGATAAGATGACTAGAAGCAAAGCACGTTAGGAGTCATTGGGAAACTTGGAAACAGCTCTCTGTATAAAACATCTTTGATTATTTTCTGTGTAACTTATGCTGTTTGTGGCCTTGGACAATCACCTCAAATGTGAGTTGATTTAATAGGTGACTGAAGAAGAAAGAAACAGAAATACTGGCTCCGATGTTCTGAAGCTACTGGGAAAAAATTTTCTTACTCTTGACTACCTTTCAACTCATGGAAGATCTGTCTGTCTCTCCATCTCCTCTTCTCCAAGTGAAATATCCCAACTATTGTTAATACTAATGGCACATGGAGAAGACCTGAGCCCTAACTCTGCTATTTATTGATTGTGTGGTTTTGGTCAAAACTGTTCACTTTCTCAAAGCACGGGTTTGACATTTCTAAGATGAAAAGTTTGCACTGGAGATTTCTAAGATTTCCTTGTTTTTGTAAAACTTGTTAAGACATTTCACTTGTAATAGTCCCTTCTCCCTCATGCATGAGCTGTATTATGCATACATCTGTCTCACAGTGTGATGTCTGGGACAGAATTCATTGATATGGGATCAGAGTGAGGCATGCCAGAAACTCCCCAGGTAAGGTCTGTTTCCATGAACTTTTTAGAAAACATAGCACAGTTTTTGAGCATGCTGGGTTCAGTTCTGTTTAGCTTATTTGCCTATAATATACACAGGAAGGGAGAATAAATGGTAGAATACTGAACCAGAGGTGGCATCAACCAGTCTCCATCATTAGGAGTATGCATTTTTGAGGGCAGAGCCTGGATAATTTTCATCTTCCCATTTGGAGAGGTGCTCAGCTCAGTGCTCTTGAGCATGTGCTCAAAAGATGGTTGGAGTGAGTAGATTATGTATGTTCCCCTTTTTGGTAGTTACATTTTATTTTATTTTAAAAACTAGTTAGTCTAGAAAAGTTAGGTGGTGTTTTGCCCGGAGCCTTATATTTTTGTAATTTGATGGATGTCACCATGAACTCTGGATCATGTCTGTTAATTTCCAGATTCAACCTTTTATTTTATATGTAATGCGAGTACCACTCTGTAAATCCATGAAAGGAGGAGTATCAGATAGGCAAGTCTCAACAATGTCCATCATGTGCACTTCCCTCCGTGGAGGGAATCACTTTGCTCACATTCCTTGATGAAGGATGAGGCCATGGCCATGGCATGGTCCCATCCCCACTTAACCCTGCTCCCTGTTCATGCACCACGAGTGGGACTTTGACCTAAGGACTGCCATTCTATAGGCTGATCTAACCTCTCTTAAATGCTCCCTGCCTCCCCATCCCCACTTGGCAAATGCATGCATTGTGAGTATGAAGAAAATCAGAGAGGTTTCTTCATTATCCCCTCTCTGTCCCTTTTATCATAGCTGGACAATGAATTCCTCTTGACTTTTAAAAATATGCTATTGTTATTATTATTATTATTATTACTTTTTGCTAAAGTAGCTCTCTTTCCCTCCCATTCCCAGCAACCATTCCAGTGCGTGGACTAGCTGCCACCTTTTCCATTTCAGCAGACAGCTCCATCAGCTTTGCTGAGAACATGAATGCTAGCATTATATTCCTGAAACTTGACATGTCTCTGCCCATGTTTACTTCCTTCCTTTCGTCTCTGAGATGCTCTGCATCTTTCTGTTTAAGGCCCCTCCCATCCATTTGTGCTTTCGGTCCTATGCTTCCCTGTGTGCCCTGTCTTGCTCTGTGTATTTTTGACTTTCTTATAAGTTGAACCTCACTCTCCGTACTGCATCTTTCCCGTCAACCTGTAAGCATATCAATAGGAAGCCCTAAATCCCTCCACCTAGCTATCAGCTAGGTTATTTATTTTTATTTGTTTGTTTGTTGAGTCAGAGTCTTGCTCTGTTGCCCAGGTTAGAGTGCAGTGGCACAAACTCGGCTTACTGCAACCTCTGCCTCCTGGGTTCTAGCAATTCTCCTGCCTCAGCCTCCCAAGTAGCTGGGACCACACAGGTGCCCACCACAATGCCTGGCTAATTTTTGTATTTTTAATGGAGATGGGGTTTCACCGTGTTGCTCAGGCTGATCTCGAACTCCTGACCTCAGGTGATCTGCCCACCTTGGCCTCCCAAAGTGTTGGGATTACAGGAGTGAGCCACCACGCCTGGGGCTAGGTTATAAAGGTGGTTTGTATGCACCTCCAATCTACTCCCAAAACTTACTGCAATTTGACATCTGCCCTCCTCCTTAAACACTGAAATTGTATTCACCAAGGCTGCAAAATAGCAATTTGGCCTTTAAATCAAGTGGACATATTTTGTTTTTTAAAAAAAATCAGATTGTGCTGTCTCCCTGGGAACTTTTGACAAATCAGTCCTAAATTCTTCACATGCCTGGCTTTGAGAATTATCCTTTCTCTCTGTTTTCCTTCAATATCTCTATTTCTTGTTGGCCTTCATGAAATTCACATCCTTTTTCATAGCTTAAACATATACACTGAAATCATCTCTATATGGATCTGTCTTTTTCACTTGATTGTGAGTGTGATTTTGAAATAGAGATGGTATTTTTTATAGCTTTATATTCTCAGTAACTGTTTTAAAGTCGTTCTTTCATTTTCTTCTTTTCTTTTTTCAGAATGCGATGTTGAATTACCTTTTGCTACATAGATAGACTTTAATCCTATTCTCAGTTAGGATTACCTTTGGATATTAGTAAAGACAGTGTCTTAAACAAGGAAGGGGCTTATTTTCTCCCGTTACAAAAAGCCAGAACCAAGCTCAAAATCCTCAATAAGGAACCAGAGTCCTCCTTCTCCAACACTCTTAGCATTTGGCTTTCATCCTCGTGGGTGAAAGTGGCTGCTGTGTGTACCTTCGGGCGTCATGTCTTCCCTCTAGGAAGGAAGAAACATGAAGGGGAAGGCCCATGAGAAGGGGTCACAACCCTTAAGCAGAGTTTTTACCTTTTCATTCTTCTGGAGGCCCTCCTCAGGGATTTCAACCTGCATCTCATTGGCTGAGCTGGTTTGCTTAGCCACTTGTAGCCGCAAGGAAGGTGACAGTGAAAATATTTTAGCAGGGCAGATTGCTATACTCAACAACTTTGGGGTTTAGCCAGGAAGGAATAAGTGGGAAACAGATGTTGGGAAGGCAATTAGCAACTTCCTTTTTTCATTAGCGACCCCGAACTTGTTACTCTACATTACTTTATCATGAGCAAGTCACACTGATCGCTTCCGTTTGTCTTATTTGCTTCCATTTTAGATTATTTTTACCAGTCAGATTTTAGAACATGTCCTGGCCTCATCAGGAACACATTTAGAATGGACATTAAAAGTAAGCCACTTTTGGAGAAGATATCTACACATGGCCAATCTTATCCCTACTAGGTTGATTCTTACACATTTCAAATTCTGGAGCTAATTGTCCTTTTTTTTTTTTTTTAAAAAAAAACATTTAAAACATCAGATTTTCATTGTTCAAGTTATGTGATAATAAAAATCTGTAAGTGGAAAAGAATTAAATTTTTAAAAATTATTACTTTAAATTTTTATTTTAGATTCAGGGACACATGTGCAGGTTTGTCATGTGGGTACAGTGTGTGATGCTGAAGTTTGGGGTACTAATGATTCCATCACCCAGGTAGTGAACATAGTACCCAATAGGCAGTTTATCTACCCTGGTCTTCCTCCCTTCTCCCCACTCTAGTAGTTTCCAGTGTCTATTGTTGCTGTCTTTATGAGTACCCAATGTTTAGTTTCCACTTATAAATGAGAACACGCTGTATTTGGTTTTCTGTTTCTGCATTAATTGGCTTAGGATAATGGCCTACAGCTGCAAAAAAGCCATGTTGGTGCAAAGAACATGACTTTGTTCTTCTTTATGGCCACGTAGTATTCCATGGTGTATATATACCACGTTTTCTTTCTTTCTTTCTTTCTTTCTTTCTTTCTTTCTTTCTTTCTTTCTTTCTTTCTTTCTTTCTTTCTTTCTTTCTTTCTTTCTTTCTTTCTTCCTTCCTTTCTTTCTTTCTTTCTTTCTTTCTTTCTTTCTTTCTTTCTCTCTCTCTCTCTCTCTCTTTCTTTCTCTTTCTTTCCTTTCTTTCTTTCTTTCTTTCTTTCTTTCTTTCTTTCTTTCTTTCTTTCTTTCTTTCTTTCTTTCTTTCCCTTCCTTCCTTCCTTCCTTCCTTCCTTCCTTCCTTCCTTCCTTCCTTCCTTCCTTCCTTCCTTCCTTCCTTCCTTCCTTCCTTCCTTTCTTTCTTCTTTCTTTCTTTTCTCTTTCTTTCTTTCTTTCGAGACAGAATCTTGCTCCGTCACCCAGGCTGGAGTGCAGTGGTGGGATCTTGGCTTACTGCAACCTACACCTTCTGGGTTCAAGTGATTATCCTGCCTCAACCTTCTGAGTAACTGGGACTACAGTCGCACACCGCCATGCCCAGCTAATTTTTCTAGTTTTAGTAGAGATGGGGTTTCACTATGTTGGCCAGGCCGGTCTTGAACTCCTAGCCTTAAGCGATCTGCCCACCTTGGCCCCCCAAACTGCTGGGATTACAGGCATGAGCCATTGCACCAAGCCCATATTTTCTTGATCTAATCCACTATCGGTGGGCACCTAGGTTGGTTCCATGTCTTTACTGTTGTGAGTAGTGCTGTGATGAACTTATGAGTGCATGTATCTTTTTGGTAGAATGATTTCTTTTGGATATATACCCAGTAATGGAATTGCTGGGTGGAATGGTAGTTCTGTTTTAAGTTCTTTGAGAAATCTCCAAACTCCTTTCTATAGTGGCTGAACTAATTTATATTCCCACCAGAGTGTATGAGTTTCCTTTTCTCCATAGTCTCACCAGCATCTGTTGTTTTTTGACTTTTTATTAATAGCCGTTTAGACTGGTGTGAGATGGTATCTCATAGAGGTTTTGATTTGCATTTCCGTGATGATTAGTAATGATGAGTGTTTTTTCATATATTTGTTTTGGCCACTTATATGTCTTCTTTTGAGAAGTGTCCGTTTCTGTCTTTTGCTTACTTTTTTCTTTTTTCTTTTCTTTTTTTTTTTTGAGACGGAGTCTCGCTCTTGTTGCCCAGGCTGGAGTGCAATGGCACGATATCGGGTCACTGCAACCTCCGCCTCCTGGGTTCAAGTGATTCTCCCGCCTCAGCCTCCTGAGTAACTGGGATTATAGGCATGTGCCACCATTAATAGGGCTATTTGTTTTTTTGTTACTTATCAAATTGTTTGTGTTTCTGATAGATTCTGGATATTAGACCTTTGTTGG
Source organism: Pongo abelii (assembly GCF_028885655.2). Taxonomy (NCBI): domain Eukaryota; kingdom Metazoa; phylum Chordata; class Mammalia; order Primates; family Hominidae; genus Pongo; species Pongo abelii. Next base: position 103,999,724 of record NC_071999.2, on the reverse strand, counting down.
ATGCATAGCTTGCAAATATTTTCTCCCATTCTGTAGGCTGTCTGTTTACTCTGTTGATAGCTTCTTTTGCTATGCAGAAGCTCTTTAGTTTAATTAGGTCCCACTTGTCCATTTTTGTTTTAGTTGCAATTGCTTTAGGGGACTTAGCTATAAATTCTTTCCCAAAGCTGATGTCCAGAACAATGTTTCTGAGATATTCTTTCAGAATTCTTATAGTTTGAAGTCTTACATTTAAGTCTTTAATCCATCTTGATTTAATTTTTGTATATGGTGAAATATAGGGGTCCAGTTTCATTCTTCCTCATATGGCTGGCTATCCCAGCAGCCATCTTGATTTAATTTTTGTATATGGTGAAATATAGGGGTCCAGTTTCATTCTTCCTCATATGGCTAGCTATCACAACAGCCACTGGGAGTCCTTTCCCCATTGCTTATTTTTGTCAACTTTGTCAAAGATCACATAGCTGTATGTGTGTGGCTTTATTTCTGGGTTCTTTATTCTGTTCCATTGGTCTATGTGTCTGTTTTTGTACCAATACCATGCTGTTTTGATTACTATAATCTTTTACTATAGTTTGAAGTCAGGTAATGTGCAGTCTCTGGCTTTGTTCACTTTGTTGAGGATTGCTTTGTCTGTTTAGGCTGTTTTTTGCTATAAGAATTTTAGAATGTTTTTTCTATTTCAGTGAAAAATGACATTGGTGGTTTGATAGGAATAGCATTGAATCTGTAGATTGCTTTGGGCAGTATGGCCATTTTAATGATATTGATTCTTCCAATCCATTAGCATGGAATGTTTTTTCATTTGTTCATATTATCTATAATTTCTTTCAGTAACATTGATCTTTCACCTCCTTGGTGATTCCTCGTGTTTTTGGTATTCCTAGTATTTTTTTTTTTGTGGCTATTGCGAATGGGATTATGTTCTTTATTTGGCTCTGAGCTTGAACATTATTAGTATATAGAAATGCTACTGATTTTTGTGCGTTGATTTTGTAGCTTGAAACTACTAAAGCCATTTATCAGTTCTAGGTGTCTTTTGGTAGAGTCTTTAGGGTTTTCTAGGTATAGAATCATATTGTCAATGAAGAGAGATAGTTTGACTTCTTTTCCTATTTTGATCGCTTTTATTTCTTCTCTTGCCTGATTGCCCTGGCTAGGACTTCTAGTACTATGTGGAATTGGAGTGGTGAGAATGGGCATTCCTGTGTTTTTCCAATTTTCAAGGGAAATCCTTTCAGCTTTTGCCTGTTCAGTATGATGTTGGCTGTGAGTCTGTCATAGATGGCTCTTATAATTTTGGGGTATGTTCCTTTGATGCCTAGTTTGTTGAGGATTTTGATCATGCAGGGATGTTGGGTTTTTATCAAAAGCCTTTTGCATGTGTATTGAGGTGATGATATAGTTTTTGTTTTTAATTTTCTTTATGTGGTCAATCACATTTATTGATTTGTGTATGTTGACCCAACCTTGCCTTCCAGGAATGAAGCCTACTTGATCATGGTGAATTAACTCTTTGACGTGCTGCTGGATTTGGTTTGCTAGTATTTTGTTGAGGATCTTTGCATCTATGTTCATCAGGGATATCGGCCTGTAGTTTTCTTGTTTTTATTGTGTTTTTGCCAGGTGTTGGTATCAGGTGCTTTGTAGAATGAGTTAGAGAGGAGTCCCTCCTCCTCAATTTTTTAGAATAGTTTCAGTAGAATTAATGCCTACTCTTCTTTGTATATCTGGTAGAATTCAACTGTGAATCTATCTGGTCTTGGGCTTTTTTGGTTGGCAGCTTTTTATTACTGATACAATTTCAGAACTTGATATTGGTCTGTTCAGGGTTTCATTTTCTCTCTGATTTAATCTTGGGAGAGTGTGTTTCCAGGAATTTATCAGTTTCTTCTGGATTTTCTAGTTTGTGTGCATAGAGTTGTTTGTAGTAGTCTCTGAGGATCTTTTGTATTTCTGTGGAGTTGGTTAAAATGTCACCTTTGTTGTTTCTGACTGTGCTTATTTAGATCTTCTTTCTTTTTTTCTGTGTTAATCTAGCTGGCAGTCTATTGATCTTGTCTATCCTTTCAAAAAACCACTTTTTGTTTTGTTGATTCTTTGTATGGATGTTTGGGTCTTAATCTCATCCATTCTGCTCTGATTTTAATTATTTCTTTTCTTTTGATGGCTTTGGGGTTATTTTGTTCTTGTTTTTCTAGTTCCTCTAGGTCTAATGTTAAATCATTAATTTGAGGTCTTTTTTTTAACTTTTTGAGGTAGGCATTTAGTGCTATAAACTTTCCTTTTGCTATATCCCAGAGATTTTTGTATTTTCTATCTCTGTTTTCATTTATTTCCAATAAGTTTTTGATTCCTGTGTTATTTACCCAAATGTCATCCAGAAGCAAGTTGTTTAATTTCCATGTAATTTTATGGTTTTGAGAGATCTTCTTTGTACTGATTTCTATTTTTACTCCATTGTGGTCCAAGAGGATGGTTGGTATAATTTCTATATTTTTTAATTTATTGAGACTTGCTTTACGGCTGAGCATGGGATTGATCTTGAATTAGGTTCTGTGTGCAAATGAGAAGAATGTATATTCTGTGGTTGACGGGTGGGGCATTCTGTAGATATCTGTTAGGTCCAGCTGGTCTAGTGTTAAAGTCCAGAGTTTCTTTTGTTAGTTTTCTGCCTTGATGACCTAACACTGTCAGTGGGGTGTTGAAGTCCCCCGCTCTTATTGTGTGATTGTCTAAGTTTTTTCATAGGTTTGGAAGAACTTGTTTTATGAATCTTGGTGTTCTAATGTTGGGTGCATGTATATTTAGGATAGTTAAGTCTTACTGTTGAATTGAACCCTTTATCATTATGTAATACCCTCCTTTGTCCTTTTGTGTAGAGTTAATTTTTCTGATTCTGTCCCCAGATTATTGAAAGCATATCTCATTTGAGACTTGCTTTTACTTTTCCTAGAGTAGCTATTTCTCTCTCCCATTCTCAGTAACTATTCCAGTCTCGTGACCAACCACCACTCCTCATATCTTAGTAGACAGCCTCATCTTGGTTGAGAAAATAAAGGCTGTTATTACTCTATTCCTAAAACTTGTCTGTGTTTGAGAGTATATCTTATAAGTTATATATAAAGTTTAATATATACAGTCATGTGCTACATAATGACATTTTGGTTAACAGTGAATTAGATATATGGTGGTGAGGCCATAAGATTATAATTGAGCTGAAAAATTCCTATGGCCCAGTGATATTGTAGCCGTTTTAACTTGTTAGCACAATGCATTACTCATGTGTTTATGGTATGTTGATGTAACTTACTGTACTACCAGTTGTATAAAAGTCTAGCACATACGATTATGTATAGTATATAATACTGATAATAAATGACTATGTTACTGATGTATGTATTTACTACACTTTTACATCAGTATTTTATAGCATACTCTTCTACTTATTTTACAAATAAGTTACTGTAAAACAGCCTCAGGCAGGTCCTTGAAGAGGTATTCCAAAAGAAGGCAGTGTTATCTTAGATGACAGCTCCATGCATGTTACCGCCCCTGAAGACCTTCCAGTGGGACAAGATGCGGAGGAGACAGATGCATTTCTCTGGATGTATCATTCTCATTAAGCAATGTGTGACCGTATTTTAATATTATACAATTTAGTAACTTGCGATATATGCATATCTCATATACTATAATATATAATTTCTGTTGTGATATAATTGTGATTAGGTTATCTGTCGACTTTGTTAAAATAGAATCTTTTGAAATGTAATTTTCTATATATTAAACACAACTGTGTTAATCCATGTCTAGATGAAGGCTGTTTTTAGAGAAAGAGGGGGGTGGATAAATGCTGGAGGATGAAGTCCAGCCATTCAAGCAGAAGGAAATAGACACCAAAATGTAAAATGAAGAAACAGAGATTAACTGCTACATTCTGAAAGCAATAATAGCACGGTACTCAGTAATGGCTTAGTGAAAAATTTTATTTTGTACACTGAATAAGCATCAGATCCACCAGGTGGGGCTCTAATATTCTTTTGGTTCAATGACTGAAAATCTGAGCATTTACTGTTATCTTTAGAGAAAGGAAATACATCTCCCATATTAACCTCCAAGAGAATTCGCCTGAGATAGGATTATGCCTCTAATAAGCATTATCATTGTTTAATATCTTTTAATACCATTAGTTGATTTATATAGAAAACAGCCAATTTGCTGAAAATTGAGGCATTCAAATAGTTGAATTAAATCAGTTCAAGTAGTTCTGAGTTAAATCCTTTTGTGAGCCTTCTTTTGAGGAAACAAAGACATATTTATACAAAAAGAGATGCATTTTTGCTACAGTGCTGTTGTATCTTTAGATTTACTGACATAGTTTAGAATGTGAATTATTTAAAATTATATTAAATCATGTGAAATTTATCACAGCTGCAATATACTCAGCCCAATATAGTTGTCTGAATAGGTTATGTTTTTAGTGTTGAAAATCAAAATTTTTCAGGGCTGGGATGTGGGTTCTTTAAGAAATACATTTTGCTTCTATTTTTCTGAGATTTAGATTTGGAAACCTGAGCCTCTTCTTGGCCTCCTTTCCCCATGACTCATAACTTTCGTTCAACCTGGAAAGAATGCCAGCTTGGGAAGATAGATTTGAGTTTTGATTTTGAGGGTAGGTGGATCTAAATCGTAGAGTTGAGATTGAGCTGGATTAGATAGATGTGTCATAGAGTGGAAGAGTCCCGAGATAGGATCAGAGGCCATAGTTTGATGTCCCACGTCAGCCAGTCATCAAACATCACTAGTAGCAATAAAGATAACTGCTAACTTTCACCAAATGTTTCTGGTCATTAACTCATCTTGTCCTCCTGTTAGCCTCTGGGTCTGGCTGAGGGTCTGTTTGGCTGAGGACAATTCCTTTTTTTTTTTTAATTAATTTTTAAGCTGATAATAATTATATTTGTTTATTGTATACAACATGAAGTTTTGAAATATGTACTCATTGTGGACTAGCCAAATCGAGTCAATTAACATACGTATTAACTCACATCCTTATTTTTTGTGGCGAGGACACACAATTTACTCTTAGCAATGTTCGAGAGTACACTGCACTGCTATTGACTAAAGTCACCATGTTGTATAATAGATCTCTTAAACTTACTCCTCCTGATTAACTGAAATTTTGTACCTTTTGACCAACATTTCCCCAACTCCGGCCCCTGCCCCCACTGTCCCCCCCACCCCACCCAAACCATTTCAGACCCTGGTTACCACCATTTTACTCTACTTTTGTGAGTTCAACTTATTTAGATTCCACATGTAAGTGACATCATGTGGTATTTATTTGCCTTTCTGTGCCCGGCTTATTTCACTTAACATAATGTCCTCCAGGTTCAGGTTCATCCATGTTGTTGCAAATTACAGGATTTACTTCTTTTTAAAGGTTGAATAATATTCCATTGTGTACATACAACACATTTCCTTTTCTTTTTTTTTTTTTTTTTTTGAGTCAGAGTTTCGCTCTGTCCCCCAGGCTGGAGTGCAATGGTGCCATCTCAGCTCACTGCAACCTCTGCCTCCCGGGTTCAAGCGATTCTCATGCTGCAGCCTCCTGAGTAGCTGGGATTTTAGGCATGCACCACCACGACAGCTAATTTTTTATTTTTTTGTGTTTTTAGTAGAGATAAGGTTTCACCATGTTGGCCAGGCTGGTCTCAAACTCCTGACCTCAAGTGATCTACCCGCCTTGGCCTCCCAAAGTGCTGGTATTACAGGCATGAGCTACCCCACTTCACATTTTCTTTATCAATTCATGGTTGAATGATGGCCACTTAGGTTGATTCCATATCTTGACTATTGTGAATAACACCACAATGATCATGACAGTGTAAAGATCATGACAGTGTAAATGTTTCTTGGACATACTGATTTCATTTTCTTTGTACTATACTCAGACGTGGAATTTCTGGATCATATGGTAGTTCTATTTTTAATATCGTGAGGAATCTTCATACATTTGCCCATGATGGGTTTGCTAATTTACATTCCCACCAACAGTGTGCAAGTCTTCCCTTTTCTCCACACGCAGCTGAGAACAATTCTCCAGAGGGGGCAACTGAGTGCTTAGCAGCCAACACTCATGGCAGCCGTGGACAGGTGTCCAGCATGTCTTTCTTTGTTTCTAGGGTCAACCACTGCACAGCTCCACAGGTACAAACATGTGCATGATACCTCCTAGAGCTGTGTAACACCACAACCCTGTTTATACCAACCTTTCTAAATAGAGAATGTGTTTTAAAATGTAAAAATTAGCTAATGTTTCTTTCTAGTATATGGATTCTAGCAAAACCATAAGTACATGAACAGACAGTCCAAGTTGACCTCAGCAGAGCTATCTGCCCTTTATTCACATCTGTAGCTAAAACATTAAAAGTATTAGATGTGCTTGTTTAAAAATTAGATGTATTTATGACATCTATTAACATGGCCAGCAATGGAAAAAATTTCTGAGGAGACTACAAGGAGTCAGAACCCGTAATCCCATCCACCTTTGAAGTGAGGCTGGCTCAACTGTTGGTGAAAAACTGCCAAGAAGGCAAAGAAAGCAAGTTCCAGAAGACACAATAATAGCAATGACTAGTCATTGAGTTGGGAAGCTCTGTGTGAGATGCTTTACGTGGCTTCTCTCCTATATGTCCCGCATTGGAGCAAGCAGAGATTACCAAACCTGGCTTATAAGTGAGGTGACATGACTTCTCCAAGGTCACATAGCAATGGCAATGGCCAGGCATTCAACACTGTTGAATGAGAACTTCTGTTTTGGGAAATGAAGGCATCCTCCTGGGAAATGGGGATCCTTGGAGCAGGCAGCACTCAGAGATCTGGCCAAGGAAGCAGACAACTTCAGAGAATTCGGTCAAGTTAATGGAGAGAAAGAATTACATTTACTGAACATTTAGTACGTGCCAGACTCTGGACACACATTGAGCTATCCCACGTGAAGTAGGGAGGAAGGACACAGCCTTTGGAATCAAGTCACCAGAGTTCCCATCCTGATTCTGTCATTTCTGACAGACAGTTCTGAGCAAGTTACTAAATCCTCTCTAAACCTCTAAACTTCAGTTTCCAACTTTTCTTTTTATTTATGTATTTTAAAAATGTAATTTAATTTTTTGAGATGGAGTCTTGCTCTGTCGCCCAGGCTGGAGGGCAGTGGTGTGATCTCAGCTCACTGCAACCTCAGTTTCCTGGCTTCAAGTGATTCTCCTGCTTCAGCCTCCTGAGTAGCTGGGACTAAGAGTGCCCGCCACCACAACCAGCTAATTTTTGTATTTTTCATTTTTCCTTTTTTTTTTTTTTTGTAAGTAGAGATGGGGTTTCACCATGTTGGCCAGGCTGGTCTCAAACTCCTGACCTCAGGTGATCCATCTGCTTCAGCCTCCCAAAGTGCTGGGATTACAGGTGTGAGCCACTGCACCTGGCCAGTTTGCACCTGGCCAGTTTCCAACTTTTAAAATGGGAATACTTGCCCCTACTTGATGGAGCATTTCCAAAGACTCATTGAGATAACCTGCATAAAGTGCTTCCTAGGCAGAATAGAGGGAATTGCTTCCCCAAACTATAGAGCTGGTGAGAGGTAAAGAAGAAATTCCAAGGCACCTCTTTCTGGTCCCGAATCCCTGGCTTTTCTGATGACAATGCCCCGTAGAGACAAACCAAGGATGAAATTAGAGCTCAGGGGCTGGGCTTTTGTCTCTGCATCATCTACTGGCATTATTTCCCATTGCTTGATTCTGCTTCAGCCACAGAAGTTTCTTGAGCACACATGCTTCGAGTGCTGGTATTAGCTGTTCCCTTTATTTAGGACTCTTTCCCCCCAGCTGCTTGATGTAATCCCTCATTCTTTTCAAGTATTTGCTGAAATTTCATCTCTGCATTGAGGTATATCTTCACCGTCTGATTGAAAACTGCATTCTGACCACAAGCAGAATTCCCAGTGTACTTTTTCTTTTTTCCAAAAGCTCCATGAAAGCAGGTATTCTTGTCCATTTTATTTTTTTCCCCTCATCGATGTATCCCCAGTGCCTAGAATGGTGCCTGGGACATAGTAACCACTTAATAAATATCTGATGAGCAAACGTTGAATGAATAAGTAAATATGAAGGGAGGACCTAAGGAAGATAAGAGCAAGACCACTCCTAAAAGTTGAAGAAATTATGATTATTGAGTTTTGAGGCTAAAGATGTTAGGACAATATAAAGTTTAGTTACTTAATGGAAGTCTGAGGTCAGATTCCACTGCAGGGAAGCCTGAATTTCTGCTGAATTGCACAGTATGAAGTAGAACTTTTTTTTTAAATTTTTTTTATTATTATTATACTTTAAGTTTTAGGGTACATGTGCACAACGTGCAGGTTAGTTACATATGTATACATGTGCCATGTTGGTGTGCTGCACCCAGTAACTCGTCATTTAGCATTAGTATCTCTCCTAATGCTATCCCTCCCCCAACCCCACAACAGTCCCCGGTGTGAAGTAGAACTTCTTACTCCCTGCCTACGAAACAAGATTATCCCCAGGTTTCAAACACTGGCCTGTATATTTTTATTCTTCTCATCAACAAATATTTATTGACACCACTGTGCTGGGACCCAAGTCCTAGGGATGCAAAAATGAACAAAACACTGTCCCAGCCTTTGCAGAGCTCACGGTCTACTAAAGGAAATAGGTAAATACAGATCATTATTTTATTTTAGTATTCATTTATTTTTAAAATTTCAACATTTATTTTAGATTCAGGGGGTACGTGTGCAAGTTTGTTCCATAGGTATATTGAATCTTGCAGAGGTTGGGAGTATCAATGATCCTATCACCCAGGTTGTGGGCATAGTACACAATAGATAGTTTTTCAACCCTTTTTGTTTTCCCTCCTCCCCTTCTATAGTCCCAAGTTTCTATTGTTCCCATCTTTGTATATGTGTGTACTCAATGTTTAGTTTCCACTTGTAAGTGAGAACATCCAGTATTGGTTTTCTGCTTCTGAGTTAATGCTCTTAGGATAATGGCCTCCAGCTGCATCCATGTTGCTGCAAAGGACATGACTTTATTCTTTTTTTAATGGCTGCATCATATTCCATGGTGTGTATGTACCACATTTTCTTTATCTAATCCACTGTTAATGGGAACCTAGGTTGATTTCATGTCTTTGCTATTGTGAATAGTGCTATGATGGACATATGAGTACAAGTGTCTTTTTGGTAGAATGATTTATTTTCCTTGGGTATATATTCAGTAATGGAATTGCTTGGTTGAATGGTGGTTGTGTTTTGAGTTCTTTGAGAAATCTCCAAACTACTTTCCATAGTGGTTGAACTAATGAACATTCCCACCAACAGTGTATAAGGGTTTTCTTTTCTCTGCAGCCTTGCCCACATCTGTTATTTTTTGACTTTTTAATAGCCATTCTGACCTGCGTGAGATGGTATCTCATTGTGGTTTCGATTTTGATGATGAACATTTTTTCGTACGTTTGCTGGCTGCTTGTCTGTCTTCTTTTGAGAAATTGTCTGTTCATGTCTTTTGCCTACTTTTCAGTGGGGTTATTTGTTTCTTGTTGAATTGTTTAAGTTTCTTATGGATTCTGGATATTATTAGACTTCTGTTGGATACATAGTTTGCAAATATTTTCTCCCATTCTGCAGATTATCTGTTTATTCTATTGGTAATTTCTTTTCATGTCCAGAAGCTCTTTAGTTTAATTAGGTCCAACTTGTCAAATTTTGGTTTTGTTGCAATTGCTTTTGAGGATTTAGTCATAAATTCTTTGTCAAGGCCAAGGTCTAGAGGGTAGCTCCTTGGTTTTATTCTAGGGTCTTTATAGTTTAAGATTTTATGTTTAAGTATTTAATTCATTTTGAGTTAATTTTTCTATGTGGTGATAAGTAGGAGTCCAGTTTCATTCTTCTGCATATGAATAGCCAATTATCCCAGCACCATTTATTGAATAGGGAGTCCTTTCTCCATTGCTTATATTTGTCAACTTTGTTGAAGATCAATTCATTGTAAGTGTGTGGCTTTATTTCTGGGTTCTTTATTCTGTTCCATTGGTCTATGTGTCCGTTTTGTATCAGTATCAGGCTGTTTTGGTTACTGTAGCCTTGTAGTACAGTTTGTAGTTGGGTAATGTTATGCTCTTTGTTCTTTTTCCTTAGGATTGCTTTGGCTATTCAGGCTCTTTTTTGGTTCCATATGAATTTTAGAATAATTTTTTCTAATTGTGAAGAATGGCTTTGGTAGTTTGATAGGAATAGCATTGAATCTGGAGATTGCTTTGGGCAGTATGCCTATTTTAATGATGTTGATTCTTCCAAACCATGAGCAGGGAATGTTTTTCCATCTGTTTGTATCATCCATTATTTCTTTCCACAGTGTTTTGTAGTTCTCATTGTAGAGATATTTCACCTCCTTGGTTAGATGTACCCTTGGGTATTTTATTTTTATTTTATTTTGTGGCTATTGTAAATGGGATTGTGCTCTTGATCTGGCTCTCAGCTTGAACATTATTGCTGTATAGAAATGCTACTAATTTATGTGCATTGATTTTGTATTTTGAAACTTTACCGAAGTGGTTTGTCAGTCCTAGGAGCCTTTTGGTGGAGTGTCGAGGATTTTCTAGGTATGGAATCATATTATCAGCAAACAGAGATAATTTGACTTCTTTCCCTATTTTGGTGCCTTTTATTTATTTCTCTTGCCTGATTGCTTTGACTAGGACTTGCAGTACTATGTGGAATAGAAGTAGTTAAGAGTAGGCATCTTATCTTGTTCTAGCTCTTAAGGGAGGTGCTTCCAGCTTTTGCCCATTCAGTATGATGTTGGCTGTGGGTTTGTCATAGACGTGTCTTATAATTTTGAGGTATGCTCCTTTGATGCCTAGTTTGGAGAGCTTTGATCATAAAAAGATGTTGGGCTTTATAAAAGTTTTTCTGCATCTATTGAGATGCAAATCATTATTTTAAAAATTAGTGAAAGTAAGTGCAGTGACAGAACATGCACAAGGATTAGGAATGTCTTGTGACTGATAACTGACTAGAGTGAGTATTAGTCCATTTTTACACTGCAGATAAAGACATACCCAAGATGGGGTAATTTATAAGGAAAAAGAGGTTTAATGGACTCACAGTTCCAGGTGGGTGGGGAGGCCTCACAATCATGATGGAAGGTGTAAGCCACATCTCACAAGGTGGCAGGCAAGAGAAGAATGAGAGCCAAGCGAAAGGGGTTTCCCCTTATAAAACCGTCAGATCTCGCAAGACTTATTCACTACCATGAGAACAGTATAGGGGAAACTGCCCCCATGATTCAGTTATCTCCCACTGGGTCCCATCCACAACATGAGGAAATTATGGGAGCTACAATTCAAGATGAGATTTGGGTGGGGTCACAGGCAAACCATATCAACATCCAAACTGAATTTTGAGTGGGGTTCTATTCTGTCTCTACAGAGTGGCAACAAGAAGAACAGCTTTCTAGAAATTTCAAGGCGAAATTCCTTCCCTGTTGTTTACACCTTACAATTGTTCAAAAATATTTGGTAGATCAGTTTATTTACAACCCTGGTGGAACAACTGTCATTGACAACATTCAAGCTGTCTGCCAGCTCATGCCTTCCCAGCCTCACCCCGTTCTGAAATCAGTCCTGAACTTCCAGGGATCAGGAATTAAATGTGTCTTGGTACCCAGTGTGCTTAGCCAAGCCACGTGCATGCATCTGTCTACTGAGTCCCAGCCTTTTTAGTCCCTTTGAGACAATCCAGTCCATATATTGCTTCAATTTCTCTCCTGAGCCAGGAGTTTTGATCTAAAGCATGTTTCTATTGGAGAAACATGTTCCCAGGCTGTGTTCTGCTCTCTGTTGATCCAAGCACTAACCACATGGTCTGCTGATGGACTGATTGCCTAAGATTGTGCTTATCGCCTGACCAGCTGTGTGATGTCTCACCATTAGGATAAAATTCAACTGGATATTGATATCTGTCCCAAGCAAGCAGGGTTTACCATGCCCATTTGAAGATAGCACATTGGACTTTTTGGATACCCTATGTAGGGACTAAGCCTACAGTTTTTGCAACTTCCTCAAACCCACCTTTCTCAGTCTTGATTTTTGTATTCATCCTTCCTTTGTCTCCCAACATACATGTGTACTCCTTTACTTTCTGAATGTACCCAGAAACGCAAACACATTAATTCTAGCTGTTACTCTGTTGTTGTTGTTGTTCAAAGCTGTGTTACTTTTACCCTCTTGTGCCTTATGGCAGGGCCTGCCAACTTATTTTACATATGGGTTGAAATTTTGTCTTTTCCTTGACTAATTTCTTATGTCATGATTCTACATTATGTTTATCTACCCAATAGGCCAGAGCATTACCAAAATATACTTCCTAGTCATACTTGCCTCCAGACATAGCAATCTGGTAACTACCCATGAGAACCCCTAGACCTCCTTTCTTAGTGCATACAGGTGGGACTTACATCATGAGGGGTGTAAATACCAGGGGTCCTTGATGGCCCCAGATCTTCTCTGACTTTCCCAAAAGATGCCTTCAGGGCGCCATCTCTTGTATTTGATATATATTTCTTTGTAACTAATTACCTCATAACTTAGTGGCACCAAACAATAAACATTATCTCACACAGTTCCTGGTGATCAGGAATTCAGAGCAGTTTAGCCGGCTGTTTCTGGCTCAGGGTCTCTGATGAGGGTGTAGTCAAGACAACAACTAGAGTTGTAGTCATTGCAGGGCTTAACTGGGGATAGAGGATCTTTTTCCAAGATGGCTCACTCATCTGGCTGTTGGTAAGAGTCTCAGTTTGCTACCACGTGGGCTCTCCATAGGCTGCCGAGTGTCCTAACAATATGGCAGCTGGTTTCCTTCCCCCAGAGGGAGTGATCCAAGAGCAAGCAAGGTGGAGGCAGCTCGCTTTTATAACCCAGCCTCAGAAGTCACACGTTGCCATTTCTACGATATGCTATTGGTGCCACAGGTCAGTCCCATTCACTGTGGGAGGGGACGACACAAGACATAAAGGCTAGGAGATGGAGATCTCCAGGGACATCTTGGGGGTGGACTCTGACACCTCTTTAGCTTAAGATTTCATCAATTCAGATGCAAGATACACCATGCAGCTCTTGTTTTTCCTCCAGGTCATGCCATAGGATACCGAATAGTTGGATTAGCTGCTCTTGACTTGCCAGTTAGCTGTGGTGAGGCGAGACTGGGATGTCATGGTATAAACCCAGTCGCTGTAGGGTGACTGCGTATAGACAGGGCTGTTGCCTAAGAACAGAGTAGAGATGAGGATGACTGTGAAGGACATTTCAGCATTCCCTTACTCCAAGAGCGGAATCCAAGAAGAGAAAATAGCAGAAAGAAGATGAAAAAAAGAAAGAAAAAAAAAGCAAAGTAGGCTGCCTAACTTTTTGTTTAGTTTTTTCTTTTTTTTTTTTTCCTGAGACGGAGTTTCGCTCTGTTGCTCAGGCTGGAGTGCAATGGCACCATCTCGGCTCACTGTAACCTCTGCCTCCCGGGTTCAAACGATTCTCCTGCCTCAGGCTCCTGAGTAGCTGGGATTACAGGCACGCACCACCATGCCCGGCTAATTTTTTGTATTTTTAGTAGAGATGGGGCTTCCCCATGTTGGTCAGGCTGGTCTCAAACTCCTGACCTCAGGGTACCGGACCATCTTGGCCTCAAGTGCTGGGATTACAGGCGTGAGCCACCGCGTCCGGCCCTAACTTTTTCTAGGGCCTAGACCTTTTTCTAGGGCCGAGGCCAGTCTAGGTCTCTTCATCTCCACACTTGGCAGATGTCAGGATTGCAGAATGGGCTTCGGCCAGCAGAGGGCAGGCTTCTATGACCCAGAGACTGCCTTTTAGCTTCTTTAGAATAGAGGAGAAATAGAACCACAAAATTTCAGAGTTGAAAGGGACCTGAAATAGTTCTATGCTAAGACCTGCTTATTTCACAGATGATTAAACTGAAGCCCAGTTTAATCTTAGCTTATCTAAGTTCTGTCACCCTGCAAATGGCATAGTTGAGATTTGAACTCTTAGCTCCTTGACCATTTTTGCTTTCATTATTCTAAAACTCTTCTCGTCTAATTCAACTGGCTTGAAAAATCAGTCAGGGCTCTTGCCTTGTTGACCCAGCCCATCACATTTTAGACACATAGGGAAGATTAGGCTTACTTCACTATTTCTCAAATTTGAGCAAAAGAGTAATAACATTTTTGATATTTTAATTTTTGACTTAAATTGTTTTTACATTTTTATTTACCTAATGCATGAAAACATAAAACTAGAGAGAACATCCTATGTTTACAGCTTTTATAAAATGATTTATTAACATCAAATTTATAAAGTTAATACAAATAAAAATTTAAAAGGTGATAAATTGACAACATTAATGGGATGTAGAGGATGGTGTTATTTTGCTGAAACTACATGGCTATTCGCCACTGAATTTGGTAATGAGTTTGCTGTGCCTATACTCCCATGCGCTATGTGGTTAATCAATTTTCCCATTATATTATTTTACTTATGCCATGACAAACCTTCATCTGTATAGTGAGTCATTTCAGCATGATTTTGTTTTCATTAAGTGAGAATGCTTCATTTATTGATTAATCTCACTTCTTTTCCTGATATCTGGATGGTTCTCCAACATAACTACAAACATAAATGCAAACATGAGCCATGAAATCTGGAAAGGTAGTTGGTTATAAGGTGATTACCCAGAGGAGCTATTTACATTAATACAAGCATTGAAATAAAAGCACACTCCAAAAAAAAAAAAAAAATTGGAGAGCTTTCAGCTTCACCGAGAATGTTCACAAACCCTTTAGCATCCACATGCTGCAATTAGAGGGGACACTGCATAATGCATTTGGCTTTAGTCCTGATAGTATGTTCTAGACATGATGTTCTGTGTTGTCTGAACAAGAGTCATCTTGATTTCAAAGGAAAAAAGAAATGCCATTAACATTTGTTTGATTGTCAATGACAATGTCTTAATGAAGAGCTAATGAATGAATGCACAGAAAACACAGGCGTCCCTTTGCTTTTCCTCAAGTCACCGAGATTAAAGGTATACCCTGTCGAAGGTGACAGAGTTAGGGCAGAAGGCTGGGTGTCCCGGACAGCTCAATAGCAGGCTATATTATCTGTTACAGGGCACATACTTTGAACTTGTGTTGACTCAGCCCAGTTGGAAAACTGAATACAAACTAAGACTTGACCAAAACCAGATGTTCTGTGTGACCTGCGCTTCAGGCACAGTGTGCTGCAGTTAACAAATGACACCTTTTGGGTTAATCTAAATATAAAGGCTTCCTGCCAGGACAGTCTCCCGAAACTTATTTGGCTTGGCCTGTTTTTGGTGTAAAAATATCAGACCACCAGGGCTACAGAGCATCATTTCATCAGTAGGGCTACAAGTCAGAGTGGAGTCTGCATAATTGAAGCTATGTTCCCTTTGACCAATGGTTATCATTTCACAATGCATATCTATCTATCTATCTATCTATCTATCTATCTCAAAACATCGAACAGTAAACTTTAAATAAATACAATTTTTATTTGTCAATGATACCTCAATAGAGCAGTTAAAAAAGAAGAATGGAGCTTGTGACTCAGCCTCCAGTATTACCCCTTCTGCTTGCAGGCATTACGCTTCTACCAGCCAGTGGGCGGAGGCAGAACGCGTTGTTCCCATCACATTGCAACTTCGGTGGAGAAAAATAGGCAAATGAGGGGTTGAAACTGAATTAATTAAGCCCAACACATTTCAGTGAAAAATTTAATGGTGCGAATATTTCAGAAGTTTAGAGGAACATTGTAGATTCACACCCCATCTATACCTGTTGAAATATTTCTCCTTGTTTAGACTTATCTCCAAAGCTGCTTTTCCCTGATGCCTTTCTGATTCCCACCAGATAGGGTTTCAGCCACTCTGGGACTTGAGTCATTGCATTCTTTTGTGTTGTAATTACCAGTTTACATGTCATGACCCTTGAAGGTGAGCTATTTCTTACAAGACACACTATCCTCAGAGTGCTTTTTGGAGAATAGGAACTTGATGAGAACTGATTAGATCACAGAAAACTCTGAATGACAACCAGATATTTTCAATGTAATAACTTCATCCAGGGCTAATTTTGTTTTCTTAGTGAGGTTCAAAAGCAAAATATCATCCTAGATGGTGTTGGGCTCATAAAATAGGCAAAAGAGGGAATAGGGAGCTTCAGCCTTGGCCTCATCATCATGATCCAAGAAGACAGCTGCTTTCAAGAACAGCCCAATACTTTGAGTGTTTAGGGGAAGCGTGCACTCTGGTAATGGAATGTCAGGCCTTTGGTGGTGGGCTCTAACACTGCTGGTCTCCCCCTCTGACAATCCTCCCTGTCTGACCAGGTACGCTCTTGGCTTGACTTGCTTCTTGTATTGGATCCTCTCTTGGCAATAGCCTCTCCCCTGGGAACAGAGGTTGGCAGTCGGGCTCACAGCAGAAATGTCTTGGAGAGGGAAACATATGACAGGAGGGTGAGAATCCTGGCGTGTTTTCACTTAGGGACTAACAAGAAATGAAATAGTCACCCTGGACAAGTTGTGGAGCCCAGAATGATCATTACCCTCTAATTTCACAACTCCTTCCGCCCCCTCACTTCTGCCCTTGCAGGACTGTAAATGGAGTTAATCAAAGCTCTTGATTGCAGAAGAAGGCCATGATTAAGAGTTAATAACCAATCATGGCTACAGAACTTCTTGCCAGCAGATGCTGGGCAGGTCAAGGTTAGTGCTGAATGTACAGCACTTGCCTCAACAATGTTGTTGATTGGTATTATTAGTTAGCTCAGATGTGCGATAAAGGACATCCTTTTCCTTCTAAGAATTATGGGAAGTGGAAATTGGGTAAGTGATTTTCTTAGGTAGGGGTAGGGAAAGGTAAGAGGAATAGGAAGTCCCCAGATATAGACTCACTAATCTTAGCATTGTAATGGAACTTAGAGGTCACAGAGTTCAACCTCCCAGCTGATTGATTCATTTGTTCGACAAATATTGAGTGTCTACAATGTGTTAGCACTGGGAGTACCGTAGTGAATAAACCAGATAAAAAGACCCAGCCCACATGGATCTTACATTCTAGTAGAGAGGAGACCAATGAGCACATGCACAACTAAATTTTGTGATATAGCAGAAAATTTGCAAAAGTAAGATATTTTTATTTTTATTTTTCTTAAAGAGGGCTCTCCCAATTGTTTAAAAACATCAGACCCCACAGAATCGGGATCTATCCCTATTGTTAGGTAATTATTTTAATACTGTGTATTTAAATTTAGAAAAGGAAGAAAACAGAAGTGGCTGACAACTCTATTTTCACCAGAAATACACCATTAACGTTATAAAACACAACAAACAGAAATAAAGATTAAATTAATACATGCACCCACTAAGACAATGCAACATTCAATGAAAATGAAGAGTAAAAATTTCTAAGCTCACTCGGAGTCCCTGAAGGTCCTATCCTTAAAAGTAACTTAATTTTTTTGCATTCAAACAGAAAAAAATGCATACACAATACAATATGTGTTATACACATTAGAACCTTTTAAATTTTTATTTCACACTGCTATAAACCTTGCCTTTTTGTAATGTATATTTAGAAGACATCTGCATATTTGCAAACATGGAGCAACCTCATTCTTATCATTTGCCTAGTATTTCATATATATCATATTCATATGATATATATCAAAATATCATATTTGTATTTTATATTTCTAACTTATTGAATTCATTATTGATATGTCATTTCTATTTTTCTATTAAAAATAATGATGTAGCAAATATCTTTTGATAAAGATGTGATAAAATTATAAATTCATAAGACAAAGAAGCAAGAAAATATGACCCAGAATGAGGAGAAAAAAGGAATTAATTGATACAAATGCAGAACTGACATAGATGTTAAATTCAGTAGACAAGGACATTAAAATAGTTCTAACTGTATCCCATATGTTCAAGTAGCTAATGGAGAGACTGAATATGTTAAATAGACATGTAAAATATGAAAAGACCTAAATTGAATATCTAGAGATAAAAATTACAGTCTCTGAGATGAAACATACACTAGATAGGATTAACATCAGATAATCTATTGCCAAAATATGTAGTAGTAATTTTGAAGATTTAGCAATAGAACCCATTCTAAACAAGATGTAGAGACAAAAAAAGACCTAAAAAAATGGGGCATCAATGAGCTGTGAGGCAACTTCAGGTAAATGAATGTACATATAATTGGAGTTCCTGTAGGAAGAATAAGGCTGTGTGTGTGTGTGTGTGGTGGGGGGACACAAAAAACTTGGAGAAACAGTGGCTGAAAAATGTCCAAATTAGGTGAAAACTATAAATCCATAGGTTCAAGATACTCAACAAATGCCAAGCACAAGAAACATGAAGAACTCTATACTAAGACATCATAAAATACACAAAACAAGTGATAAAGAAAAAATCTTAAAAGTAGCCAGAGGAGAAACGAAGACATTTTATGTTACAGAAGAACAAAAATAAGAATAGCAGCATATTTTCTTTGGAAACAAAGCAACAAAGAAATAGTAGAACAACATCATTAAAGTACTAAAAAAAAAAAAAAACCCTTCCAACCTAGAAACTTATACTCAGTAAAGATTTTTTTTCATAAATGAAGGAGAAATAAAGGCTTTTTGAGACAAGCAAAAGCTTAAAGAGTTTGTTAGCTATGCTGAAATAATTTATCAGCTAGACTCCACACTATAAGAAATGTTAATTGAACTACTTCAAACAGAATAAAAATGATACTAGATGGAATAGTGGAAACCTAGATCTGCCTAAAGAAATAAATAGCACTGAAAAGGTTAACTAAATGGATAAATATATAAAAATTTTCTTATTTCAATGTCTTCAAAAGATAATTGCTTGTTTAAATAAAAATATTAACAATATACTGTGGTGGTTTTAACCTGTGTAGAAGTAAAATGTATGACAAAAATAGCACAAAGTCCAGGAGGGGAAAAATAGAAGTACACATGGTCCATGACTTATGGTGATTGGTGATATGTTTTGGCTCTGTGTACCAAATCTCATGTTGAACTGTAGTCCCCAGCGTTGGAGGTGGGGCCTGGTGGGAGGTGCTTGGATCTCAGGAGTGGGTTTCTTATGAATGGTTTAGCACCATCCCATTGGTGCTGTTCTTGTGATAGTGAGTTCTTGTGAGATATGGCTGTTTAAAAGTCTGCAGCACCTCCCACTTTCCCCACTCTTGCTCCTGCTCTGGCTATGTGTTGTGTGTGTTCCCCTTTTGCCTTCTGCCGTGATTGTAAGTTTCCTGAGACTTTCCCAGAAGCTGAGCAGATGACAGCATAATGCGTTTTCTTTATAAACTACCCAGTCTCAGGTATTTCTTTATAGTAGTACAAGAATGGACTAATACAAAAAATTGGTACCAAGGAGTATGGCATTGCTGTAAAGATAACTGAAAATGTGGAAGCAACTTTGGGACTGGGTAATGAGCAGAGGTCAGAAGAGTGTGGAGGGCTCAGAAAAAGGAAGATAAGGGAAAATTTGAAACTTCCTAGAGACTGATTGAATGGTTATGACCAAAATGCCATTAGTGATATGGACAGTGAAGTCCAGGCTGATAAGGTCTCAGATAGAAATGAAGAACTTATTGGGAACTGAAGTAAAGGTCACTCTTGCTTTACCTTAGCAAAGAGCTTAGCTGCATTGTGCCCCTGCCTTAGGGATCTGCGGAACTTTGAACTTGAGAGTGATGACTTAGGGTATTTGGGGGAAAGAAATTTCTAAGCAGTAAAATTCTCAAGAAATGGCCTTGCTGCTTCTAACAGCCTAGGCTCATACATGTGAGCAAAAAAAAATGACCTAAAGTTGGAACTTATACTTAAAGGGGAAGCAGAGTGTAAGAGTTTGGAAAATTTGCAGCCTGGCTATGTGATAGAGAAGAAAAGCTCATTTTTAGGAGAGAAATTAAAGCAGGCTGCAGTGTTTTGGGAAGTCAGGGACCCCAAACGGAGGGACTGGCTGGAGCTGCGGCAGAAGAACATAAATTGTGAAGATTTCATGGACATTTATCAGTTCCCAAATAATAATCTCATAATTTCTTATGCCTGTCTTACTTTAATATCTTAATCCTGTTATCTTTGTAAGCTGAGGATGTACATCACCTCAGGACCACTATTGTACAAATTGATTGTAAAACATGTGCGTTTGAACAGTATGAAATCAGTGCACCTTGAAAATGAACAGAATAACAGCGATTTAAAGAAGAAGGGAAGACAACCATAAGGTCTGACTGCCTGCGGGGTTGAGCAAAAATAGCCATATTTTTCTTCTTGCAGAGAGCCTATAAATGGACGTGCAAGTAGGAGAGATATTGCTAAATTCTTTTCCTAGCAAGGAATATAATATTAAGACCCTAGGAAAAGAATTGCATTTCTGGGGGGAGGTCTATAAATGGCTGCTCTGGGAGTGTCTGTTCTATGCGGTTGAGATAAGGACTGAGATATGCCCTGGTCTCCTGCAGTACCCTCAGGCTTACTAGGATTGGGAAACCCTAGCCCTGGTAAATTTGAGGTAAGACTTGTTCTCTGCTCTCGAACGCTGTTTTCTGTTAAGATGTTTATCAAGACAATACATGCACCGCTGAACGTAGACCCTTATCAGGAGTTTCTGATTTTGCTCTGGTCCTGTTTCCTCAGAAGCATGTGATCTTTGCTCTGCCTTTTGCCCCTTGAAGCATGTGACCTACTCCCTGTTTGTATACCCCCTCCCCTTTTGAAATCCCTAATAAAAACTTGCTGGTTTTGCAGCTCAGGTGGGCATCATGGACCTACCGATATGTGATGTCACCCCCGGTGGCCCAGCTATAAAATTCCTCTCTTTGTACTCTTTCTCTTTATTTCTCAGACCAGCCAACACTTAGGGAAAATAGAAAGAACCTATGTGGAAATATTGGGGGCAGGTTCCCCCAATACTGCAGAAATTTGCATAAGTAAAAAGGAGCCAAATGCTAATAGCCAAGACCATGGGGAGAAGGCCTCAAAGATGTTTCAGAGACTTTTGTGGCAGCCTCTCCTATCACAGGCCCTGAGACCTAGGAGAACAGAATGTTTTGTGGGCCAGACACAGGACCCCACTGCCCTGTGCAGCCTGAGGACACTGTTCCTCACATCCCAGTCACTCCATCTTCAGTCATGGCTAGAAGGGACCAAGGTGCAGCTCAGAACATTGCTTCAGAGGGTGCAAGCTGCAAACCATGGTGGCTTCCATGTGGTGTTAAGCCTGCGGGTGCACAGAGTACAAGAGTTGAAGCTTGGGAGCCTCCACCTAGATTTCAGAAGATGTATGGAAAAGCTTGGATATTTAGGCAGAAGACTGCTGCAGGGATGGAGCCCTCAGGGGAAACCTCTACTAGGGCAGTGCAGAGGGGAAATGTGGGGTTAGAGCCCCCACACAAAGTCCCCACTGGGGCACTGCCTAGTGAAGCTGTGAGAAGAGGGCCACTGTCTCCCAGACCCCAGAATGGTGGATTTACTGACAGCTTGCACCCTGTGCCTGGAAAAGCCAAAGACCCTCAACACCAGCCTGTGACAGCAGCTACAGGGGCTGTACCCTGCAGAGTCACAGAGGTGGAGCTTCCCAAGAAGCCCACTCCTTGTATCAGTGTGACCTGGATTTAGGACATGGAGCCAAAGGAGATTATTTTGGAGTTTTAAGATTTAATGATGGCCCTGCTGGGTTTTGGACTTGCATGGGCTCTATAGCCCATTTCTTTTGGCTGAGTTCTCCATTTTGGAAAGGCAGTATTTACCTGATGCCTTTACCCCCATTGTGTCTTGGAAGTAGCTAACTTATTTTTTATTTTACAGGCTCATAGGCAAAAGGGAGTAGTCTTGTCTCAGATGAGACTTTGGACTGTGTGAGTTAATACTGAAATGAGTTAAGACTTTGGAGGACTGTTGACAAGGATGATTGTGTTTTGTAATATGAGAAGGACATGAGCTTTGGGGGTCCAGGGGCAGAATGGTATGGTTTGGATCTGTCCCCACCAAATCTCATGTTGAATTATACTCCCCAGTGTTGGAGGTATGGCCTGGTGGGAGGTGGTTGGATCATAGGGACAAATTTATCATGAATGGTTTAGCACCATCCACTTGCTGCTGTTCTTGTGATAGTGAGTTCTTATGAGATATGGTTGTTTAAAAGTGTGAAACACCTACCCTCTTACCCTCTCTTGCTCCTGCTCTAGCCATGATGAGATGCGTGTTTCCCTTTCACCTTTTGCCATGATTGTAAGTTTCCTGAGGCCTTCTGAGAAGCTGAGCAGATGCCAGCATCATGCTTCCTGTACAGCCTGCAGAACCATGAATGAATTAAACCTCTTTTATTTATAAATTCCCAGTCTCAGGTATTTCTTTATAGTAGTGTGAGAATAGACTAATACAATTTGACTTAGTTTTTTTATCTTACCATGGTACAAAAGTGGCACACATGAAGTAAAAACTATACTTGAGTACCCATATAATCCTTCTGTTTTTCACTGTCAGTATAATATTCCATAAATTAAATGAGATTTTCAACACTTTATTATAATACAGATTTTGTGTTAGATGATTTTGCCCAACTGTAAGTTAATTTAAGTGTTCTGAGCATGTTTAAGGCAAGGTAGGCTAAGCTATAATGTTTGGTGAGTTGGGTGTAATTAAATGCATTTGTGACTTCTGATATTTTTAATTTATGATGGGTTTCTTGGGACATAACCCCATTGAAGTTGAGGCGCATCTGGTTCTCACACTATTGCTGAATTGGTATAATATTATCTTAACATGGATTGTGATAAGTTAAAAATATGTGCCATAAACTCTTAAAGCAATGGCTAAAAAAACAGTTATATTCATGATACATCTGAAAGAGATCAAAATGAATTGAAAAAAAGGTAAATAAAGAGGAAAAAGGAAACAAAGAACAAATAGGCCAAAGAGAAAATAAATAGCAAGATGGGTGATTGAAATCTAACCATATCATGAATCATATAATATTAAATGTAAATGGTCTAAACACCCAATTAAAATGCAGATTTTTCAGATTAGATAAAAAATCAAACTATATACTGCTTACAAAAAAATACACTTTAAATATAAAGACAAAGCTATATTTAAAGTAATAGGATGGGGCTGGGTTCAGTGGCTCATGGCTGTAATCCTAGCACTTTGGGAGGCTGAAGTGGGCAGATCACTTGAAC
Organism: Pongo abelii; assembly: GCF_028885655.2. NCBI lineage: Eukaryota > Metazoa > Chordata > Mammalia > Primates > Hominidae > Pongo > Pongo abelii. The sequence continues at coordinate 103,976,368 of NC_071999.2, read as the reverse complement.
TCAGGAGTTCAAAACCAGCCTGGGTAACATGGTGAAACCTCATCTCTACTAAAAAATACATAAATTGGGTGGGCATGGTGGTATGCATCTGTAATCCCAGCTACTTGGGAGGCTGAGGCGTGAGAATTGCTTGAACCTGGGAGGCAGAGGTTGCAGTAAGCTGAGATCATGCCACTGGATTCCAGCCTTGGGTGATAGAATAAGACCCTGTCTCAAAAAAAAAGTAATAGAATGGAAAAAGATATGGTGCTAACATTAATCAAAAGAAAGCAGAAGTGGCTGTAATAGTATTTGTCAAAGTAGATTTCAGAACAAAGAAGACAACCAGAAATAGAACAGATCATTCCATAACGATAAAAGGGTCAATTCATCAAGAGGACACAAGAAAGCATAAGTGTTTATGCACTGAATAACAGAGATTTTTAAAAATAAGGTAAAAGATGCATGATCTGCAAGAAGAAATCAACAAATGCACAACTAGAGGTTTTAATACCATTCTTTAAATAATTGGTTTGAAAAGGAGACAGAAAATCTTCAAGGATGTAGAAGACTTGAACAACACTGTCAATCAACTTGACCTAATTGACATTAATAGAACACTCTACCCAACAATAGTAGAATATACTATGTAGAATATATAATAGTAGAATATGTAAAAGAAATTACAATTTCTTTTTTCATTTCCTTATGGGACATTGACCATGGTAAACCAATTCTGGAATATAAAACAAGTCTTGATATATTTATAAGAATTAAAGTCATACAAAGCATGTTCTCTCACCAAAACAGAAAAATATCTGGAAGGTTTTCAAATATTTAAAAAGTAAATACTGTACTTTTAAATAATAAATTAGTCAAAGTAGACATTAAAAGGAAATTAAAAAATATTTTTACTTGAATGAAAATGAAAACCTAACATGCCAATATTTGTGGCATGCTGCTAAAACAGTACTTAGAGGGAAAATTTTAGCCATCAGTAAAAGAGAAGGAACTCAAATCAGTAACCTCAACTTCCACCTTAAAAACTAGGAAAATAAATGTATATTTAATCCAAAAGAAGCAGAAGAAAGGAAATGATAAGAGTAAGAGTAGAAATAAATGAAACAACTGAAAAAAAATCACTATGAAGGCTAAAGTAGCTCCATCTTGGATGCTAGTCCTCCATGTTGACTTTTGATTAACTGCAGTTTTGGAAATGCCTCTGAGATTTCTACTTTATTTACAGTTCCTTATGCATGAGCACATAATTTCTGTAAATCTTGCCCTTAGGTGAAAACAAACTGGATGTTATAGCATAAATTACAGGCTATAAGGCACGTATTTTTTTTCCTAGAAAGAAGACTTTAATTGTCCTGCACATTCCCTTTGGAGCACGTATACCCTTTCCTTATTGTATATAAGTCCCAGGCCTGGAGAGCAGCAGCATGGAGTTCTACCTCTCTTGTGGCTGCCCAAGACCACATTTCTGTTTGTTAGTTCCCCAGTAAATAACCTTCTACCAACTGACTGGATTTGTCTGCCTTGTTCTTTGGTTTCTCGGCTCCTTCTGCATTTGGGAGTCATTTTACATATACAGACCTTTCATGAGTCAATCACTGAAACCAAAAGTTAGTTCTCTGGGAATACCAATAATGTTGATAATCCTCCTAGCAAGACTGATCAGGAAAGAGAAAATGAAAGAAGTAACATCACCACAGTCTCTACAGGGATTAAAAGGATAATAAGAGAATACTGTGAACAACTTTATGGTAATAAATTTGACAACATAGATGAAATGGTCAAATTTCTTTAAGGATACACTTACCAAATCTTACTTAGGATGAAATATATAACCTGAATTGCTTTATGTCTATTACATAAATTAAATTTGTAGTTAAAAACCTTAAAGCAAAGAAAACTCTCATACCAGATACTGCACTGGTGAATTCTGCAATTTAAGGAATAATTAAAATTCTACAAATTTTCTTCCAGAAAATTTAAGAGGATTATGATGCTTCTCAACTGTTTCTTTGTGGCCAGTATTACTCTCATATCAAAACCCAGGCAAAGACATCGTAAGGAAAAAAAAATAGGTCAATGTTCTGATGAACATAGATGCAAAAAATCCTGACAAATTTTTAGCAAATAAAATTCAGCAATACACAAAAAGGGTTTATCCAAGTGGAGTTTATCCCAGGAATGCAAGGTTGGTTTAACACTTGAAATCATCCAGTGTATCTCACCATATTAACAAAAAAATTAGTCTGTTGAGCAGGTGATATCTGTTGCCTATTATCAGGACTAGAAGTCTGAGCACTTCTGCCCACTGCCTCTTGGTATTGGAGCCACCAAAGAAAATTCAATTCAGTCAAGCACTGGATGGAACAATGCTTTATTCACACAAGAAGAGACAGAGCAAGATCAGTTTCAGTAGTTGGTGTCAGTCTCCACGGCCAGTGGGCATCTCCTGGCAGCTGGCCTGCACACATGCCTTTTGTACTGCAGCAGAAGGACCCTGACCCCTCCCTGCAGAGAACAGAGATATAACAGTGGGATTAGCCAAGTACCATGTGATACACACACTTAAGCAAAAATAAAAGCACATACTGGGTCTGAAATAGGGAAAGATACTCCCACACAAGGCAACAAGCTCAGCACAGGCTGTGAAGACTCTCCATACTTTGGTAAGAAAGTGTTCCAGGCCCAGGGCCCATTCTTACACAGTCAAATAGGGGTCAAAAAACTACATGTAGGAGACTGCCTTTCCTAACAAAGACAAACCCTTTGGTCATCTCAGTAGGCGTACAAAAACACTTAACAAAATCTAATACCCATTCCTGATGTGAACTTCCAGCAAACTGGAAATAGAAAGGAGATTCCTCAACATGATAAAGGAAATCTAAGAAAAACCAACAGCTAACATTTGTGATAGTGAAAGACTTATTGTTTGTCCTTAAGGTCAGGAGAAGGTGAATGTCTGCTTTCATCACTTCTATCCAGCATTATTCTGGAGGTCTACGGACAGCACAATGAGGCAAGAAAAAGGAAAGGCACCCAGATTGTGAAACTGTCTTTATTTGCAAATGACATAATCAGTTAAATAGAAAATCAGATGCAATCTACAAAAAGCAACTAGAACTAATAAATAAGTTTAAGAAAGTTGTATGGTACAAGATCAATACTTAAAAATTAATTTTATTTCTGTAAACTAGGAATGAACAATCCAAAACTGAACTATAAAACAAATTAGCACCTAAATGTTAACGACTGAGAGAGAAATCTGACAAAATATATGTAATACCTGTATATTGAAAACTGTAACATGTTCTGAGAAAAATCAAAGAAGACCCAGATAAATATGTTTATAGGTCAGAAGAATCAATGTCACTATGATGTCAGTTCTTAAATTGATCTCTAGATTCAACACAATTCCAAACAAATCACAGCATTAATTTTTGTAGACATATACAACCAGATTCTAAAATTTTTACAAGTTCAAGGGACTCCAAATAGGCAGAACAACTTTAACACAAAACAAAGATGGGGGATAACACTACCTGATTCAAGAGTTATAAAATTATAATAAGACAGTGTAGTATTAGTGCAAAGATAGGCACATTAAAGAAGTAGAATAGAAAGTCCAGAAATAGATCCATGCATATGTGGACAATTATCTGCAACAATAGTGCAAAGGTGATTCAGAGGAAAAAATGTACCTTTGCTTGAGCCTGGGAGGTAGAGGCTGCAGTAAGCCATGATCATGCCACTGCACTCCAGCCTAGGTGACAAAGTGAGACCTCACCTCAAAAAAAAAAATGCAATTTCTTTCTATACTCCTCCAGTCCACTGTTCACTCCTACAAAATCTAAATGCCTGGGTCTCCCTGGGCTCTCCGCATTATCTCCTCAATTCAGGGAGTCCATGGCCTTCTCCATCTGGGTCACCCCTTGCTAGAGCCTGGAAACTCTGGAGAAAGTAAGCTAGGTGACCACAGGGCTCATTTTATTGACTGCCCGACTCCCAGGGATCACCTTCCTTCATTGCCTGATGTCCGGTGTCTTCAAAGCTATTGTTTTACGTATTTTCTTGCTTTGTTTTTCTTGTTTTTGTTCAGGTGAGAGGGTGACTTTGTTTTCTATTTATTACTCCACTATGGGCAGAAGTGAAAGTCTTCTTTTTGCTTTTCAAAAGATGAGTCAGCAATGTTCCTGCTTCCTGTAGTCTCTGAAAAAGTGTACATGGTATTGGAATTCAAATCTGGAAGATTGTGAGAATTCACATTGGAAAGTTTTAGGACTGACACCTTTTTGTCAGGAAGAGATCATTTGACAAAAGATTTTAATTTCTTCTAAGGATACAGATCTGTGAGGACAAGATTTCTGTTATGATATCAAGTTTGGTAATTTTAATTTTCTCAAGAAGAAGTACTCATTTTACTCATATTTTCAAATGTATTTACAGAGCTATAGACAGAGTTAAGACTCTTAAGTCTTTATTTTGGATCTGTGGTACTCTTCTCTTTGCCATTACTATTTTTTCTTTCTTCTTTCTCCTTGAAAAAAAGGCTAAATATAGCTTCATTTTTTCTTAAGAAAATAATAGCTCATGTGTACTTATCAATTATATGAGATTTCTTTTTTAATGTATTAATTTATGTTTTTATTTGTTCTACTTTCCCTTGGCTTACTTTGTTACTTTTTCTAACTTCTTGAGTCAACTCCTTAATTAATCCATTTATATTTTTTCTTGTTTCATAGGGATGTATTTCAGATATCCATATGTGCATAGTATAAGCAAATGCTGAAACAAATAATTTGCTCAGAAAAATTCTGATTTATCAGATGAGGCATTCAAATTTGGCATCATTAAATGCCATTAAGATTTGTTCCTCCAAGGTTTCCAGGATGAAAGAATCTGTAGTTAAACAAAGCAAACTTGTAATGTATATACCTAAATTGATAGTATATGTAAAGTGACATCTATTTGTTGCTGTAAAATTTAAGAAAATTTATGACATTATTTCCTTGTATATAGGAGACCTTTAGTAGAATTACTTTAAAAAAATAAAATAACTTATGTCCATGGCTAGTCCATAGGCATTGACCTGGGGAAAGTGTTTGACAGGGCCTTTTATTTTACATAGCTTAGCAGACCAGGGAGCTGGGAAAGAGACTAGTAATTTGTATAAATAATTCAGGGTCTCTTGGCTGGTAAAAAACAGACCCCTAAAACCTTCTTTCTGTGTATTAGTTTGCTAGGGCTGCTATAACAAAGTACTACAAACTAGGCGTCTTAAACAAAAGAAACTTATTGTCTTATAGTTCTGGAGGCTAGAAGTCCAATATCAAGGTGTTGGCAGGGCCATCCTATCTCTGAAGGTGCTATGGAAGAATCTGTTCCATGCCTCTCACCTAGTTTTTATTGGTTTGCTGGCAATCTTTGGCATTCCTTGGCTTATAGGAGCGTGATCCTGATCTCTTTATCTTCACATGGTGTTCTTCCTGTGTGCATGTGCCCACATTTCCCCTTTTTATGAGGACACCAGTCATATTGGATTAGGGGCCCACCTACTATAGTATGACGTCATCTTAACTAATTATATCTGCAATGACCCTGTTTCCTAATAAGGCTACATTCCAAGGTGCCAGAGGTTGGGATGCCAACATATAAATATTAGGGAACACATGTCAGCTCATAAAATCCTAAGACTCAGAATTAAGAGAAAGCTATTGGGGTTAACCAGATGTGTTCTGTTCAAGGCCCATTTTCAGGAAAGTCTTGGAAATTGATAGGGCCAATGGGATGAAGCCAGGCCAGAGTGAGAAGGGAGGAAGGGGGGACAGTGGTTTTGAGTCTGAAGGTGTCAGCACTGATGCGTGCTCTGACCTGGCTTTCTGGAAGGAAAACCTGTGCTCAAAAGCATGTCGTGACTTGAAAAAGCTGTTAACTTAGAAGAGGGCCCTGGCTAATTTGGAACTTGGGCTTTTGCATTGCTTCTGTGGTAGCAGTTATTGTAGGAGGGACTTAGCATGAGTTACGTGTTGCTATTGGAGTAGAAGGGTACCTACACCATTCTCTTGCTAAAACTCTGAATCAGTTATTGCTGCATAAGAGACCATGCCCTAGCTTAGCTCATGATTCCATGGATTGTCAGTGTGGCCTGTGTTCAGCAGGATGGTTCTTCCACTGGTCTTGTCTGACCTCTCTCATGTGGCTGCACAGCTGGGTCACCTCGGTATGTGTCTTAATCTGTTCAGGTGATTATAACAATGCCACGGATGAGGTGACTTATAAACAACAGAAATTTGTTTCCTACAGTTCTAGAGGCTGGAAAGTCCATGATGAAGGCACCAGCATATACGGCATCTGGTGAAGTCTCACTCTCTAGATGATAGATGGAGACTTTTTTTGCTGCATCTTCTCATGGTGGAAGGGGCAAGAGAGTTCTCTGAGGCTTCTCTTATAATGGCATGAATTTCACTCATGACCCATTAGGTCCCCCCCATGACTTAATTACTCCCTAAAGGCCCGACCTTCTAATACTATTGCACTGGGGACTAGATTTCAGCATATTAGTTTGGGGAACACAAGCATTCTAACATTCCACTCCTAGACCACTTAAAACAATGTCCTTCTTGCATGCAAAATACATTCATTCTATTCCAGTAGCCCCCAAAGTCTTAACTTGTTCTAGCATCAACTTTAAAGTTTAAGTCCAAAGTCTTATTTAAATGTCACCTATATCAGATATAGGTGAAGCTCAAAGTACTATTCATTCTGAGACAAATTGTTCTCCAATTTGTCTGTGAACCTGTGAACCTGTGAACCTGTGAAGTCAAACACATTATTCACTTCCAAAATACAATAGTAGGAGAGGCATAGGACAGACATTCCCATTTCAAAAGGGAGAAACAGGAAAGAAGGAAGGGATGACAGGTCCCAAGTGAGTCTAAAACCTAACAAGGCAAATAGCATTAAAGCTTAGGACTCCAAAGTCATCTTTGATTCAATGTTTTGCCTCTCAGCCCCAGTGGGGCAGGGGTCCAGCCTCTGCAGCATTGCCAGGCAGCTGTTGAGCATCCAAGGCTATGGGTGGCCCTACTTTCATGGCTCTACTAGGCATTGCCCTTTTGGGGGCTCTCTGTTGTGGTTCCCTAATGGGGCCCAAAGGCTCTTCAGGGCATCCTTTGAAATCTAGGTGGAGGCAACCATGTCCCCACAGCTCATGCACTCTGCACATCTACGGAGATGGCACTGTGTGGTGGCTGCCAAGTTTTACTGCCTATGCCCTTTAGAGGGGCAGCCACTGTGTCCTGAATCACACCTTGGCCCCCTTGAGCCACACCTGAGGCTGCCAAAGAGCATGACACCAGAATCTGGGGAGCAGAGACTTGAGGTGGTGAAAGCATTAAGCAAGCAAACTTGAGCAAGCACTGAGCGAGGCTCTGTAGAAGCTCAGGGCCCCTCTTTTGACATTGTTCTGTCCCCTACATTTTGTCACTCTTGGCAGGTCATGGAGGGCAGCACTGATAATCTCCAAAATGCCCAGAGGTCATGCTTCCATCGTTTTGATAAACATCCCCTGGGTAATTCATACTCATCTCTTTATCAAAAGATTGCCTGGCCACAACCTTAGTGTTCTCTCCAGAGCACGTTTTCTCCTTTTACCCTGTAGAGATAGGCTGAGGATTTTCCAAATCATTAAGTTCTGCTTTCTTTTTGATTATGAAATTGACTTTATTGTTTTTCTCTTCTTTCATTTCACCATAAGCACTCAATAGAAGCCATGCTACTCCTTCAATACTTGGCTTAGACATTTCCTCAGCCAAATGTCCAATTTCATTGTTCACAAAATTTATCTTCCATGAAACACAAGGGCACAAACACAATTCAGCCAAGTTCTTTGTCACTAATAACAAAGCTGAGCTTCCAATATTATGAGTTTCCAATATTATGTTACCTATTTACATCTGAAACCTCATCAGAATGGCCTTTACTGTCCGTATTTCTATGAATTTTTTTTGCTCATGAACATTTAGATATTCTCTAAGAAGATTGAGGCTTTCTCTATATCTTCCTCTTCTTTTGAGCTCTCATCAGAACCTCCGTTTAAGGTATCTTTGGGGCAACGTAGGCTTTTTCTTTTTTCTTTTTTTTTTTAATTAAAAAAAATTCCTTTATTTCAAATATTTTTCTCTATTGTTTTCTAGCATACGTTTCAAAATTCTTTCAGTCTCTACCCCTTAACCAGCTCCAAAGCCACTTCCACATTTTTGGATATTTGTTGTAGCAATACCCCCACTCCTCAGTACCAATCTCTGTCTTAGTTCATTTGGGCTGCTATAACAAAAATACCACAAACTGGGTGGCTTATAAACAACAGAAATTTATTTCTCACAATTTTGGAGGCTAAGTCCAAGGTCAGAGCTCTGGCATATGTGGTGTCTGGTGAGGGCCTGTTACTCATAAATGGTAATTTCTTTTTGTGTCTTCACATGGTGGAAGGGGCTTGTAAGCTCTGTGGGGCCTCATTTATAAGGGCACTGATTCCATTCATGAAGGCTCCGCTCCCATGACTTAATCTAAAGGCCCCATCTCTTGATATAATCACATTGGAGATTAGGTTTCAACATGTGAATTTTGGAGGAACACAAACATTCAACCCACAGCAGGATGGGTCACCTGGGGGTTTGTCAGTCCCAGGCCTCACTCACATGTCTGGTTATTGGCCCTGGTGGTGCGGGCAATAGGGCTATGTCTGTCCAGTATGACTCAGCTATCCCAGACTACTGGGGGACTGTGTTCCAGAAGCAGCAAAAAACGAAGAGATCAAAATAAGCAAGCACTGTTCAAGTTTCCACTTGTGTCCCATGGGCCAAAGCAAGTCATATGCCAAGGCCAGTTTCAAAAGAAGGAAGAATATCAACTCCATCTCTTTATGGGAAGAGATGCAAAGAATTTGTGGCCAATATTATAATTAAACTCAAGATTGTTCAGCAAAACATACCGCTGGGGAGTGATACCTAGACCAAGAATAGTTTCAGGTTCTCATGGCTGAGGGTAACAGTGGGGGTGGGAGTGAGATTGCAACATTGGTTACTCATGACCAAGGTAGTCCATATGAAGCTGTTTAGGGAAACCTGAAGACTACTTTTTTCAGATATTCCTGGTCCCTCTATATCTCTTGGAATTCTGTGTGCATTTGGTACACGGATCCCTGCCACTTATAGATTCACCCCAACTCCATCCCTTATGATATCCTGGGGAACTTCTCCTTCCATCCTCCCCTGACCCAGCCCTGCTCTAGGACAGGCCTTTGTTATCTTATGCTCTGTAGCTGTAGCTCTCTCTTTGAGGGTTGCTTGGCAGCTTTGCTTTCAGGCCTTAAAATGAGACACTGTAAATAATAGAAGGAATTTGGACTCATAACATGCCCACATTCTTGCCTAGGCAAATGACAACACTTTTCTATTTTTTCAGACTCCTACAGGAGCAAGACCAAAAGATCAAAAATTAATATCTCAATAAATTATTCTGCCACATTTGTTTACACATTAAATGTTGGAACTGTTTATCTTCCTTTTAAATTACACTTGAGCTCTGTAGAAAAGAGTATTTTGTCTTATAAAATTTATCATCATGAAATTACTTGGCACAGCTCCTCCAGAAATGTCAGGTTTCTGAGTTAGTAAATACAGCATCAAAATAGAATGACTTTTCTTTATGAGGTATGCAGAACTCTGTCATTTGGATTAAGTAGAAATATCCATTAGCAAACATAGGTGCCTAGACAGGCACTTAAAATATTAACAAAAAATTCTTTTAACATTGAGAACCTTCAATAGCATTTTTTTTTTTAAAAATACAAAGGAATGTTCAGTTTCTAGCCCTCCCTCCTTTTTTTTCTTGTAAAATAACAGAAAAGGTATCCAAGGATATTACCATACATACTCTTCAGCATCTAGAATAAACCCTAAATTCTCTTCTCTTGGATTCTAGATGTGTAGAATGTCTATAATTAATAGGTCCACCATAAACAGTTGTGTAGACTCCCAAGGCTGTGGAGCTTGTCCATCCAGAGGGATGGAGACCCTTTTCTAATTCTCCAGTGCTGGCTCAATAATGAGAAGTAGAGATGACAGCAGAAAAGCAAGAGCATTTGAGCTTGTATGAATTTATATTTGTGTGTTCAATAGAACTGTGTGTGTTTTTTGGGCTGGTATCAATGTTCATTTCTCTTTCCTTTGGAGGAGAAACTCTGAGAGAGCTGGAACAGTGTCTCATTGAGTGCTGTGCCTGGAGGGTGGTTAAATAATGAGCCACCATTCAGAACATTACACTGGGCTCTGTGTGGGCTAAGGAGTGGGGGTGCAGTGTAAATAGAGCAGCTGTCACAAACGGGCCAATGATAATCTATTGATTGATGTCAAAACCATAGCTGGCCATGCGTCATCCTCATCTCCAATGTGCGCCATCAACCTTCTTGTCAAGACTTCCCTTACACCCTCCCTTCTTCCTTTTCTCTCTCCCTTTTACCCTCCCAACCTCGCTCCATTCCTTTTCCTTTTCCTTTACTCCTGCAAAGATCACGTCAAAGCAGATGCTGATCAAAAATATATCTGAGAATTTTCTACAGGAACTTACAATCCAGTGGATGGAACTGAGCCTGTCACTTTCCCTGTAAGCCCAAAGTCAAATTGTTTCCATTAAAGACTCTTTGGAGCTTGCACAGTCAGAGACTCAAATAAATCAACCTCATCTAGTTTCTGGTAGTGTTTAAGACATGTTAGAAAGGCAGAATATGCCAATGCACTTCTGAAGGAGTACAAAAGATATTGTGTCTTGGGGCTTGTGTTATTGAAAATGGCAAAATAAAAATATTAATATACACAGATACATGGTCTAACCTAGATCATGGGCACAGTGTTTTTGAATTTGGCAGAAAACTCTTTTTATAGGCTATTCTAAAATAGCAGTTTGTGTATTTTGGGCCCAGGTGAATAAATGTATACTTGGGAGAGGGAATAAAGAACAGAGAAAAATTTGGCTATTGCTTATTTAAATATTTCTTCCCTCCCATTGTGAGTAGGTACAATTTTCCCTGGAATATTCCCTCCCCTGCCCTTTTCTTTCCTCCTCCCTTCCCTGACCCATTTTTCATCTTCTCATTTTCCTATCTACCCTCTTCCTAACTCCAAATTTTATCTTGTATTACTCCTACCCCAAAGGCCAGATTGTGGAATGAGTTGGGAGCATGATCAGAGTTGCATAAGGTGGTTGTGGAGGTGACCCTACCTGTGGGCTGTCTCACCTTAAGAAGAAGGTTTACCCCTGTCCATCAGGTAACTACACTGTGAGCATGTGGGCCACAAACAGTCTAACACTTGGGCTCATACATAGAAAACAGGTTCTGGTCTTAAAATCCCAGGCCATCTGTGTTTAAAATATGGTAGACTAAAATCAAATAAAAGAAAAAATCTCTGCAGGTAGAATTGTGATCATTGTGACTATTGCAATTATGACTGAGCATGCTGCAATCAGATATATTCTGGTCTTCTTGTTCTTGCTCTTTAAAAATCATTGGTAAGATGATATGTATTGTCTAAAAAAAGACAAAGAGGGGCATGATAAAAGGAATAGTCTAACAGGAAAATATCATAATCCTAAATATATATGCACCTAACACTGAAGTTCTCAAATTTATAAAACAATTACTACTAGACCTAAGAAATGAGATAGACAGCAACACAATAATAGTGGGGGACTTCAATACTCCACTGACAGCACTAGACAAGGCATCATGACATCAACAAGAAAACAATGGACTTAAACTATACCCTACATCAAATGGAATTAACAGATATTTACAAGACATTCTACCAAGCAACTGGTTTCTTGGTACATTGTTTTCTTCAGCGCATGGAACATTTTCCAAGTAGACCATATGATAGGTCACAAAACAAGTTTCAGTCAATTTAAAAAAACTGAAATTATGTCAAGTATCCTCTCAGACCACAGTGGAATAAAATGGGAAATTAACCACAAAAGGAACACTCAAAACTAGCAGATACATGAGAATTCAATAATCTGTCCTTGAATAATCTTTGGGTCAAAAGTGAAATCAAGATGGAAATTAAAAATTCTTTGAGCTGAACAATAATACTGACAAAATTTATCAAAACCTCTGTGATACAGCAAAAGCTGTGCTAAGAGGAAAGGTCATAGCATTAAATGCCTACATCAAATAGTCTGAAAGAGCACAAATAGACAATCTAAGGTCACACCTCAAGGAACTAGACAGACAAGAAGAAACCAAACCCAAACTCAGCAGAAGACAAGAAATAACAAATATCAGAACAGAACTAAATGAAATTGAAACAAAAAATTACAAAAGATAAATGAAACAAAAAGGTGGTTCTTTGAAAAGATAAACAAAATTGATAGACCATTAGTGAGATTAACAAAGAAAAGAAGAAAGAAGATCCAAATAAGCTCAATTAGAAATGAAACGAGAGATATTACAAATGATACCACAGAAATACAGAAGATCATTCAAGGCTACAATGAACACCCTATGTACACAAACTAGAAAATCTAGAGGAGACAGATTTATTCCTGAATATATTCCTTGAAATATACAATCCTCCCAGATTAAATCAGGAAGACATAGAAACTGTGAACAGACCAAAAACAAGTAGTGAGATTGAACAGTAATAAAAAATTGCCAACAAAAAAAGTCGAGGACCAGATGGATTCACAGCTAAATTCTATTAGACATTCAAAGGATTGGTACCAATCTTACTGAAACTATTCCAAAAGATGGAGAAAGAGGAAATCCTTCCTAAATCATTCTCTGAAGCCAATATCACCCTAATTCTAAAACCAGAAAAGGACATAACAAAAAAAAAAAAAAGAAAACTACAGACCAATATCCCTGATGAACATAGATGTAAAAATCCTCAACAAAATACTAGCCAACTGAATCCAACATCGTATCAAAAAGATAATACACCATGATCAAGTGGATTTCATACTAGGGATGCAGGGATGGTTTAACATATGCAAGTCAATAAATGTGATACATCACTTAAACAGAAATAAAAACAAAAATCATATGATCATCTCAATAGAAAAATGCAGAAAAAGCATTTGACAAAATCCCTCGTCCCTTTATGATGAAAACCCTCAGGAAAATTGGCATAGAAGGGACATACCTCAAGGTAATAAAAGCCAACTATGACAAAACCACAGGCAATATTATACTGAATGGGGAAAGTTGAAAGCATTCCTCCTGAGAACTGGAACAAGACAAGAATGTCCACTTTCACAACTTCTGGTTAACATAGTACCAAAAGTCCTAGCTAGAGCAATCAGACAAGACAAAGAAAGGGCATCCAAATCAGTAAAGAGGAAGTCAAACTGTTGCTGCTTGCTGATGATATGATTGTATACCTAGAAAACCCTAAAGACTCATCTAAAAAGCTCCTCGATCTGATAAATGAATTCAGTGAAGTTTCAGGATACAAAGTTAATGTATACAAATCAGTAGGATTGCTATACACCAACAATGACCAATCTGAGAAACAAATCAAGAACTCAATCCCTTCTACAACAGCTGCAAAAAAATTTTTTTAAATACTTAGGAATATATCTAATCAAGGTGAAATATCTCTACAAGGAAAATTACAAAACTGCTGAAAGAAATCATTGACAACACAGACAAATGGAAACACACCCCATGCTTATGGATGGGTAGAATCAATATTGTGAAATGACCATACTGCCAAAAGAAATCTACAGGTTCAATGTAATTCCCATCAAAGTACCATCATCATTCTTCACAAAGCTAGGAAAAAAAATCCTAAAATTCATATGGAACCAAAAAAGACACCACATAGCTGAAGCAAGACTAGGCAGAAAGAACAAATCTGGAAGCATCACATTACCTGACTTCAAACTATACTACAAGGCTATAGTTACCAAAACAGCATGGTACTGGTATAAAAATAGGCACACAGACCACTGGAACAGAATACAGAACCTGGAAATACAGCCAAATACTTACAGCCAACTGACCTTCAACAAAGCAAACAAAAACATAAAGTGGGGAAAAGACACCCTGTTCAAAAAATGGTGCTGGGATAATTGGCAAGCTGCATGCAGAAGGATGAAACTGGATTTTGAATCCTCACCTTATACAAAAATCAACTCCAGATGTATCAAAGACTTAAATCTAAGACTTGAAACCATAAAAATCTAGACAATAACATCAGTAAACCTCTTCTAGATGTTGGCTTAGGTGAAGACTTAATGACCAACAACCCAAAAGCAAATGCAACAAAAACAAAAATAAATACATGGGACATAATTAAACTGAAAAGCTTCTGCACAGCAAAATAAATAACCAGTAGAGTAAACAGACAACCCACAGAGTGGGAGAAAATATTTGTAAACTCTGCATCTGACAGAGGACTAATATCCAGAATCTACAAGGAACTCAAACAAATGAGCAAGAAAAAAACAAATAGCCCCATCAAAGTGGGCAAAAGACATGAATAGACAATTCTCAAAAGAAGGTATACAAATGGCCAACAAACGTTAAAAAATGCTCAACATCACTAATTATCAGGGAAATGCAAATTAAAACCACAATGAGGTACCACCTTACTCCTGCAAGAATGACCATAATTAAGAAATCAAAAAATAATAGACGTTGGTGTGGATATGGTGAAAAGGGAAAACTCTTACACTGCTTGTGGGAATGTAAACTAGCATAATCACTGTGGAAAAGAGTATGGAGATGTCTTAAAGAACTAAAAGTAGAACTACAATTTTATCCAGCAATCCCACTACTGGGTATCTACCTAGAGGAAAATAAGTCATTATATGAAAAAGACACTTACACATGCATGTTTATAACAGCACAATTTGCAATTGCAAAAATATGGAACCAGCCTAAATGGCCATTGACCAATAAGTGGATAAAGAAAATGTGATATATATACACCATGGAATACCACTTAGCCATAAAAGGAATGAAATAATAATGGTATTCACAGCAACCTAGATGGAGTTGGACACAATTATTCTAAGTGAAGTAACTCAGCAATGGAAAACCAAACATCCTATGTTCTTACTCATAACTAGGAGCTAAGCTATGAGGATGCAAAGGCATAAGAATAATATAATGGACTTTGGCAACTCGGGGAGGGAGGTGAAGGATAAAAGACTACACATTGGGTACAGTGTACACTGCTCAGGTGACAGGTGCACCAAAATCTCAGAAATTACCACAAAAGAACTTATCCATGTAACAAAAAACCACCTGTTCCCCAAAACAATTGAAAAAAAAGTTGAACCCCCTCCCTCCCAAAGATGATATGGACTGTCTGAGGAAAGCTTGAGATTGAAGATGGAGAAAGAAAAATAAATGAAATTTCTTGCTGATTTCACATGGTGGGTCATGTAGAGGGACCACAAATGAGTTCCCTGCATTGCTGGTGAGAATACTTATTTTCACTTGGATTGTGCTGTTCCCTAATTCTGGGATACTCATTCCTCTTCTCTTTACTGAGTTAACTCTTATTCATACTTCATGTTTCAGTTAAATGTTATTACCTCACAAGAGGCTTCCCTGACTACTTGTTCTAAAGGATTTCCTCTATATTGTTTCCTAAGATTTTCTTTTATTCTTTAGAGCACTTACCTCTGTTGGTATTTATTTGTGCTTGTCTGTTATTTTCTACTGCAATGTAAATTCCACTAAATAAGAGGCCATTTCTGATTGGTTTATCAAAATATACCCAGCTCTTAGTCAGGTGCCTGATACAAAATTGAGACTTGGTAACTTTTTAGATGCCACAGTGTGATAGGGACCTGTTCTACATAATAAAATCTTAGAAATCTATTTACAGTAACATAGATTTCAGAATTTGATTGTCTTAAAATTCCTTGATCTCATCTTAGGACTGAATAATTTAAATACTAGGTTAGTGTTTGTGATAGTTAATACTGAGTGTCAATTTGATTGGATTGAAGGATACAAAGAATTGATCCTAGGTGTGTCTGTGAGGGTGTTGCCAAAGGAGAATAACATTTGAATCAATGGGCTGGGAAGGGCAGACCCATCCTTAATCTGGGTGGGTACTATCTAATCAGCTGCCAGTACAGCTAGAATATAAGCAGGCAGAAAAATGTGAAAAGACAGACTGGCCTAGCCTCCCAGTCTACATCTTTGTCCCATGCTGGGTCCTTCCTGCCCTCAAACATCAGACTCCTAGTTCTTCAATTTTGGAACTCGGACTGGCTCTCCTTGCTGCTCAGCCTGCAAATGACCTATTGTGGGACCTTGTGATCATGTGAGTTAATACTAATAAACTCCCCTTTATATAAATATCTATTTCATTAGTTCTGTCCCTCTAGAGAACCCTCTAGAGAACAGATTTTGGTACCAGGAGTGGTTCTAGAGGAACAGAATATTAAGGATGGAGTTCTTTCATTGGTTTCAGGGTTTCTGGAGTTGCCTGCTTAATATGATTAGACCCCCAAATGCTACGGACTTTACTTCTAATAGTATGGAGAACACTGATAGTCCTTGGCATGGACCATTTAGAGAGTTATGCAAAATATATGCATTTGACACTTTTGATTCATTGCTCATGAGAGGCAAGGAGTTTAGTAACTCTATACATTATACCTTTGACCATATGTGGAGAATCAAGGAACGTAATGAAGCTGGTTGTTTGCTCCTAAGTTCAGTGGACAAAGTGATAAAAGAAAATGATGAACTCAGGGATTCTGTCTCCCAGCTTGAGAAGCAGGTGGTGAACCTCAAATCTGCTAAGATTGCCCTGGGTGAGACTCTTATCTCCTGTAGAGAAAGAGCTGAAATCGTGGAAAAGCAGACACAAGTTCTTATCATGTGAGTGGCTGACCTGCAATGAAAGGTGCATATACAGCCTCACTAGGTGTCTAATGTTAAAGTGAGGGCATTGATTGGAAAAGAATGGGACCCTGCAACTTGGAATGGGGATGTATGGGAGGACCCTGATGAAACTGGGGACACTGAGTTTGTAAACTCTGATGAACCTTTTTTGTCAGAAGAAACAGCTTCCCCATTCCCAGTAGTGGCAACATCCCCTCCCTGACCCATGCTGCCATCAGGTTTTTCACCTTTGTCTGAGGAGATAAACCCTGCACTGCCTGAGGCAACAATGATGGCATCCCCTGAGGCAGTTGCCAGGCAAGGTAATGTTGACTCTCCTCAGTTGCCACCCCACACCCCTGTTTGCTTCTAGACCTATAACTAGACTCAAGTCCTGGCGTGTTCCTAGAGGCGAGGTTGAGAGTGTGGCCCATCAGGAGGTGCACTATATTTGAAAAGAATTCTGTGTTTTCTAATTTATATAAACAGAAATCTGGATAACAGGCATGGGAATGGATATTAAGGGTGTGGGATGGAAGGAACATAGAGTTGGCTCAGGTTGAATTTATTGATCTGGGCCCACAAGTAGGGACTCTGCATTTAGTGGTGCCAGCTCAGGGAGTTAAAAAATGTTCTAATAGTTTATTTGCTTAGTTAGTTGAACTATGGATTAAAAGATGGCCCACTGTGAGCAAGCTGGAAATGCCTGATCTCCCTTGGTTTAATGTAAAGGAAGGGATTTAAAGGCTTATGAAAATTAGGATGGTCAAGTGTATTAGTCATTTAGACCTACTCATCCCACCTCGGGGGCACCAGAAGATATACCCTTGACCAAAGCCATGTGAAATAGATTTGAGGGCAGTACCTGCGTCTTTGAAGAGCCCTGTAATTGCTCTTCTCTGTATGTCAGATCTAACAGAACCCCAGTCACTCAACTACAAAATTTAAATACAGTGTAAATAGGTGGATCCTGAGGTGGCAAATGGTGGCACTCAACCGTCAAAGGCAAGGTGGACATAACTATCAGAATGGACAGCAAAGTGGCAATCAGAAGAGTCTGACTTGTGTAGAACTCTGGCATTGGCAAATTAATCACGGCATTCCTAGAAATAAAGTTGATAGAAAGCCTACTGCATTCCTACTTAATTTATACAACCAGAAAACTTCTAGGTTAAATGGACAAAAGACTAATCTGAATGATAAAAACAGCTAATCACGGCCCCTCAATCAATTTCCAGACTTGAGCCAGTTTACAGACCCAGAA
This sequence comes from Pongo abelii, assembly GCF_028885655.2. Taxonomy (NCBI): domain Eukaryota; kingdom Metazoa; phylum Chordata; class Mammalia; order Primates; family Hominidae; genus Pongo; species Pongo abelii. The sequence continues at coordinate 103,958,201 of NC_071999.2, read as the reverse complement.
TCCCTTGAATGAAGCGGGAGGCCAGGTCCCCTTGAGGAAGGACCCCACTACATTACTGACAATTTATGCAGCGAATCTTTCTCCCATCCTTCCCCAAGGAGACCTCCAGTTACCAATGCCTTTTACCAGGGTAACTGTGCATTGGGGAAAGGGAAATGATCAGACATTGTGGGGACTACTGGACACTGGCTCTGAGCTGACGTTGATTCCAGGGGACCCAAAATGGCATTGTGGTCCTCCAGTTAAAGTAGGGGCTTATGGAGGTCAGGTAATTAATGGAATTTTAGCTCAGGTCTGATTTACAGTGGGTACAGTGGGTCCCCAGACACATTCTGTGGTCATTTCCCTAGTACCAGATACATAATTGACATAGACATACTTAGCAGCTGGCAGAACCCCCACATTGGCTCCCTGACTGGTAGGGTGAAGGCTATTATGGTGAGAAAGGCCAAATGGAAGCCATTAGAGATGCCTCTACCTAGAAAAATAGTAAATCAAAAACAATATCGCAACCGTGGAGGGATTGCAGAGATTAGTGCCATCATCAACGACTTGAAAGGTGAAGGGGTGGTGATTCCCACCACATCACCATTCAACTCTCCCATTTGGCCTGTGTAGAAGACAGATGGATCTTGGAGAATGACAGTGGATTATCATAAACTTAAGCAAGTGGTGACTCCAATTGCAGCTTCTATACAAGATGTGGTTTCATTGCTTGAACAAATTAACACATCTCCTGCTACCTGGTATACAGTCACTGACTTGGTAAATGCCTTTTTCTCCATTCCTGTCCATAAGGCCCACCAGAAGCAATTTGTCTTCAGCTGGCAAGGCCAGCAATATACCTTCAGTGTCATACCTCAGGGGTATATCAACTCTCCGGCTTTGTGTCATAATCTTATTTGGAGAGACCATGATTGCTTTTTACTTCCAGAAGATATCACACTGGCCCATTACATTGATGACATTATGTGATTGGATCCAGTGAGCAAGCAACAGCAAACACACTGGACTTCTTGGTGAGACATTCGCATGCCAGAGGGTGGGAAATATGTTCGACTAAAACTCAGGGACCTTCTACCCTAGTAAAATTTCTAGGGGTCCAGTGGTGTGGGACCTGTCCAGGAAACAACCAAGAGGGAGGCACAATGCCTAGCGGGCCTATTTGAATTTTGGAGGCAACACATTGCTCTTTTGGGTGTGTTACTCACCCATTTATTGAGTGACCTGAAAGTCTGCCAGTTTTGAGTGGGGTCCAGAACAGGAAAAGGCTCTGCAATAGGTCCAGGCCACTGTGCATCTGCTCTGCCACTTGGGCCATATGACCCAGCAGATCCAATGGTGCTTGAGGTTTCAGTGGCAGATAGAGATGCTGTTTGGAGCCTTTGGCAGGGCCCCATAGGTGAATCACAACAGAGGCCTCTAGGATTTTGGCGCAAGGCCCTGCCATCTTCTGCAGATAATTACTCTCCTTTTGAGAGACAGCTCTTGGGCTGTTACTGGGCTTTCGTGGAAACTGAATACTTGACTACAGGTTATCAAGTCACCATGTGATCTGAACTGCCTATCATGAACTGGGTGCTTTCTGACCCATCTAGCCATAAAGTGGGTCATGCACAGTAGCATTCCATCATCAAATGGAAGTGGCATATACATGATTGGGTGTGAGCAGGTCTTGAACACACAAGTAAGTTACATGGGGAAGTGGCTCAAATGCCCATAGTCTCTACTCCTGTCACCCTTCCTTCTCTCCCCAAGCCTGCACCAATGGCCTCATGGGGACTTCCCTATGATCAGTTGACAGGAAGAGAAGACTGGGATCTGGTTCACAGATAGCTCTGCACGATATGCAGGTACCACCTGAAAGTGGACCGCTGTAGTACTAGAGCCCCTTTCCAGGACATCTCTGAAGGACAGCGGTGAAGGGAACTCTTCCCAGTGGGCATAACTTTGAGCAGTGCTCCTGGTTGTGCACTCTGCATGGAAGGAGAAATGTCCAGATGTGTGATTATATACTGATTCACGGGCTGTAGCCAATGGTTTGGCTGGATGGTCAGGGACTTGGAAGAAGCATGATTGGAGAATTGGTGACAGAGAAATTTGGGGAAGAGGTATGTGGATGGACCTCTCTGAATGGTCGAAAACTGTGAAGGTATTTGTATCCCATATGAATGTTCACCAATGAGTGACCTCCGCAGAGGAGGATTTTAATAATCAAGTGGATAGGAAGACCCGTTCTGTGGACACCACTCAGCCTCTTTCCCCAGCCACCCCGTCATTGACCATGGTGACAGGGATGGAGGTTACACATGGGCTCAGCAACATGGACTTCCACTCACCAAGGCTGACTTGGCTATGGCCACTGCTTAGTGTGCAATTTGCCAGCAGCAGTGACCAATACTTGCCCTCAATATGACACCATTCCTTGGGGTGATCAGCCAGCTACCTGATGGCAGGTTGATTATACTAGACTTCTTCCACCATGGAAAGGGCAGAGGTTTGTCCTCACTGGGCTAGAGGTTTGCATATCCTGCACACAATGCTTCTGCCAAGACTACCATCTGTGGACTCACAGAATGCCTTATCCACCGTCATGGTATTCCACACAGCATTGCCTCTGACCAAGGCACTCACTTTCCAGCTAAAAAATTGCTGCGTTGGGCTCATTCTCATGAAATTCACTGGTCTTACCATGTTCCCCATCGTTCTGAAGCAGCTGTATTAATAGAATGGTGGAATGGCCTTTTGCAGTCACAATTACAGTGCCAACTAGGTGACAATTCTTTGCAGGGCTGGGGCAAAGTTCTCCAGAAGGCCATGTATGCTCTGAATCAGTGTCCAATATATGGTACTGTTTCATGGGTCCTGAAATCAAGGGTGGAAGTGGAAGGGGCACCACTCACCATCACCCCTAATGATCCATTAGCAAAATTTTTGCTTCCTGTTCCCATAACATTATGTTCTACTGGCCTAGAGGCCTTGGTTCCAGAGGGAGAAATGCTGCCACCAGGAGACACAACAATGATTCTATTAAACTGGAAGTTAAGATTGCAACTTAGACACTTTGGGCTCCTCCTACCTTTAAGTCAACAGGCTAAGAAGGGAGTTACAGTGTTGGCTGGGGTGATTGACCTGGACTATCAAGATGAAATTAGCCTACTACTCCACAATGGAGGTAAGGAAGAGTAGGCATGGAATATAGGAGATCCATTAGGGCGTTTCTTAGTACTACCATGCCCGGTAATTAAGGTCAATGGGAAACTACAACAGCCTAATCCAGACAGGACTACAAATGACCCAAACCCTTCAGGAACGAAGGTATGGGTCACTCCACCAGGAAAAAACCATGACCTACTGAGGTGCTTGTTGAAGGCAAAGGGAAAATAGAATGGGCAGTAGAAGAAGGTAGTCATCACTATGACGACATGATGACAGAAACGAGGCCTGTCGTTGTTATGAGTATTTCCTCCTTCTTTTGTAAAAAACATGTTTGTGCATGTACACACTTGTACAAAGAAAATATATTTATTTTATTTCATTTTCCTTTATTATGTGACATTAGATTTATTGACTTCACATCAGCATTTAAAAATTGTTAACTTCATGTAATGACATTTGGGTTGGGGATTGGTGGGTTTCTGGTTGTATGAAGAATAGTTGTATTATCTTAGGTGTAATTATGTTCTTATTATTGTCTTTATTTGAAGATTATGTATAATCTAAGGAGATGTGTGTGTGTTCAAGTTGACAAGGGGTGGATGTGTGATGGTTGATACTGAGTGTCAACTTGATTGGATTGAAGAATATGAAGTATTGTTCCTGGGTGTGTCTGTGAGAGTGTCGCCAAAGGAGATTAACATTTGAGTCAGTGGCATGGAAAAGACAGACCTACCCTTAATCTAGGTGGGCACAATCTAATCAGCTGCCACCACAGCTAGAATATAAGCAGGCAGAAAAATGTGAAAAGAGAGACTGGCCTAGCATCCTAGCCTATATGTGTCTCCCGTGCTGGATGCTTCCTGCCCTCGAACATCAGACTCCTAGTTTTTCAGTTTTGGAACTCGGACTGACTCTCCTTGCTCCTCAGCCTGCAGGTGGCCTATTGGGGGACCTTGTGATTGTGTGAGTTAATACTTAATAAACTCCCCTTTATATATGTATATCTATTCCATTAATTCTGTCCCTCTAGGGAACCCTGACTAATACTGTATTCTTCTGTCCATTTATTCAGTTTTTTTTTTCACCCTGGGCCTCCTTTCTTTTGCAAAGGTGCCACTTCCATAATGTTTGGTTATCTTAGCCTTTCTACATTGCTAAATTAAGGATCACATTCACCTTTGACCCCAGGACTACCTGTCCCCTGGATGGTGCCTGCTGTGTGGCTTTTTGATGAAACCTGCAGTAAACTGCAAGCAGAACAAATGGCTTCTGCCCATCAACTCTGATGGCTAGTGCTTCTTTTATTAAATATCTTGTCTCCCAGATCCTCGATCTTACCTTCCAGACAGTGTGTTCTAGATTAGTTCTGTTTACCTGGGCTTATTTTCCCGACCCTTTTAGCCAACTCTGTCCCATGGCAAACCACATCCTCTCTACTGAATCATGCTGAAGTTTCTCCCCCACTATCTTTTCCAGCTATGAGCTATTTCTTGCTCCCCTATCATAGCCAAAACTTCTTGAAAGAGATCTCTTTATTCATTTCCCAATGCCTTCCCCATTCACTCCATCTAGCTTTTCACTTACTTTATTTTACAAACACAATCTCCAGTTTTTTACATCCTATGGGGAATTTTCAGTCATCACCACATAGTCAGCAACGTTTGTTGCTGTTTATTGCATCTTCCTTTAGAGACATGTTTTTCTTCTTAATTTCCATGTTAAAACCTCTTCATGTTTCCTTCTGCTTCTAAAGCCTGTCCTTCTTAGTATCTTTCACTTACTTTATTGTAACTGCACTATAAATATTGCTGTTAAGACCATTTTCTTCAGTCTATAATGTCTTTCTAGGTGACATCATCTGCAGCCAAGAATTAAATAACCTTTAACATACCTATGAAATCTAAATTTCTATCTCTAAATCCAGATCCATATATCCAACTGCTTGCAGACATCTACCATTAATATCTTACCATCAACTCAAATTGAAAATGCCCAAAACCAAGCTCATAATCTTTCTCTAAAATGTATCCCTCCTCCAGTGTTCTTCTGAGAGAATCCCCTATTGTGTATTCAGGGATGTTGCTGAGAACCTGTAAGATATCCATGCTGCTTGATCTTGAATCTGTTCCCAGTCCATTGGTAAGTTAGTTTTTCTCCTAGTTGTCTTTCAAATACACCTATACTTCTCCATCTGCACATTTCAAGCTATTGTAATACCTTGCTGACACAGCTGCCTAATTGATCTCCTCACTATTCTATCACTACTCCACACTGCAGTAGAGGTAATCTTTCAAAAAGGCAATTGCTTTAATGGAATACCTGTGCTTAAATAAAGTCACATGTCAATGGTATTCCATCAGTATCCTTTATATAATATCTAGGTTCAAACTTCCCAGTATTTTTTACATGTTAGCACACATAGAAAATGAAAATATGTGTATGATTTCACAAGAAAATGAATAAGGTTGTGTATGTTCAGAGGCAACCAGCCTGGGGGCTTATGCTGCCTCCAAAGATGATGGAATCTATGGTGACAGTTCACCTATAATGCAGCCATGGTCATAAGCATGCCTCACTGCACAGCTGGGAAGCTCCAAACTAGAAGGTCCTGAATGACAGGGACTCAGTCTCCCAGCCTCATCTTCTCATGCTTAGTCCTCCAGTCTCTCTAGTATTTCTTGGATGTTTACACCACTTTCCTGGGATGTGCTGCCTATGCAGGTGCTCTTTGAAATGCTCTCCTCCATTTCACCTGGATAACTCATACTGAACCCTCAAATTTCTGTTCAAATATAATTACTTGGAAACTGCACCCCACCACCAACTTCCCCACATGATCAGAATCCCTTTCTTACTGTTTCAAATCTCACTCTACTTTTAAAAGCTTAACGTAACATAAAATTTTACATAAAATTCACCACATTAAAGTGTACAATTCAGTGGATTTTTGTATTAAAAAAGTTGTGCAAACATCACCACTATTTAACTCCGCAATATTATTTCACCTAATGGAAATCCTGTACCTATTAACAGTCACTCCCAATTCCCCATCTCCCCACTTCCTGGCAACCACTAGTCTACTTTCTATCTCTATGGTGTTGCCTATTCTGAACATAAGTGGAATAAAAAATATGTGGGCTTTTTTGTTTGGCTTCTTTCACTTAGTATATAATGTTTTCAACGTTTACCTATGTTATAACATGAGTCAGTACTTCATTTTTATGGTCAAATAACATTCTATTGCATGGATGTACATTTTGTTGATCTAGTCATTGGTTGATAGACATCTGGGTTGTTTTCACCTTTTGGCTATTGTGAATAGTGCTGTTCATGTACAAATTTTGTTTAAATAATTTTGTTTTAATGCTTTTGGGGATATGCCTAGCAATGCATTTGCTGGATCATATGGTAACTCTATGTTTAACATTTTGAGTTACTTCCAAACCATTTCCCATCACAGCTGTACTATTTTACATTTCCACTACCAGTGTATAAACTTTCCAACTTCTCCACAGATTTTCTTTTCTCTGTGATGGTTGATTTTATGTGTCAACTTGACTGGGCTAAGGGATGCCCAGATAGCTGGTAAATATTTTTAGGTTTTTCTGTGATGGCATTTCTGGAAGAGATTAACATTTGAATCAGTAGACTGAGTGAGTAAAGAAGATCACCCCCACTAATGTGGTTAAGCATTAACCAGTCTGTTGAGGTTATGAATGGAACAAAAAGGCAGAGGAAGGGTAAATTTGCGGTCTCTTTCTTTTCATGAGCCAGAACATCCATCTTCTTCTGTCCTTGGACATTAGAACTTCTAGTTCTCCAGCCTTGGGACTCTGGGACTTACACCACTTCCCCTGCAGCCCCCCTGCAGCCTTGTAAGTCTGGAACTTACACCCCTGGCCCACCCACCTTGTTCTGAGGCCTTTGGCCTCAGACTGAATTACCCCACCAGTTTTTCTGGCTCTCTAGCTTATAGATGGCAGATCATAGAATTTCTTGGCTTCCATAATCATGCAGAATCCCATAATAAATCTCCTTTTATATATCTCTATATAGCCCATTGGTTTTGTTTCTCTGGAGAACCCTGACTCATACACTTTCCTTTAGTTCTTTAGACATGGTTTCCTTTAGCTCTTCTAAAAATAGCTGATTTGAAGTCTTTGTCTACCATGTCCCATTTCTGAGCTTCCTCAGGGAGTTTTTAAAAGAAACAATTTCTTTCCTCCCCCTTGTATATGAGGCATACTTTCTTGTTTCCTTGCATGTCTCTTAGTTTTTTTTGTTGTTGTTGAAAAATGGACATTTTAAATATTATGTATTAACTCTAGAAATCAGATTTTTCTACCTTCCCAAGTTCTTTTGTTGTTGCTACTTGTTATAGTAGTAGGCATGTGTTCGGTGACTTTTCTGAACTAATTTTGTAAAGCCTGTATTCATCATTTGTGGCCACTCACATCTCTATTCCCTTATTTTTGTGGTTAGCTAATGATTGAACAGATTTCCTTAAATGCCTGAAACAAGAAAATCTCCCAGGCTTTGCTGAAGGGGCCTGCGTATGTGTTGGAACAACCTTCAGTGCTCAGCCAGGCAGGTTACAACTCTACCTTAGCCTTCATTTCTTGAAAGAACCTCAAGGTCAGCCAGAGATAAGAACTTCATAACTTCTCAGGTCTTCCTGGAGCACACACACAGCGCTTTACATGCATGTGGACTTCTACATTCCTAGAAATATGTTGGAGATTTTCAAAGGTATTGTGAATATCTTATTCTTCAGTTTTTCCTTTTATTTATTTTGTTTAGTCTATTGTTTGCCTCAACTGCTATCTATCATCCCAGACAGTAGTGACATTAAAATAATTGTCTCTAAGTGTTTTTGGCAAATGCTGTATCTAATCCTGTACTACCTGTCTTCTGAAAGGAAGGAATAAACATTCCAATGTCTGCATAGATTTCCTCTTCTCTGTGATTGTTTAGCACTGTGTGTTCCAAGTTATGTTAAATAAAGGCAAGTCTTTCCAGGGGGGTGCTAAGGACCTACCACACAGGTCTGAATGAGGCTCTGAAAGAATTCTAGATACTTTCTGCTCTCTCTAGCCCTGGGAATGTGGACTATTATTTTCCAAGGCTTCTGATAAGCTTAGGAACAGGGGATGAACATACAGCAAGTTAAAACTGTCCCCAATTTTGCTATTCTTAGCAAGATTCAGCAATTTTTCTCAAATAAATGGTCACTGGGTTGCTGTAAGTCTTTGGTTAATTTCCAGAGTTCTGAAAAAAAAATTCCATTTTTTTTTCAATTTTTGAAAAAATAATTAATTGATAATGGTTGAAATCTTCAACAAAGGAGCTGAACAAACATACTGGGGAAAGAATAGTCTCTTCAATAAATGATGTGGGGGAAAACTGGATAGCCACATGCAAAATAATAAAATTTGGAACCTGATATACCATACACAAAAGTCAACTCAAAATGAATGAAGGGCTTAAACATAAGACCTGAAACTATAAAGCTTCTAGAAGAAAATTTAGGGAATAAGCTCCATCGCATTGATCTGGGCAATGATTTTTTTGGATATGATATAAAAGAACAGGCAACAAAAGCAAAAATAGACCAATAGGACCATATTAAACTAAAAAGCTTCTGCACAGCAAAGGAAACAATAAAGAAAATTAAAAGGCAACCTACGGAATGGGAGAAAATATTTGCAAACCATATATCTGAATGGGGATCAGTATCCAAAATATATAAGGAACACATACAACTCAACAGCAAAACAAACAAACAAAAAAACACAAATAACCCAGTTAAAACAGGCAAAGGACCTAAATAGATGTGTTTCTAAAGAAGGCATTCAAATGGCCAATAGATATATGAAAAAGTCCTCACCATCACCAATCATAAGGGAAATGCAAATCAAAATCGTAATGAGATACCATCTCACACCTATTAGGTTGTGTATTATCAAAAAGACAATAGATAAAAAGTGTTTGTGAGGATGTAGAGAGAAGGAAACCCTTTTATATTGTTGGTAGGAATGTAAGGTAGTGTAATCGTTACGGAAAACAGTATGGAGATTCCTCTAAATATTAAAAATAACACAGGGGCCGGGCATGGTGGCTCACGCCTGTAATCCCAGTACTTTGGGAGGCTGAGGCAGGTGGATCACAAGGCCAGGAGTTTGAGACCAGCCTGGCCAGCATGGCGACACCCCATCTCTACTAAAAGTACAAAAAATTAGCTGGGCATGGTGGTGCACGTCTATAGTCCCAGCTACTCGGCAGGCTGGGGCAGGAGAATTGTTTGAACCCAGCAGGTGGAGGTTGCAGTGAGCCGAGATTGCACCACTGCACTCCAGCCTAGGTGACACAGCGAGACTCTGTCTCAATAAATAAATAAATAAATAAATAAATAAAATAAAATAAAACTAACATATGATCTGGCAACCCTACTTCTGGGTCTATATTCAAAGGAAACAAAGCTGCTATCTCAAAGAGATATCTGCTCTCTCAGGTTCATTGCAACACTATTCACAATAGCCAAAATACGGAAACAGCCTGTGTCCATCAATGGATGAATGGATAAAATCATTATGGCACAGATTTACAACGGAATATTGTTCAGCTTTAAAAAAGGAGATGCTGCCATTTGTGACAGTGTGGATGACATTAAGTGAAATAAGTCAGACACAGAAAGACAAACGTTGCATGATATCATTTATATGTGGGATCTAAAATAGTCAAACTCAGAGAAACAGAGTAAGTAGAATGGTGTTTGTCAGAAATTGGGGTTTGGGAGAAATAGGGAGATGTTGGTCAAAAGGTACAAACTTTTAGCTATAAGACAAATAAGCTCTGGAGATCTAATATACAGCATTGTGACTATAGTTCATAGACTACAGTTAATAATAATGTACTGTGTACTTGAACTATGACAGTAGATCTTTAGTGTTCTCACCACACACCCACACAAAAAGCCTTCATCAGGTGATGAATATGTTAATTAGCTTGATTGTGAGAATCATTACAAAAGGTATATTTATATCAAAACACCATGTTTTACACCTTAAATATACACAATTTTTTATTTGTCAATCATACTTCAATAAGAAAAGTTAATTCTGACAGCTTTTTGCCAGTTTTTTTCATTGCTTTTATGGAGGGATGAAATGTTGAGGTCCTTACTCCATGGTTTTTGCTAACATCGCTGACTCTTATTCTACTTTTATTTTTTACTATAGCTCGTAGTAAAAAAATTAGGTAATAAGTTATTCATGTGACCAATTGGTTTTTGATTAATATTAGTTTTTCTCCTGAGAGTGTAGACTCCTTTAGGGGAGGGTCTTGTCTGTTTAGATTACTGTTGTATTCCTAGTTCTTAGCATAATGTCCAACACATAGAGTTTGATCAATATGTATATGTTGAATGAGTGAATAAGGAAATTAGATAGTTAATTACTGTGAGAACATGGTAATTACTCGGTGGGATCTAGCACAGAGCAGTGTTTAAATCCCAGCTCCATCACTTTGTGGGTGTATTATAATGTGACAACCTCTCAGTTTTCTTATCTGTAAGATGGGAAGAATAGTACAAATCATAGCTTTGGCTAACGTGTACTAAGGTATCATTATTTTTTAGGTCCTGTGCTAAGTCCTTGAAATGTATTATCATACTTCTCATAAAACATTTTAAGGTAGGTACTATTATTATCTGCAATTTATTTTAATTATTATTATTTTTTTTTAGAGACAGGGTCTCACTCTGTTGCCCAGGCTGGAGTACAGTGGTGTGGTCTTACTGCAGCCTTAAACTCCTGGGCTTAAGTAATCCTCCTGCCTCAGCCTCCCAAGTAGCTGGGACTACAGACATGCTACTATTCAACTGCTGAAGGACTATTCAGCTGGCCTGTTCATGGAGGCCAAGCGTGGGTTTCCAAATGGACTGCTGTTCCATTAGTGTCTTTACTTCTAGGGAACTTGGAGCAACGTTGGCACTCATCCCATGATGCCTGTTCTTGAATGTTAATGTAAGTGTGTGCATTTATTAAACATACTTGCGAGAATCAGGCCAGTATTTAATTTTAAAAATTAAACACACCACATGTGTGTTAATCTCCTTTTCTGACCCTGTTGTGTGGGGATGTCCGTTGCTGGCTCTTCCAATGGACAGATGAGAAAACTAGAGATGCAAAGACCACAGATAAGGACTTCACAAATAACAAAACATGGACCAGAGCAAACTCTAATTTGGAGACTTGCCCAGAGCTTTTGAAAATATTGGAAGCATTTGTAACCCAAAAGTCATGGGAATGAAAGAATTTAGAGTATTATCTGCATCTGAGATAAGATATTAAACCACTGTTTCCCAGAGTGGCTGGGTCTGAGATCTCTGTATTTGCTGTGTGAATACTTGCAGTAGGAATTGGAAAATAATTATGGAACAAACAATTTCTAAGTTATGTGAAGTTGAGGGATGTCTTCCGGGCAGCATTCCGCCTGAGAGCCTTCCCCTCCTGCCCAAACCTCCACTGGGACCTAGCAAAGCAGGAAGTGCCTGAGGGCGGCACCAGTGAAAGGAGAAGTTCAGTACATGGAGTTGTGTAAAAGCACAAAAACAGTGATTGGAAATGGGATTAGGCACTAGAGCCATTCGAGGTTCTCTGTATTTTCCAAATGGCTGTGACTCAGGGAAAGCGCTTGTTGGAGTGGGACAGAGAAAGGGGTCAGAAAAGATAAAACCAAAATGAGAAAAGGAAAGGATCTGGTTCAGAGACGGCAAAACTTACAGATATACCACTGAGGAGGGACTGACAGTGAAACCATTCTTACTATATCTGCATATCATGTGTGTAATGTTTTGAGTATGCATAGTCTTGTACATACAAACATGTACACATATATGTGCTTTATGTATGTTTACAAAAATAAGTTGACTGTAGAGTAAATCTGTACATAGTTCATTTATAATATTTTACATCTTCACAGTGCACCCATTCATTCATTTATTCATTCAGTCCTTAGGTGTTCCAGACACTCTGCTGGGCATTGGATGTACAAAGATCACACAACACAGTGCCTTCTGCAAATAATCGCACAGTCCATTGGAGGAAACAGTCATTTGAACAGTCAATTATAAAGCAATGATAGGGATATATGGAGGGCTTTGTGGAAACATGGATAATGGGCTCTGTTATGGGTTGAATTGTGTCCTCCTCTCAAAGTCACATGTTGAAATCCTAGCCCCCAGTACCCCAGAATGTCACCTTATTTGGAAATGGGGTTCTTCAAGATGTAATCAAGTTAAAATGAGGTCATTATGGTGGGCCCTTATCCAATATGGCTGATCTCCTTATAAAAAGGGGAATTTGGGGGACAGGCACACACTAAGGAGAACATGAGAAGATGAAAGGAGAGATGGGAGTGATGCTTCTACAAACCAGGAACTCTAAGGATCACCAGCACATCACAAAAGCTAGGTGAGGAGCTTAGAACAGATTCTTCTTCACAGCTCTCAGAAGGAAACAACCCTGCCAATAACCTTGACTTTGACCTTGTAACCTCCAGGACTGTGGGACAAAAATTTCTGTGGTTTAAGCCATCTAGTTTGAGGTGCTTTTTAATGGCAGCTTTAGGAAACTAATACTGGGTCTTAACTCAGCTTTGGGGAAAGGGAACAATGAAGGCTGCCAGGAGGAGATGACAGAGTGAACTGTAATAGACAGAGTTGATTGAATAGCAAGTTGCCAAGTGAAAGGGTTGGGGAAGGGTGTCAAGATGGCATTCCAGGTGGCTAGGGAGGCAATACGGGTGGTAAAGTATTGAGGTGAGAAGCAGCTGGTGAGTGAGGAATTTGGTGAGGTTTGAGAGTGGTCTCAAGTAGGAAGTAGGAAGAGGCAGGATATGCCAAGCACAGGACTGGGGTTGTGCACGAATGCACAAGGCCAACGAAGACAAGTTTCATGGAGAGGACACTTACATCCCACACTGGGAAGCCCCAGTGGAGCAACTAACCTCACGTTACTCTCCTGTTCCCAGTCACCACTGAGCTCTGGTGGTTGGACCAGTGACTTAGATCCACAAAATTGGTTGGTGCCTTGATGGGGAAAAGTCCTTGTTCAGCCATGAAAGAAGCACTGCATTTCTGGACTGCTCAAGTTCCATTCTTGGGTACTCACTGCTCTATCTGGGGTTTCCTTTCTTTCAGAGAAAGTGATTTCTTCCCCTTTATCATTAAGCAAAAACTCCAAGATGATGCTAATTATAAGAACATTTAAGCATCATTTAAGGTGACCACATCCTGATTCCGGGACTTTTGTGTCTGTATTTCCTCACAACAGGAATACTGCCAGTGAGGAGGCTTTCCTTTAGCCACTACACTTTACAAAATCTGGCTCAAAAGGTAAGAAGCTGTTCCTGTAAAGGCTGCCTGATGTTCCATGCTCTGTCCTCCTTACAAGATTCAGGGCACTTTTGTATAAAAGTTTCCATCTCTGGTAGACATTTCAAAAGACTCTTGTGAAAAGAATATCTGGAAGCATATAGCCAGAAATGCACAGTGATTTAATCTGATTAATTAAGAAGTTTTTTTATTTTAATGTCAACCCAACTTTTATATAATCTTTAAAAATTCTAGTGCTTCTGGATCAAAGGTGAGGTTATTCACTCCAGAGGGTGAATTTAAATTGAGGAGTATTTGTAACCTCTTTCTTTTAGGTTTATTTAAAATTAAGCCTAAAGTAAAATGTTAAACACTAAAATATAATGGTTTTTGAGCACCTAGCAGGAAGATGGCCATCTGCAAGTCAGGAAGAGAGCCCAGTAACTGAACTGGCTGGCACCGTGATCTTGGATTTCTCAGACTTTGGAACTGTAAGAAGATAAATTATTTTGTTTAAGTCACCCAGTCCATGGTGTTTTATTAAGGCAACCTGAGCTAACTATGACTGTGCCGTTAACTCAGATAAAGAATACCAAGGGGACAGTATTTGTTTGTTGTAGTTGTTTTATTTTATTTATTATTTATTTATTTTCTGTTTTGGGCATGTCAAGTGTGAGATGCTAATAAGGCAGACAGGAGGAGCTGTCCAGCAGGCACCTGGGTCTATTGAGTAGGAACAATGAAGGAGTCATCAGGTGAGGAGAGAGTTTAGGGAGTTCTTAGCACAGATGAAACAGAAGGCAAAGGAGTTGGGTGGTTGCCAAGGCAGGAATGTAGAACACATAAAAGAAGGCAGCCCAGAGAAGGACAGGGGAATCCAGACACCTACAGGCAGGAGAAACAGGAGGAACAGCCAGAGAGAGCTGCAGGAAAGAGGTGCTCTAGAGGCCACGGGGGAGGGAGTTTCAAGGCCATTTATCCATGGTGTCTTGTACTGCAGAGGGCTCAAGTAGGCTGAAGACCAAAGAATAAAGCACTGAGCTGGTAATTAGGAGATAATTATTTGGAGCCGTGCCAGTGAAGTACTGGTGGTGAAGTCAGGTTGCAGGGCATTGCAACATGCTTGGGATGAACAGAGAATGGGTATTGTCTTGGTCAGTTGTGGCTGCTGTAACAGAGTACCACGAACTGGGAGGCTCATAAACAACAGACATTTGTTTCTCACAGTACTGCTGGCTAGAAGTTCGAGATCAGGGTGCCAGCATGGTCAGGTTCTAGAAAAGGCCGTCTTTGGTGTTGTAGATGGCCGACTTCTCATTGTGTCTTCACAGGGTGAAAAGGGATTGAGAGAACTCTCTGGGGGCTCTTTTTTTTTTTCTTTTAACAAATGGTTTATTGATATGTTATAATGAATGACAAAATATTAGTATCTAATTCTAGACTTTATGGCCACCCCATAGGATGAATCTTTGGAACAGAAAAAAAATAAAGATTTTGTTTTCTCATAATCATAAAGCTGTTATACTCAGTCCAGGCACAGGTAGTACAACATTCTGCTCAACCCCACAGGCTCCATTCCCTTTACCACATATTTATAATATGTTTGAGTCACTCATAGGAGTGAAACACTGTCAGCATCAATAGTTAGCAGCACTTTCAAAATACATTTTATTGTCCTTAATAGAAACCTTAACTATTCAATTAGTCCAGTAATTCCAAATGGTCTTATTACTTCTATACATAAGATATGATCTTACAACAATTATGTAGCTAAATACTTAACTTCCCATGCTTTTTGAGGATTCCCAAAAGACTTTAGGGGGTTCCCAAGACTTTTAGGGTTTTTTTTTTCACAATAAAAGAAAGGAACAGTGTCAATCCATAGAGTCAGACCAGCAGTTTAATAAGATCCTCTTCATAGCTCAGTTCCCAGTGCATACAGAGATTCAATACAGCCCCATTGCTCTCAGTTCTTAGAATCTGAGAGGGATAAGAGCAATAACTATTGTTTAACAGCCTAAGAGTGAAAACAGATGTCAAAAAAAAAGAAAAAGCCAAATTCTTTCATCCCAGGGTGTCTGAAAAGGAGAGACTCTATGGAGTGTGGATATAGAAAAGAAGTTATTCCTACTGGAAAAAAATGAACTGTGGACACAGACACTCAAGACCAGAGAAACAACCACTATGAGTAAGTAGCTTCAATTTCACTGTTACCAGGAGGGCACACACCAGACAGCCTGGGACAAAGCCTGGGCTAGAGCCCTCAGGATTCACTCTCAGGCTTCCTGGTGCTGTGGTTCAACAGCCTTTGTGGGGATGGGGAGAACCAGAGACTACCACCATCACGTGTAAAAAATGTTACCACAGCAATAGCTGTCAAAAACCAGCTGGAGCTGAAGTTACACACCATTTGAAATCCACACTGTACTTGCTTTCTTGTGATGGGCTTGAGACATGTGCAGAGACACCTTAAACATGTGTAGGTGACCACCCTTTTGAAAGGCAGAGGAGGGCCTCTTCGTGAACTCTTTCTACTCATTTGTTTTCCTATCAGTTCACCATTTCAACTAGAAAAGATGCTGCAAGCTACCTCAGCTAGCTTCTAATTTGGACACAGCACCAATACTACACACACTATTGAATGAATGACCACATCTTCCTGGTTCTTCCATTGGGCAGGATCAATATGCTTCTTTGGACTGAATAGGTGTGGTCTCGTTTGGGAAAAGTGTGTAAACGTAGGGCCAGATTTTGTTCGTCTCCATTCCGGAAAATTGGTGGAGCACTCCTCGGCTCTTGTATAATTCAATGACTGGCTTTGGCACGTCTTTGTACTGTCTTAGCCTGGCAGCAACTGCTTCGGGTTTATCATCCTCCTGTTGGACTAATGGTTCACCAGTGACGTCATCAATACCCTGTACATGAGGTGGATTGAAGTCCAGGTTATATACCCTTCCGCTAGGAGGGTGAATCCAACGGCGGCTGAGACGATCTTTAAGTGTTTCAAATGGAATATTCAAACTGATCACTAGATCCACTTCACAGATTTTGTCCTGGGCTTCGGCTTGTCCTAATGTCCTAGGAAAACCATCAAGGAGCCAGTGCTGGCCACGCCTATTCTCCAACTCGGACATCATTAGGCGTGTGATCACATGATCTGGAACCAAAAGACTTTATATACTGCTTTGCCATCTCACCAGCTTCGGGGTTGGCCTTGATGTTCTCCCGCAAGAAGTGGCCGCTGGAGAGATGCTGGAGGCCAAAGTTCTGGGCGATCCTCTGGCACACGGTGCCCTTACCAGAGCCGGGCAGCCCGAGGATGACCGTGCGCAGGAGTTTGGAAGCCATTGCCTTCGCGAGGAGGGGGGCGGTCAAACGCGCAGCCCCGAGCGCGGCCCCGGAGGGAGCCCCGGAAACTTTGTTCCTCGGCCCCCTACCTCTGGCACCCTCCGCTCTCACTGGGACTCGCCGGCCGCCCCTACAGGGGGAAGGAGAGACTTTTAAGACAACCCCTCCCCTCAGCCCAGCGCCGGGACGGAGTCGCAGGCGGAGTCTCTGGGGGCTCTTGTATAAGGACATTGATCCCATTCGTGAGGATGACCTAATTACTTCCCAAAGGGCCTGCCTCCTAATACTGTCACAGTGAGATTAGGGTCTCAACATATGAATTTTGGGGTGACACAACTGTTTAGTCCATTGCAAGTATAGACTATGGTTTTATGATCTTTGCTTATGGAAAACGTAAGGGAGGTGGGACAGCAGCTTGAGGGAAGGCACACATGAGACAGTAATTTTCCCTTCTATCTTTCTCAAACTCCCTTTATGCTAAGGAGCCATAGACAGCTAAAGAAACAAAATTATACTTTCTTTTTATGCACATTAATCTCTTATTATTTTAGACTTTCAGGTGTCTGTTCGTTGCCCAACTAGGGCAAATTCCCTGCCCCTTTCCCTGTAGAGTTTCCACCTCTTTGGTTCATTCCTATTATCCTCCTAACAAGCACCATGCTTTAACTGAGTATCTCAACACTCAGAGCGAGGTCAGGGGCATGCATGTGTTTGTGAGTGTGAACATATGCGTGACTGTGTGTCTCTGAGTGTGAGAATATATGGGTGCTTGAATGTGCATACAAGTGTGTGAGTGACTGTGTGAATGTGTGTGCAAGCATTTGAATGAGTGTGTGTGTGTGTGTGTGTGTGTGTGGACAGGAAGTGAATGCACAATGTAATTCCAGGGACCTATATTCTAATAATTGGATCAAATGTTAATGTCAATTTTTTGTTAGGCATATTTTACCAAAATAAAACCAAAACCAAAGCTCCCCACAACAACAATTTTTGTGGCCACCCTTCTTCCAACCTCAGATCACAGTTAGAAGAAAAAATGCTGAAGGAAACATATTTTTTTCCCCTCCCACTGTACCTATCTCCCAGTAGCAGAGAGCTGCCTGGTATGCACGTGTGACTCTTTCCATCTTGGAGATTGGCAGTCCAAAGGGGGGTGATGGAGGCCTCTGTTTCAAATTGCTTAATAGTTGAAGCTAAAAGGCAATACGCATTAGAACATTTTTCCTGGAACATCAAAATAATGTGTTAATTTGGGAAAAAAGTGATTCATATGTGACCTTGTATAATATTTGACTTTTTAAATGCCACACATAGCATTTATCTGGTTTTTAGCCTTGCTGGAAAATGGCTGTATCCAGCAAAGATAAAAGACTTCCAGCTGGGATAACTATCCTATAATTAGTGATGCATTTTTTAAAAGGAAAACCAGAAATTATTGGAGACAGTTGATGTAAAAATCTGCACATTTCTAAAGTATGTGTGTTGCTAGCATGACAGGTTTAGCTGTATGGATGCAGCATTTTATACACATACACACACACTCACATACACACAGAACATACACACACACCAGTTCTTTTGCCAGGATATTTAAGGAAGTCAGTTTTCTTTCTATTGAATTTCAATAGAAGTCACTGGAAATCAAGGCTTAGTCTTGTGAATTTATGTCCACAATACATGACAATTTTATCATACTGGTGTGATATGATGGGACAAATAGTAAGATTTCTCCCCTAAGAGACTAAGATACCTTTGTCGTCTCTCAGCACAGGAAGCTGAAGCCACCCCCTACTTCATCAGGGCGATTTAGTCTCTCCTTCCTCAGTGCTTCCAGAACGTTCAGCTCACATATGCCTAGCTGCATTTTCCATGTTGTTCCCCCCATTAGACTATGGGCAGACACATTGGTAGCACAGCTGGACAGTGGTTCTCAAATGTGGCTGACATCACAATTGCTTTGGGAGCTTTAAAAAATACTTAGAAGCTTGATGTGGTGGCTCATGCCTATGATCCCAGCATTTTGGGAGGATGAGGTGGGAGAATTGCTTGAGTCCAGGAGTTTGTGACCAGCTTGGGCAACATAGGGAGACCCTGTTTCAATTGGGAAAAAAAAAAATTAGCCGAGTGTGGTGGCATGTGCCTGTGGTCCCAGCTACTTGAGAGGCTGAAGTGGGAGGATAGCCTGAGCCTGGGAGGTCGAGGCTGCAATAAGTCATGATTGTGCCACTGCACTGCAGCCTGGATGACAGTGTCTCAAAGAAAAAAAAAAAGTGAGACCCTGTCTCAAAAAAAAAAAATTGATAAATGGGTCCCTGTGTCAATTCTGGTCCTCTAAGAATCAGGTGCCAAAACAGAATTAGACAGGTAAGAGATTGATTGCGGGAAATCCCTGGAAAAGATGAAGGGGAAAGAGTGGGAGCAGGCAGGGAGAGCCATCAGACCCCGAGGCAAGTGTGACCCCTGTGAACAGAGAGGGGAGAAAGAGGAGGGTTGGGTCAGCTGATCCTCAGACTGTAGCACACTTCTGAGAAAGTTCAGGCTGGGATGGTGGGAAGTCCCCAAGCAAAAACTGCCTGTCAGAGGATTTGTGTATGTGCGGGAGTGAGCCAGAACTCATATTCCACCATGCTAAGTCATTGGCGGGGAGCTGTGTGTGAGCCATTGAGTGACCAGCTGAACACTGTCCTAGTTTCCCTGGGACTGAAGGGGCTACCAGGCTCTGGGACTTTGATTTTTAAAACTGGGACTCTCTGAGGAAACCGGGACAAGTTGGTTTCCTCAGCACAAATGCAAGATGGGACCAAAAGGGTGGCATCTGGCGCCACTAGACCACTGTGATAATTCTTCCCCGGCAGGTTCTTTTGAAGGAGAGCTGAGTGCCACCCTTCAGTGCTGCCACTGCCCATGTGACACCAACCAGTTCTCCAACTCTCTGGACTCTAGTGGGAGTCCAACAATTAAATTAAATTCTCAACTATCTACCTGGAGTTAGCATAAGATTCCACATGTTGAAGGGCTCAGTCCCATGAGACTGCTGCACTTCAGATGCCAGCTGCCCATGGGGTCCCCAGGCAACCCATGCTTCTGCCCAGCCAACTCTAAATTTTAGGGTTCCCCTGCTTAGGAAGCCATCCTCACAGGGTTAACAAGAATTCTGGACAGAAATATATTTATAATTAAGCATTAATTAGGCTGTGCTTTGACCCACTTCCTTGTAACCAAAGTCACGTAACACTAGATACTGACCGTTTGTATGCCTGCTGCTTCTGTAGACAGGATTTCTAATGTTAAAATCATAAGACTTTTAAGAATTGCTTAAACAGAATCATAGGATCATGAGGATTTTGTTTAAGAATTGCTTAAGCCGACCCTGAATTCCACTGGAACAGTTGACGCCAACCAGTTGGAAGACCCCCTCAGAGGAACTGAATCAGCATGAGAATCTATATTCTTCACCTGCCTGTCTCATGACTTCACCTGCACTCAATCAACCATCACCACACTCCAGCCCACTCCAAAACCCTTAAAAACCTTAGCCTCAATCTCCCTGGGGAGACATATTTGAGGTTTCCTCCCATCTCCTTGCTTGGCGGCCCTATGATTAAACCTCTTTCTCTGCTGCAACCTGGTGTCTTGGAGTATTGACCTGCCATGCACATCAGGCAATGAACTTATTATGGTTACACTTACCACTCCTTCTTCAGGTTCCGTGATTCACTAGAATGACTCAGTGTTGCTGGTGGTGAATCCGTACAGGTCTGCAGTAACCTCAATTCTTGCCTCCTCAGAAGAAAGAATTCGACTAAGGGTCATAAGGCAGAGTGAGAGACCAAGGCGGGTTTTAGAGCAGGAGTGAAAGTTTATTAAAAAGCTTTAGAGCAGGAATGAAAGGGAGTGAAGTACACTTGGAAGAGGGTCAGGCAGGTGACTTGAGGGGTCAAGTGCACAGTTTGACCTTTGACTTGGGGTCTTATACATTGGCATGCTTCTGGGGTTGTGTCTCTTCTCCCCTGATTCTTCCCTTGGGGTGGGCTGTCCTTATGCACAGTGGCCTGCTAGTGCTTGGAAGAAGCTGTATGTGCAGTGTGCTTACTGAAGTTATATCCATGCTCACTTGAGGCATTCTTCCCTTACTGACATAAGAGTTAAGAAGAAATCACTTAGAAAGATAGTGTGGGTATGGGAGTCCTCGGTAGGGATTGTCTTTTTAATGCAAAGCAGCTCCAAATCATTTTCTAACAAAGAGCAGCCTGTAAAGTTGAGCTGTAGACATACGCAAGCCATCTGGGAGCTTGCATGGGTGAATGCCTGCAAGAACTAGGGACTAGACATGTTCAAGATGGTGGCTCCATCCTCCTTTCTCTGCCAGCCATGTGTACAGTAAGGAAGATGGCCTGGCCAAGGGGAAAGTTCATTTGCATAAGATTAGGGTGGGGTGACCGGCCTTCCCCACATGCTATGTAAACATCATAACTGATTGAACTAATCTGTGAACCCTACGTAAATCAGAAACTGCCTCCTCAAGGTGGACCGTAAGATCCATCTCACCCACCATCAGTGGTCTTTCCTCTCGGGAGTCCCCTCTCTCTCATTAGAGAGAGAGAGCTGTTTTTCTTTCTCTTTCTTCTGCCTACTAAACCTCCGCTCCTAAACTCCTCATGTGTGTCCAAGTCCTAACTTTTCCTGATGACGAACCCTGGGCATATACCCCAATGTAGCTGCTTTATTACTAGTCTAACATTCCTAGAGGAAGGTCATATACCAGTTAAACTTCACTATTTTGCTACTTAGTGTGCATGTTTGAGTCTACTCACCCAGCTCCTGAGATCTTATTGGGAAACTGCTGATCATGAGTTTCAGGTTTTTTCTATCTATTGAGAGACTGCCTTTCCTTGGCAATGGCTGTGACCAATTATTATTTTAGAAAAACTTTGTAACAACCATCTGACTATCACCTGATGGTTGCCTGACGTTCCTGATTGCAGGGAAGAAGGAGCCCTCCCCTGCCCTGCTCATGCCTGACTAGCTACCTGCTGTAACAAAGGGACTCAGAAAAGTGCTGTACTTATGGTTCCAGCTTTATTGTCAAGGATTCCACTCAGGGACAGCCCATGGAAGAGGCACAGAGGGCATGGTATTGGTGCGGGGAGGAGCGTGCAGAGCTTCCATGCCTTGTGGGGGATGGAATGGGACACCCCCCTCCCAGGACTGCTGCGTTCACCAGCCTGGAAACCCTCCAAATCTCATTCTTCAAGAGTTTTTATTGAGCTCTGTCTCCAGCTTCCCTCCCCTCACCTCCCTGGAGGCCTGGGTTGGGTGCTGGGGGTGAGGCTGAAAGTTCCACCCCCTAATCATTTGTTTGCTCCTTCTGGTGACCAGCTACACCCTGAATTCCTCTAGGGGCCCCACCTGAGCCACTTATTAACATCAACTCAGGTGTCGTCTACAGGGGTTCCAAAGAAGACACTCCTCTCACGGCATTTCCAAGAGTCTTAGGAATTTGGGCCAGAAACTGGGAATGAAAAGCAAATATATATTTGTATTACACCACAGCCAACCACATGGTCTGTTTGAAATGACTGGGAGAGGGGCCCAGGCATCTACGTTTTTTAAAAAACCACCCTTAACCCAGCACTTTGGGAGGCCGCGGTGGGTGAATCATTTGAGGTTAGGAGTTCAAGAGCAGCCTGACCAACATGGTGAAACCATCTCTACTAACAATACAAAAATTAGCTGGGCATGGTGGTGGGCACCTCTAGTCCTAGCTACTGGGGAGGCTGAGGCAGGAGAATTGCTTGAACTTGGGAGGCGGAGGTTGCAGTGAGCCGAGATTGTGCCATTGCCCTTCAGTCTGGGTGACACAGCGAGACTCTGTTTCAAAAAAAACAAAACATCCTTAAAAGAGCTGAGAACTGGCCGGTGTTGAGAAACACTAGAAGACAGTCTTTAAATTTAATTTGGTGAATGAAGACAAGGAAGGAAGAGAGGCTGGTACAGTTGTGAGGGAGCCTGCTTGGGAAAAGCCTGAGGGAGTGGGCTGGGGCTGGGTCCCGAGGAGTGGGTGGAATCTCTGGACCCTGTGCTGAGTGCTGAAGGCCTGCAGCTGGGGAGGAGGCTGATGCCTGCAGCCAGGGTCCTGTCAGCCTGGGCGGGGCAGACGGCTGTCTGTAGCCTCAGTGCAAACGATGATAAACGATGAAGAGCCAGACACCAAGTGGTTGGATCTTTATTCCACACACTAAGTCCTTGGTGCAGGAGAGGCCGATCTTGGCAGATGGACCCAGGCTTTATAATTACATGAGCAAAGGAGTGGAAGGCACATCCGTCCTCCTCTGTTGCCCATGGAGTTCACATTTAAACTTCACACTCCAGGAGATTCCCATGACATTGAAAGCCAAATAGAAGGGAAAATATAGAAAAACTTCACCAGGGGAGATTCAGTTCCACAGACAATACATACATTCTTTTAATCTATTATTATTATTTTTTAAAGATGTAGATCTCATTTTGTTTCCCAGGCTGGTCTTGAATTCCTGGGCTCAAGTGATCCTCCTGCCTCAGCCTCCCAAAGTGCTGGAATTACAGGCATGAGCCACCGCCCAGCCATACAATACACACATCCTTTTAGTCTCCCTTTTTCCTTTGTATTAGTTTACTGGGCTATGGTAACAAAATACTTCAAACTAGGGGCTTAAACAACACTTATTGACTCACAGTTCTAGAGGCTAAAAGTCCGAGATCAAGATGTCAGCAGGGGTGGCTCCTTGTGAGGCTGGGAAGGAAGAATCTGTTCCAGGACCCTCTTCCTTGGCCTTAGGTGGCTGTCGTCTCTCTGTGTCTTCACATCATCTTCCCTCTATGCATATTTATTTTATTTTATTTTTTCATTTTTAATTGTATTATTTTTGAGGTGACATTTTGCTCTGTTGCCCACGCTGGAGTGCAGTGGCGGTCAGGGCTCACTGTATCCTCAACCCCCCAGGCTCAAGCAATCCTCCCACCTCAGCCTCCTGAGTGGCTGGGACTACAGGTGTGCGCCACCACTCCAGGCTGATTTTTTTTTTTTTTAGTAGAGATGGGGGTCTCACTATGTTGTCCAGGCTGGTCTTGAACTCTTGGGGTCAAGCGATCCTCCCACCTGAGCCTCTCAAAGTGCTGGGATTACAGGCATGAGCCACTGTGCCCAGCCCTTTGATGCATGTTTCTGTGTTTGAATTTCTCTTTTTAGAATATCATACTGGATTAGGGCCCACCCTTATCACCTCATATTAACTAATGATATCTGTAATGACCCTTTTTCAAAATAAGATCACGTTCTGAGGAACTGGGAGTTAGGATTTTAACATGTGAATTTGGGGAGGGGACATAAATCAACCCCTAACAACCTGTAAAATATAGTTCTCATTCCATCTTTCTTTTTGATGCATATCAGAAAAGAGTAACGCTTTGGTAATGAAATGGGATAGTTCCCTTGACCTTGACCCCCTTTGAGGGATGGGAACTGGAGTGACTTATTTCACTCAGCCTGCTGCTGGCTACTTCTTGTGGGAGGGAGACTATGAGCAAGCAAGTGTGGGAACCAGAGGGAATAAATGCTGGAACTAGTCAGTCGCTCCTCTCTGGCAGGAGCAGGCTCTGTGCAGGCCCCACAGCAGCATCCAAGCCCCTGCCCTCTCAGCACCCTGGTTCTTATCCAGCATCCAGTAAGAACCAGGTCACACAAATGGATCGAAGGGTAGTGTATGCAGAGGATTTTATTGGGTGATGGAAGTGGCTGTCAGTGCAATGGGGAGGTGGAAAGGGGATGATGCAGGAAGAAGGTGATCATTCCCTGAAGCGGCACCATCTGAAGTTAGCCGTGTCTATCCATAGTCTCTGACACTCAGTTGCTTCTCTGCTCACCACCCAGCCACTTGTATCCCCACAGCTCAGCTGCTTATGTTGCTCTGCCAGCTGAAGTCTTTTTTTGGGCACAGGATGGGGCATGACAGGCCAAAAAGTCAACAACGGGATGAAAAAGATGAGGTCACCTGTTTTCACTTAGGGGCACGGTTCAAGGCTTTAGGGTGGGATTTAGCCCGGAGCCTAGCTATTTTGTATCAGTAATGGCAAAATAGTGAAATGATAGAGCTGATGGATTGTGTTACTGGACATTGGCCTTTTTACTTGGTTTGTGGGATTGATGCTAACTTGATTTATCTTGGTCTCTGGAGTTATCATAGTACTCTTGTGTTCTAAGAAGCTGAAAACAGCTCAATGAATAATAAAATGTGATGTGTCCTTTTGTGATGCAGAACAGATGGTTCTACATCCTACAGTTGAGTGACAAAGAACTTTGATCTGGGACATACCAGTGCCTTTCACAGGTAAGTCCATCTGAAAAAGAAAAATATGTTGAAATCTCTCTGCCAAGTCCTCATCAGTGAGACTTTCACCAAGGGTATTGGCAGTTTAGATGACCATTGAAGTGTCTTCTCTTTGTAAAATGAATTTTTGCTTTGAATCTGAAACATAGTCTAAAAATGATTTTTTCTGGGCCAGCATATGCACCAGACCCATACACGGGCTTCAATAGGCATCTCCTGTTAGTGATGCTCCAAGTTCTTCCCAGAGCTGACACGCAAGTACGTTGCTATATGGACAAGACTGACCCTGTTCACAGGTGCTTTGGCCGATTCTTTCCATACTGATCAGAAGCAGCAGCGAAGGTTATTGTTGGATGCAATGTGCCTAAGGACATACATTTTGTGCTTTCTCTCCAGTGAGAGCAGCTGATGGCAGAATTTCATTTTGTCCAGTTATTCCCAAGAGAGAACAAATATTTGTGATGCAATCAAAGATAATCTAAGAATAGCAAAGAGCCAGATAACAGCATGTGGGAAGCACATGAGGAATGTGGCACATTGACCCTAAAATGGGGATCCCTGTATGTACAGATGTCCTTAGCAAAGTGGCTCTTGCCATAATAATCATCACTGCTGCCTAGAAATCACTTTGTAGTGTACAGATCATTTTCAAATATGTGGTCTCATTTCATCTCTCATCACTGCTGAGGTGGGCAGAAGAGAAATGGTCTTTGACCATTGGAGAAATAGGGTCTGATATGGTTTGGCTGTGTCCCCACTTAAAATCTCATCTTGAATTATAATCCCTATGATCCCCATGTGTCAAGGGTGGAACCAGGTGGAGATGATGGGGTCATGGGGGCGGTTTCCCCCATACTGTTCTCGAGATAGTGAGTGAGTCTCATAAGATCTGATGGTTTTATAAGCATCTGGTATTTCCCCTGCTTGCACTCACTCTGTCCTGCTGCCCTGTGAAGAAGGTGCCTGCTTCTCCTTTGCCTTCCTCCACGATTGTAAGTTTCCTGAGGCCTCCCCAGCCATGTGGAACTGTGAGTCAATTAAACCTTTTTTTCTTTATAAATAAGTCTCAGGTATTTCTTCATAGCACTGTGAGAATGGACTAATACAGGGTCTCATGGGGAGAAGCGAATTGTCTAAAGTCATAAGAATAGGAGAGAATTAGCATGGAAATACATTTTCTTCATCTCTCTGTCTCCTGACTTCACCTTGCACCCAATCAACTATCACCACACTTCAGCCCACTCCCAAACCCTTACAAACCCTAGCCTCAATCTAGGAGAGACAGGCCTCATGTATTCAGACCCCTGGGCCAGGTGTCTTATTTTTAATTTTTAAAAATTGTGGCATGTACCATTCACATAGAAGAATGTATAAAATATATAGGTGCAGTTTAAAGGATGAGGATAAAATGAACACCATATACCCACCACTTGGGTTAAGACATAGGACATCCCCAGTCCTAGTCCTGTGGAAGCCCCTTTGCTCCTCTCTTAGTTCATTGTTCTTTTCCCCCAGAGGTAACTAAAACTGTGACTCTGACGCTGATCACACTCTTGCTTTTCTTTATAGTGTTATCACACGAGTAAGTAACCCTAGTGATATTTATTTGGAAAAACTGAGCAGCAAGTACACCTCTAGTTTCATAAGAAAGGGGAAACATTGCCACTGTCAGATGAAGGCTCCTGGAAGAAAATAAGCTGATCTCTGGGTCATAGTAGGTCTTCAGCTTGCCTAAGAACTTACAAGAGCCCTCTGAGGGAGTCAAGGCAAGGCACTGAGTGTGTCCTGGGGAACCTGGGCTCAGGACATTCGGGGCACCTGGCAGGGCTGTTGTGTGGAGCGGGTATTGGATGACAGGCAGAAGAAGGCTCAGAGCCATTGGCTGCTCTGTACTTTCTGCTTCTAAGCTCACCGTGGGCTCTCTCAGACTCCTAGGAGGGGTCTGTAAAATTTTCCTTGTCTGGAAAATGAGGACAATAATAATACCTACTTAGTAGGGTTAGTTAAAGGATAAATTAGTTAATATTTGTAAAGAACTTAGAACATTGCCTTACACATAGGACATGCTACATAAATAGGTGTGCATGTACACGTGTGTGCATGTGTGTTTAATTGGTCAATCTGTGGTAGGCTCACCTAGCTATTCTGGGCTCAGGGTGGAAAGCAGTGGCATCTTGGTGATGACAACTCTCAGTGAGCCTGGCTCCTGTGTCTCACTGCTCCAGTCTGGACTGACTTGTGACTGGCACTTAATGATAATCAGGGTTCTGTGTTTATCATCCTTCTGCCAGCTCCCCCTTACCTGCATGTCTTCCTTCTTCTGAGTTTATTTCCTCATTTTACTTGAACACATCCTCCTGGAGCTTTCTAGAAAGAGTGTGTAGAGGCCAAGGGAAAACTTCCTCTTTGCCCACTGAGGGTTTCACTGACATCACTGACAAGGGCCAGATTAGTAGCAGAAAATCCATACAAATGTATTTAATCGTAGTTTTATGTGACCCAGAAGCCTTCAGAATGAAGACCCAAAAATACAGGGGACACTGTTCATTTTATGCTTAGGTTCAACAAGGTATGGATAGCTGTGTAGAAAAATCATTGAGCAAAGAGGATATGATCTATTGCTAATAGACTGAGTGGGGAAACCCAGCCAAGATTCTTCTTGGCCTCTCTGAGCATTCATTCCTTCCTTCTGGGTATGAGATAGGGCCCTCTCTGGAAAGGGGGTCTTATGATCTACGATCAAAGAAGGTAGGTCAGATAATTCTTTTTTAATTTTTTGTTGTTTAGATAGAATCTCACAGTGTTCAGGCTGGAGTGCAGTGGCACGATCTTGGCTCACTGCAACCTCTGCCTTCTGTGCTCAAGCGATCCTTCTGCCTCAGACTCCGGAGAAGCTGGGACTACAAGGTGCATGTCGTCACACCAGGCTAATTTGTGTGTGTGTGTATATGTGTGTGTGTGTGTGTATGTGTGTGTGTGTGTGTGTGTGTGTATGTATATATATATATATATATATATATTTTTTTTTTTTTTTTTGTAGAGACAGGGTTTCACCATGTTTCCCAGGCTGGTCTCAAACTCCTGGACTCAAGGGATTCACCTGCCTCAGCCTCCAAAAGTGCTGTGAGTACAGGCATGAGCCACCATTTTCAGCCCAGATAATTCTTTATGGCCACTTTTTACACAGAAAGATGTAGGGAAAGTAAGACTAATATTTTTAGGTTTTGTGGCTAGCTTTGGGGAAAAGAGGTTCTGGTTTCTATGACCTGCCTTGGGGAAGAGGGATTCTAGTTTTTATGGCTAGCCTCAGGGGAAAATAAAAAGCCAGAGACTGAGAGGTAGGAGAAGGTCAGAGAGTTGCTTCCAAAGCCTTTATTTTGAGACATGGTTTCCTGAGACCCTATAAGTGCATGGGAGGTAAAGATTTTGCATTCATAAGAATGTATTTCCATTGATAATTTGGCTCATATCGCCTTCTAAATTAGGTATCATAGTAATTATTTTCTTTTAGAATTTTGAAGGCATTGCTTCATTGTTTTCTTGCTTCTAATATTACTGTAGAGAGTTCTGAAGCCATTTGATTCCAGATCTTTTGCATGTGATCTATTTTTTTCTCTCTGCAGACTTTCAGAATCTACTGTTACTCTTATGTTCTGAAATTTCTCAGTGATGTGCCTTGTGGTAGATCTATCTTTATAGTTCTGGGTACTTGCTGGGTGGGTTCTGCATCAGAAAATTCACACACTTTGGATCTGCTTATTTTCCTGTAGTATTTCATTGATGATTTTCTTCTCCTCCCTCCCTCCCTCCTTCCCTTCTTTCCCTCCTTCCTTCTTTTTTTTTTTTTTTCTTGACAGGGTCTTACTCTGTCACCCAGCCTGGAGTGCAGTGGCCTGATCTCAGTTCACTGCAGCGGCCTGATCTCAGCTCACTGCAGCGGCCTGATCTCAGCTCACTGCAGCCTGGACCTCCCTGGGCTCAAGTGATTGTCTGATTTTAG
This sequence comes from Pongo abelii, assembly GCF_028885655.2. Lineage (NCBI taxonomy): Eukaryota > Metazoa > Chordata > Mammalia > Primates > Hominidae > Pongo > Pongo abelii. The sequence continues at coordinate 103,928,953 of NC_071999.2, read as the reverse complement.
CCTCTCATGTAACTAGGACTACAGGTGTGTGCCACTACACATCTGGTTAATTTTTGTATTTGTAGAGATGAGGTTTCACCATGTTGCCCAGGCTGGTCTCAAACTTTTGGGGCTCAAGTGATCCACCCACCTTAGCCTCCAAAGTGCTGGGATTATAGGTGTGAACCACTGTGCCCAGCTACTCATCTATTTTATTCTTTTTTTCTGAAATTTCTTTTATTTGAGATTAAACTTCTAGTCTGCTAATTTTTCTGGTTTTTCTTTTATATTTTCTATGTCATTGTCTAGGAAACTTCCTCAATCCTATCTCTCAACACTTCAATTGAGTTTTTAATCTGTGCAATCATGTTTTTAATTTCCAAGAACCATTTTTGTTTTTGTTTGTTTTCTGAATCTCCTCCTCTTCCTCTTCCTCCTCCTGTCTTCTAAAAATGGCATCTTTTTATTTTTTCGGGATGCAAACTTCTCTTATCTCTCTGAGGAGATTAAAGCTATTTTAAATTCTTTTTTTTCTACACAGTGTCTCACAGCTAATAATTTTTTAGAACTAAGATTTAAAATCAGGCAGACTGACCCCAGAGCCTGCTCTCTTGACCACTGTACTAAAATGCCTTCTTTGAAATAAACACTGGGTTCTGGCCAGGCTAAGAAGACCAATTAAACACAAACATCAATTTTTGTCCTTTCTGAAACCACACTAAAATTAAATGAAAGGAATTTTAAAAGAAAGACAAGCTCACAAGGACAAGGAGAATAACATAGCTAATGACAGCAACAAAATATCAGAAATTAGATTTTTGTAAGAAATTATTAATTTACATAAGAGCTTAACAGTGCCTGACATCCAATACGTATATAATAAATGTTAGCTAATATTAATATAACAACTGAAAGCACTTTAAAAATGTTCTAAATATGTTGCATATGATTTAAGAGCTTCCTTGCGCTTCACTAAGTTCTTGCTCCAAATGAGAATGTTAAAGAAGACAAAAAAGTTAACTTATTGAAATGATATTGTAATTTTTGGACTGAGTTAATTTCTATTTTACAGAAAAAAATCTGATGTATAACACATAGGGAAAAGGAATGCATTATGAAAAATCTGGGTATGATGTAATTTAATGATGGATGGTATATTAAACTATATATATCTTAGTTCAACTTGAAAACTCCCATGGAAGATACCAGACTAACATGAAAACAGCACATAAATTATTATATGAAAATATAATCTCGATATAATGGCAAAATTAAATAATGTCAACAAATGTTTTTAAACACAGATAAAACAGCAACAAAGTGCTGATTTGGGGGAGCATCCAAGGGTGAGGTCTCAATCTATGCCTTCAAGAAGCTCATTAAGGAAGGTTGATATTTGCTAGTTAACTATGAATCAAAGCAGAATTAAGTAATGATAACAGAATTACAAGCAAAGTGCAACTTAGGAGTTTGGCAAAGGGAACAATTAATGGCAACCAAGAACACTGGCAAAGGCTTCATGGATGAGGGGGCATTTGAACTTGATTTTAAGAGTGTGCCAAGGATGGTTTCTCTGGTCAAAGAAACTGCAAGATCAAGGCCCTGAAATTCAGAAATTCATTGTCTATTCCAAGTCCTGTCTGGCTTTCAATGTACTGTCCATTTTCACCTTTTACTATGTCTGTGACTGGGATGCACAGTTTAAATGTTAAATGTTCTTAAAGTTGTCCATTGGTCAATTTTGTTTCTCAAGTAGGCAGTAAACTTATCAGGGACAGATATGTCATAGAATTCTTTTGTATTTCCCCCTACTAATCTCACAATGTTAGTACGTAGTAACTTCTCAGCAAATGCTTATTGATTGATACAGGAACTTTTGCTGCTTGGATAATATGTTTTAATGTAGGAAAACTTAGAGTGCAACAGGAAAGCAGCAATCAGGAAACTATTAGAATTTTAGAATTCTCAATTGTTTCAAAAATATTTTTGAACTTGGTTGTGAGTCTAGAGACCAATCACAAAACAAAACTCTAGAGTTGTCAAGAAGGAATTTATTTATATTTGACATCAATTGCCAAAAAAAGCCATTTGAAAAGCACTTTCCTCCTGCTGAAAGTGCTCACATGAAAATATTTAGAACTTAGAAGTTCTAAGAAGGAACATTAGCAGAGCTAGATGCTATTAGAAACTGTGATTGGTTCTAGGATTCTAAAAACAAAAGGGCATACTGTTTGCTGTTCTTCAAGCGGCATTTATTTCAGCAGTCTTTATTGTGTGACTGGGTGGGCTCTTAGAATCATCCAGGCCATCTACTTGACTGCCTAAGGAGATGCCTGCCCTCAGAATTGGACTTGTTTTAATACAGCAAACTTTCTATTTATTAGTTATCAACTTTAGAATTAAAAGCTCAGATTCGACAATTAACTCATTTTACAATGTGTCCCGAATGCATGTCACTTGTCATGACTTCCTGTTGTATGACCACTATCCTACACAATGCGGGCAGTGCCTTCATGCCTGAACCTATCCTACTAAATCAATCAAAATGGAACTCTGGTTTCTGCAAGATTTCAGCATGGAAGAGAAGATCCTAAAAGATGTACTTCTATACCTGGAGAAATGTTGAAGAAAATCGTATGCATCTGAAAGCCCCTTGAGAAGAACGGATTCTAGGGCAATAATATGAGACCTCATAAAGTATAAATCCTGGCAGACCAATTTAATTTTTCAGGGACATTGTGGCAAGCCTGATCGATGGAGAAGAAGCCAAGGATGTAATCTGCCTTGACTTTGTGAATATTTTAGGTTTATACTTACAAGCACACCCATCAGAAACAGAAAATAAGCTGCTTCAGGGGCACAGAAGTTTGCAGTACTGAGATGAAGGCACAGCTCTTTCACTGAGCTCTGGCTTTATTTTTGCCAGGGATTTTAGTTGATCTCACTTCCATGACAGTGTGGGGAGGTGAAGGAGAAGAGCTATGCAGCACAGGTTGCTATGATGTCCAGGGCATCTTATTCTACAAGGAATAGGAGGCGAGCAGGACATAATAGCAATACTTGTTATTTGTGCATTGCTCTTGACATTTACAAAGCACATTGCATGAAAAATGGAAGTTGGAAGGTGTGTGTGTGTGTGTGTGTGTGTGTGTGTAGGGGGCATGAGGAGAGGCAGAAGCAGCACTGGTGCTTCGAATTAATTACCTTTCAACTCTTACATCTTTAATGAGCTTGTTTTCAGTGTCTAGCAATGCCCTATGCTAAGAAGACTGGATTAAGCAAAGAAGTTCAAGCACTGTCCTTTTGAAGGATGTTATAGTAACTGAACTTGCTCAGTGGGAAGCTTTTTGCTTCGTAGGCAAATCCCTGCACCAGATTCAATTGAGATGAACTGAAGAAACTCACCTGTTGCCATTCATGTAGTGCCCACCCTGGAGAACTCAAATTACCGAAATTCGCCTCAGTTGGACATAGAACTTTCTCTGTTGGTTGCCTGTTTTGGATGGTACATCCCTTAAGGAAAAGGACAATGTTTTCTTCTGTCTTTGTGTTTCCAGAGCTTCCAAGCTTGGTGCCTAACAAATAGTATGGGCTCAGGAAAAGTTTTGGGAGTGAGAACATGAGGCAGGGAGGGAGGCAATGTGCTCCGGTCATGAAGCTAAAGTGGGACAGCCAGCTCCAAAGCTAGATGTGGCAGAGGGAAAGGAATTGTGGCAGGTGGGGCTCAGGTGTTGGCAATAAACAGGCAGACTCTAGCAGGGGTGAGAGTAATGGGAGGAAGAATTCAATCTCAAAAAACATTCTGCGATCCTGACTGGGAGGGAGTAGCACAGAGGACATGGGAGGGAGGGGGGTAAGCAGGTCCCGGTTTCTGCCAATGACCTTGAACGGGCCTCTAGGAGGCTCTTCTGAAAGTGGCCCTGCGCCTCCTCCTGGTCAACAAGACTGCCCTTTGGAATCTGCTGTTAACCAAGTCTAAAGTTATCTTCTGCCCCCTTTCCCTGGCCTCCTTATCTCTTGTAATATGTTCATAAAGGCAGAATCGGATGAAATGAATAGCCTGTGCTGCCTTCTTTCGTGTTAGTCTTATTTCCTCAAAAATCAAACTGTTTCTTTTTTTAATATCCACAGCTCTGAACAGTGCCTTACACATAACAGGTGCTTTAGGAGCTCTGGGATGAGCAACTTTCTGTATCCCTGATGGAAATGCTTACAGAGTCCATCTTGCTGTCTGCTTCCTTTTGGGTCAAGTGGTGTCCGTTGGGTAGCTGCACATTGGACGATACTTCCTAGAGTGCGTTGGTGTTCTGCTGCCAGGAAAGGTGCCCTGTTGTTTGGAGCTGGGAGAAAACAGCAAGAAATTAGTTCTAAGGATTTTGGTAAGCTTGATTAGGGGAATTGAGTCTAAAATAGTTGTTAGGTAAGAGATCTGGTGGTACGTGTCAGGGCCAGTGGGTGAGGCCAAACTGAAAGCAGGAGGGGAAAGGGGCAACAAGGCAGGGCAATGCAGGAGGCTGTGTGCCCCAGTGAGTCAGCAGACAGTCGTCTAGACAGACCTGGAGATGTGGTCCCTGAGCTCGTTGTTAGCTTTGCTTTTGGTTCACATTTGAGTGAGTGTCTGCATCTAGAGAGGCCAGTTCAGGAGCAAAACATCCATTTTCCAGGAAGGGATAAGAGAAAGAGGGGCTAACCTTTAGCTTGAGCTGCTTGGCATCCAGACAAAGGGTCTCACACTAGACAGGTCACAGCTAACCCCCTCTAGTCCTTGCATGACTTTTCAAAATCTCCTGTTTTATTTTGATTACTTCCAAAAGATGGCCATCTAACCTGTTTGTACAAAGAAAAATGAGTATTCAGAACAGGAAACGTCATCCTATGCACAGGGGTAGCCGTTCAGAACTCTGAAATGCTTGACGCAATGCAGTATGCTGTGTTCAGGAAAAATTCATTTGGTATCTGTTGATGGCACAACCAAATATATGCCTGCTGCTAAGCACTCTAACTTTTGTTCATAAAGATGCAGCAAATGCTCTTGAAGGGAAAGAAAGAGCTTTGCACTGATGTTGCCTAGCAACCAATTACTCATTTTTTTTTTCAATTTGTTGTTTTTAAAAACTTCTACTATGTCATGTTAAATTAATCTGGGGCCAGGTGCGGTGGCTCACACCTGTAATCCCAGCAGTTTGGGAGGTTGAGGCAGTCAGATTATTTGAGGTCAGGAGCTCAAGACAACCCTGGCCAATATAGTGAAACTCTGTTTCTACTAAAAATACAAAAATTAGCTTGGTGTGGTGGTGCACGCCTGTAATCTCAGCTGCTTGGGAGGCTGAGGCAGGAGAATCACTTGAACCCAGGAGGCAGAGCTTGCAGTGAGCTGTGAGATAGTGCCACTTCACTCCAGCCTGGGTGACAGAGCGAGACTCCATCTTAAAAAAAAAAAAAAAATTAATCTGGGTCTGAGGCACAAGGTTCCTGTTTATTTGATGGCTGCTGTGCACAAATAAAAAGATGGTGGCACTTTTTTGGGGTATATAACTCCCTAACTGGGTTACAGAGTCTAGGAGCACTTGTCATCAACTTGAGGGAAATGTATAAATTGGGAAACAAGAGACCATCAAGGACAATATCACACCTCCGTCCTCTCGGCCTCCCTGGTCCTCTGTTGAAAGTTGAACACTGGGGCTTCTTTCCTTCCTGAGCATTCCCCTCCTAATTCTGGACTTCAAGGCATGGGTACTGCCTCTTTACCAGTCCACATTTTGTCTGTTTTCATTTTCAACTGTCTGGTTCCTTTGCTTAAAATTTGGTTTGGTGGCGCCTATTCTGACTCTTCGGTGAGTGATGAAGTATGGCCCTCAACTGGTCAGTCAGGGGATTTGGATTCTAATCCTAGCTCTGCCATTAACTTGCTGACTGAACTTGAGTGAGTTGCTTAGTGTGTTTGTTAGAATGGGCTAAACTATGCTGCAGGAACAAAGACATCTTGAAATCTCTGTGGCTGTGAACCACAAAGACAAAAACCTGATGAGTACTGGACCATCCTCTAGAGCAGCTGCCTTCCATGGGGTGATCTGGAAATCCAGGTGGCTTTCATGCTGTGGTTACATCATCTCAACATGGGAGCCACCAAGGGGAAGGAGAGAGAGAGGGACACATTGGCTTGCACAATTTCAGCCAGGAAGTAGCAAGTCACATCTGTTCACAGTGTATGGGCTGGGATGGGTCACATGACTGTCACCTAACTGTGGAGGCAAGGTGTGGTTAGTGGGAGGACAGGCTGGAAAATGAAGAACATCTAAAATATTTGGGGAACAGCAGCCACCGCTGTCACTCTTGGCATCTTTGAGTTTCAGCCTAGTCATCTGCAAAATGACAGGGTTGGACTAGATAATTCCTAAGGGCCCTTTTATAGCTGTAAAGATCTAGGAGGTATGACTAACCAAACCACCATGATTCCAGATTAAGTATTTAAACTTTTCCTCTAAGCATAGTTCTATTTTTAAGAGGAATAGATTAGCATTATCTTCACCCACTCGCTTTATTGTCCTAAATTGAATAGTCTCACTTCTTTTACCATAAAACTCTTCCTTTTAAAAAGAAAAATCAGACAAAATAAAATATTTTTGTAGGCAAACCCTGTTTCAAAACAAATTCTTCAGGCTGGGCACCGTGGCTCATGCCTGTAATCCCAGCACTTTGGGAGGCCAAGGTGGACAGACCACCTGAGGTCAGCAGTTTGAGACCAGCCTGGCCAACATGGCAAAACCCTGTCTCTACTAAAATATACAAACATTAGCCGGGCATGGTGGTGCCAGCCTGTAATCCCAGCTACTCAGTAGGCTGAGGCAGGGAGAATTGTTTGAACCGGGGAGGTGGAGGTTGCAGTAGGTCAAGATCGTGCCACTGCACTCCAGCCTGGGCGACAGAGTGAGACTCTATCTCAAAACAACCCCAAATCAACAAATTCTTCAGCTGGAAGGACTTAAGAAAACTCTAGTTATTTATTGTCCTAACTACTTCTTAGTCAGATGCTGTAGAAAATGTACAGTATGCACACACAACTCATTTTTTACCAGTGAAAATAATGATTTGAATTTGTGTATTACATGATTATAAAGTGATATCTAAATTGGTACTGAATTTCTCAGAGAAGTAAGCAATTTTAAGTGAAGAACAGATACAAGGGAGGTACAATTTAAGTTTACTTCTCTTTTTGAAAGATATGTCCCTGAAAATCTATAAATAAATACTTGTAATTCCATCCTTATCCTTTGAAAAGTGGGACTTCTGGCAGCTTGGCAAATAAATAAAGTTTTATTGGCACACAGCCACACTCATTTATGTGGTGCCAATAACTGTTTTTGTTCTACAAAACTCTCAGGCCCTTTTCAGAAAACCTTGTCCAACCCCTGAGTTAGGCAATCTAAATGTTAACCTGGTAGCTTATAGAAGCATTGAGAGTCAGTACAGATGACAACAGCAGTCCTCAAACTTGAGTGAGCATCAGAATGAATAATTTGTTAAGGGCTTGTTCAAGCACAGAGAGTGGGACCCCATCCCCCAGTGTCTGATTCAGTAGGGTCGAGGGTGGGGTCTGAGAATTTGCACTTGGACATGTTCCCAGGTGACGTCAATGCTGCTGGTCTGGGGACAGTACTTGGAGAAGCACTGGAGTACAGCTGACCCTTAACATGGGTTGGAACTGTGCAGGTCCACCTATATCTGGATTTTCTTCTGCCTCTGCCACTTCTGAGACAGCAAGATCAACTCCTTCTCTTCTTCCTACTCAACATAAGGACAACAAGGATGATGATGATCCATTTCTACTTAATGAATTGTAAATATAGTTTCTCCTTTGTGATGGTTAATACTGAGTGTCAACTTGATTGGATGGAAGGATGTGAAGTATGTTCCTATGTGTGTCTGTGAGATATTGCCAAAGGAGATTAACATTTGAGTCAGTGGACTGGGAAAGGCAGACCCAACCTTAATCTGGGTGGATGCAATCTAATCAGCTGCCAGTGCAGCAAGAATAAAAGCAGGCAGAATAATGTGAAGACTAGACTAGCCTAGCCTCCCAGCCTACATCTTTCTCCCATGCTGGATGCTTCCTGCCCTTGAACATCAGACTCCAAGTTCTTCAGCTTTGGGACTTGGACTGGTTTCCTTGCTCCTCAGCCTGCAGATGGCCTATTGTGGAACCTTGTGATCATGTGAGTCAATATTCCTTAATAAACTCCCCTTTATATATACATTTATCCTATTAGTTCTGTCTCTCTAGAGAACCCCAACTAATACATCCTTCTTGTGATTTTCTTAATAACATTTTCTTTCCTCTAGCTTTATTGTAAGAATACAGTATATAATTCATATAGCACACAAAATATATGTTCATTGACAGTTTATGTTATCAGTAAGGCTTCTGGCCAACAAGTAGGCTATTAATAGTTAAGTTTTTGGGGGGTCAAAAGTTATACGTGGACTTTTGACTGCATAGAGGTTGGTGTCCCTAACCCCTGTGTTGTTCAAGGGTCAGCTGCAGCAAAAGCGTCAATTAAGAGAGAAACTTAAAGCTCTACTCCTAGCTCTGTTTTGATTTTCTAGCCAAGTAATCTTGAGCAAAGATTCAGTTTCTTCCCATGCAAAATGAGGAGACTGGCCTAAAGTAGGCCTTTTCAACTACTGTCTCCTGACAGCCCTTGGGGAGCTGATCTGGGCCTTGAGCCGATAGCCTTCTACCCTAAGCAACCTCCTTCATGTATCTCAGAGCGCCTTATAAATATTGTCACTTTCTATGTGTGTATGACCCAAAAAGGACTGGGAAATGTTGCACCTGAAAACTGCTGAGGCCCTTTTAGCTCTAAATTATTATAGGCTTACAAGTTTTGATAAACGCCTCCATCTCAATTATACTCATCATCGCCTGCTGGCTATGGCTGTTAATTCACATCATGCATATGTGGTGCTTGCTTGTCTTTCTTATAAATCACATTCTTTGGATGTTTTCCTACCTCATTGCTTACTTTTTCTCAGATTGAGATCAGTTGCCTGATAGCCTACCTAAAGCACATGGACTTGGTGCTCATTTAGTCATTCAGCACTCAGCACTTCCCGATGCTGGGGGCTGCATGGGATTTATTCCTTCTTCCCTTTAATAACACTGCGTTCTCCAATAGTGATGTGGCTGTATTACCTTCTCCACCTCCTCCTGCTCTTCTCTGCTCCAACAGAGAGAAAAATTAGAGGCAGCTGTAAAGAGGCAAGACATCTTCTTTTCCTCTATTCATAGTTCTTCCTGATGTGTCGTAACTTAATAAATGTTGATTAAATGAAAGAATAACAGATGGCACAGTGTGGCGTATGTAGGACAATAAATAATCAAGTGCAACTACTCATGATTGCCTACAATGCAGGTGCTGTCTCACTTTCTCTCTGTATATATGTGTGAATATATGCACACATAAACACACATATATACATATGTACTCACACGTAAACATATTTTGTTGAAGTCATTGCCATGCTGAATTGAATTCATAGTTATTCCCATGCAATTCAATATGTATCGAATACCTACTAAGCTCAAGTTGGTGCAAGATGTTATATAAAGGAAACTTAGACACAGCTATTATTTTCAGTGAGCTTACAGTTTTGCTCTATAATTATTCTTTGGAAAACCAACTGAGAGAGGAGGTGGGTGAAAACTCTTTACTGAGAGACCATCTTTTGTAGTAGAATTGGTTTATAGTTTTTTTGTCTAGTGCCTCCAAATGATATCAAAATGGAAATAATTTGGAACATGGTGAGCATGAGTCATCGTCTAGTGAAGTGGGCACTGTGAATTCCAGAGGCAGCACAGCTAGAACAAAATTTATGAAAGTCAAGGTTGGAAGGAAGCCTGCCTCCAGAATAAGCTGAATGATCAAAAGTACATGGTGTACCTTTCTGCACTGAATAGCTCTGTTTTTTTCTGTCTATATGTTGTTTTTTTTTTTCTGTCTATATGGGTTTCTAACTTCTGGCCTTTCAGCTTCACTTCTGTAGGGATTTGTACATTTGCTGTCTGGGACCAAATGATTTGCTACCCAACCTCAACCAGACATGATTGGCATCAAATAATTGATTTGACAAATATTTACCAAATGCTATGTATATGATAGAGGCAGATGTAGCTACAGAGGTGAATAAGGTATAGTTCCCATCCTCAGGCTGGTGGAAGAGAAAACATCATTAGCACCATGACAAGATAAATTCTGAGCAAAGGTAGGAGAAGCAACTAACTACCTGGGCAGCCAAGGAAATCTTCACAGGGAAAAACACAGTTCAGAGTTGGCATCTGAGGGTTTTAAAGATTTTATTGTCCATTAAAATGGCCTCCAACATAATATTAGTGAATTTTTGGATTAAAATCAAAGCCCTGTAAATAGGATGGAGAACAGAAGTTGTTATTTACTGATATGACTACATTTAAAGGGGGTTGATGTATTTAATGTGAAAGGAATGTGTTGTTGAGTACCTCCCTGAGTGTGAACGTGCCAGGATGGGTCTGAAGCAGTGCCTGGGAATAGAAGTAGGGAGACAGAGTTGTTTTGCACAGTAGAGGGAGAAGGGTTGGGAGCCAGAGGAAGTAATGGGAAAGAGCCGTAAGAGGGATAAGAGGAAGTGAGAAGCCAGTTAGAGAATGGAGAGTGGGCTAAAGTGGCCTCAAGTGGCGAGTGGAAAGACTCCTTACTACTTGAGTGGTCTGAAATGTCAGGCATGGTTGTTTGTTTAATGAATGTAAGGCATCGTTGTTTAATACCCTATTTGAAGTTGCCTGCATTGTTGAGATGTAACCTGGGTCTTCCCAGAGCTTCATTAAACCTAACACACACACACACACACACACACACACACACACACACACGTGCTTTGTGTGGGTGATAATTTTGTTGAAAACAAAGAGCTGCATTCTGTGGCTGGTTCTTTGTGCTGCAGCAGACAGAGCATGAGCAAGTGGTTAAGAAGTTTCAAAATGGAGCTGATTCACAAGTGAAGGGTCCTCAGACAAAGGTGGATACCAGAACGTGAGCTTCCCTGCAATTTGCTAAAACCTTGGCAGGAGATTTAAACTTTAACCTGGAATGAAGGTTCACAGCAATTTTATCCAGATATTGGTGGGGGGAAGTGGTTCTTACAGCCAATATCCAGACTTTAACTAGAAATAAAGAATTTGTCACACAGTTCCACCTATTCTATGCTGGTGCCTTGTGTAAATAACAATTACGTATGTGAAATATATAGGATAAAATTAAAACGGTGACACAAATGGTAGATTTTCTCACACTGAGATACCAAATTGTTTTGGAACACACAATTTTTTTTTGGTAGAATTTTTTGCTTTATTCTGCTCATGCATATTTTGGAATGAGGTGAGTAAATAAATGAATGAACAAACAAATAAGAACATTTACAAATTATCTTCTTTTCGAAACATTTACTTTGGCAGTGTTGGTTAATTGTATGGTTTGTAATGTGAATTTATCTGATCCTTGGCCAATCACACTAATTTTGTCACACATGATTTATTGTAGCTTTTAGATTCGTAAATATCTTTCACATTTGAAATTGCTGTGTTTGGCAATGAGCTGCTTAAGCATAAATTAGGAATTTGTTTCTATCAACTCGATCAAGTGTTGGAGGAAGTCCTATATTTTATCTTTTGAAAAATAACACAATGTTTTTCTCTAGAGGTTTAATATGAATCTTTCAACAGGATATTCATTGAAGACCTACTACGTGCAAAGAACCATTCTAGAGACTGAGGGAGGAGCAGAAGTGCTGATTCTGTTTCTGAGGTGGTAAACATGCCCAATAAATGATGATTAATAACACAAGACAGTAAATGTTAAGAGTCAAATGAATCATAGATCACTAAGTACTTATAGATCTCAGGGGAGACGTTGAACTAGAGTGATCGGAGATAGCTCCTAGAAGGTTTGAGTTATGACCTGCATTTAAAACATACTTTTTATATTTTAGCAGCTTTATTGAGTTAGAATTAGCATAAATGAACTATAGATATTTAAAGTGAAACATTTGACCCATTTTGGCATACATACACATTCTTGAAACCATCATCAGAATCAAGACAATGAATACATTCGTGACCCCCAAAGTTTCTTCATGCCCTTTTATAATTCCTTTCTCCACACCTTTCTGCCTCCAGGCAGTCACTGGAACTGCTTGCTAGAATTTTTTGTCTGGCTTCTTTCACATAGTACAATTATCTTGAAATTCTGCCAAGTTGTTGCAAGTATCAATAGCTCATTCTTTTTTATTGTTGAGTAGTAACCCTTTATATGGATATACCACAATTTGTTTATATCCATATACCTCTTGTTGGGCATTTGTGTTGTTTTCATTTTTGGCTGTTATTAATAGAGATGCCATGAACATTCAGGTTCAAGTCTTCGATGAACATATGCTTTTATTTCTTTTGGGTAACTATCTAGCAGTGTAATTGTCAGGTCTTATGATAAGTGTCCATTTAAGAAACTGTCCAACTGTTTTCTGTTTCTAAAATGATTGTACCATTTTACATCCCCACCAGCAGTGTATGAGAATTCTACTGGCTCTGTATCCACAGCAACACTTGGTTTGGCCGGTCTTTCTGATTTTAGCCATTCCAATAAGTGTTAGCAGTATCTCATGGTTTAATTTGCATTTCCCAAAAGACTAATGATGTTGACCATCCTTTATTGTGTTTAATTACAATCCAAATAACTTCTTTCAAGAAATGTCTATTCAAATATTTTGTCTACTTTTTATTGGGTTGTTTGCTTCCTTATTATTGAATTTTGAGAGTTCTTTATATATTCTGGATCCAGGTGCTTTATTAGATATGTAATTTGCATATATTTTCTCTCTATTTTATCTTTTCATTCTATTAAAGTGCCTTTGGAAGAACAAAATTTTGTTGAAGTCCAGTTTATAAAGTTTTCTATCTTGTAGGTCATGCTTTTGATATTGTGCCTAAAATAGCTGCTAACCCAAGTTCACAAGGTCTTTCTCCTATGTTTTCTCTTACAAGTTTTATAGTTTTTGATTTTACATAAAGAGCTATGATCCATTTTGAGTTATGAACTAAATTTTAAAGAGAAAAAAGGAGAGTAACAAAATACATGAAAGCAAAACTGTTAAGGCTGCTGGGTCCAAGGTGTGGTCTGGGCCCAGCGAGGTGACTGGTGTGGGTGAAACTTGGAGGCTGGGTGCTCCTGTACACCAGTCACACAGCGTCCTCTTGGTTTCATGAACATGTCAAGCTCTTTTTTGCCCCCAATGCCTTGTGCATACGAATCTCTGGACTTGGAATGATCTGCCTCTCCACTTAGCCAATATGTCCTTTGGCTGGCAACTCAAGTGTCTCTTACTCAGGACTTGTCTGACTGTCTAGAGCAGGGCTGCCATGCTGTGCAACTCCATGTGTGAATGCTGCCTCTGAAGTGGGACAAAGTTATGATGTTCCTCTTAATTAGCTCAAGAACCTTGCTATACATTTCCTTAACACAACTTTTTCTATATAGTGCTTATTACCATTTGTATTATTGTGTCAATATTTGATTTAAACCTCTTCCCCAGGAGACCACAGATTCTTGAGGACTTGTCCATGTCTTGTTTGTTTATTAATGAATCTCCACTGACTAGCACAGTGCCTAGCATATACTAGGTGCACCATAAACATTTACTGAAGGAGGGAAGAAGGAAGGAAGGATCGCTTCCTTTCAGCAGTAGAATCAGCATGTGGAGAGTCTAGAATATCAGGATAAATGATTTCAGCTTTATCCTAGGCAACTGGGCTCTATTTAAACATCTGAACAGGGAAAATGGCATGAATGTGGCATGAATGGTATATATTAGATGGATTTAAAGTATGAGAGTTAGAATAAACTTTCAAAAAAACAAAGTATCTGAAAATATATTTGGAGGAGAAGAGGTAGAAATGAAAAAATGGATGAAACAGCTATGATATAAGAAATCTATAGGATATATTGGCTGATGGGAACTGGGGAGGAAAAGGGACAGTGAAAATTCACTCAGGTCAGGGAGCTCAGATTATTTGGAGAATGATATTGCCACATTGGTTGAAATGAAGATATTGGGAAGAACAGAAAATTTTATAGAAAAGATATGAAAAAACACTGTTAGTGAGTAAGTTTTAAAATATTTGCTTATATATTAGTCTCTCCTCATCCATGGTTTTGCCTTGCGTGGTTTCAGCTACCTGCAGTCAACAGTAGTCCAAATGTATTAAATGGAAAATTCCAGAAATAAACAATTCATAAGTTTTCAATGGCAGTCAACAGTAGTCCAAACGTATTAAATGGAAAATTCCAGAAATAAACAACTCATAAGTTTTCAATTGAGTACCAGTTCAAGTAGTGTGATGAAATCTCACACTGTCCCATTCTGTCCTACCCAAGACAGGAATCATCCCTTTGTCTGGTGTATTCATGTTGTGTGCATTACATACCTGTGAGTCATTCAGTGGCTGTCTTGGTTATTGGATTGACTGTCATGGTATTGGAGTGCTTGTGTTCAAGTCACCCTTATCTTACTTCATAATGGCTTCAAAGTGCAGGAATAGTGATGCTGGCAATTCAGATATGTCAAAGAGAGCCATAAAGTGCTTCCTTTAAGTGAAAAGTTAAAGTTCTTGACTTAATGAGAGAACAAAATTGCACGCTGAGGTTGCTAAGATCTGTAGTAAGAATAAAATTGTGAAGAGGGAAAAAGATTCTTGCTAGTTTTGCTGTCACACCTGAAACTGCAAAAGTTATGGCCATAGTTTGTGGTAACCTTTATTATAGCATATTGTTATAATTGTTCTATTTTACTGTCAGCTATTATCGCTAATCTCTTATTGTTCCTAGTTTATAAATTAAATTTTATTAAAGGTATGTATAAGAAAAAATAGTATGTATAGGTCTTGGAACTCTCTGTGGTTTCAGGCATCCACTGGGGGTCTTGGAATGTATCCCCTGTGGATAAGGGGGCCTACTGTATTTTAACCTTTACTTGTCCTAAGTAAATATTATGTCTATGTATTTTTATGCTATCTTAGAAAACATATTTTGGGGAAAAATTGTATATCTTTTGCTTATAGCAAAATAACTATGCAAAATTATCTAGAATACTGATTTATGATTTCTATAAAAATCCTATTTAGCCAGCCCCAGTGGTGAGCATCTGCCGTTCCAGTTACTTGGGAGGCTGAGACAGAAGGATCACTTGAGCTCAGGAGTTTGAGGCCAGCCTGAACAACACAGCGAGACCCTGTCTCTAAAATAAAACAAAACAAAAAACTTATTTGTAGTTATCCTGTTTGTTTGCTAAACTAGTAAGCAGTGGGGCATAGATTTTATCCCAGGCCTGAATTTGTTTCTTAGTACCTGAAATCTGTCTCAGCGCTACATAATCTGGAAGCTGCTAAGAACTGTTAAAAGAAAAATCTTGGCCGGGCATGGTGGTTCATGCCTATAAGCCCAGCACTTTGGGAGGCCAAGGCAGACAGATCACTTGAGGCCAGAAGTTCAAGACCAGCCTGGGCAACATGGTGAAACTGTTTCTATTAAAAATACAAAAATTAGTTGGGTGTGGTAGTGCATGCCTGTAATCCCAGGTCCTTGGGAGGCTGAGGCAGAAGAATCGCTTGAACCTGGGAGGTGGAGGTTGCGGTGAGCTGAGATCACGCCACTGCACTCCAGCCTGGGCGACAGAGTGAGACTCTGTCTCTAAATAAATAAATAATCTTTAGACAGATTAAATTTAACAGAGTTAATTTGTGCAAAGAAAGATTCATGAATTGGGTAGCACTCTCAGGACAAGAAGATGTTCAGAGACCTCTATCCACAAGCATGAGCAGTGAGCTTTTTATAGGCCAAACACAGAAGCAAAATAAAAAAGTTACCCGGTTGTCTGTAGCTAGGCATTTGCCTCATGGGCATGGTGTGATGAGGCATTTGCCTTATTTGGTCTGATCAGTTGGATGCCTGTGGTTGGCTGAAATCCAGCAATTTTTATTTACAAAAAATATACTAAAAAGTTAGGTTTTGGTCTGTTTATGTACTCAGTTAGATTGTGGTTTGTTACATAAGAATTCAAAGTATGGAGACAGCCTCAGGCAAATGGCCTCCTTATTTTGCCTTAACAATCCCTCCGTTTCAGCCAGCCTCTCAATTTTGAGAGATTCACTAAAACCTTGGGCATTGATGTTATTCTCTGTCACCATCATAACAGACTTCTTTGGTGTCTGTATGGAATTCACAGTCGTGATATTAAGTCAGCTGAATAATTCTTCAAGTTCTCTTTGTGTTATTGTTGCTATACCTGGAGTGAGACCATCTGACATATAGTAGATGACTGCATACAAGCAGTTAAGGCTTTTTAAAGGATACAACATACCAGGGAGACTACTATGATGACTATCAGGAGGATCACACAAAAAGACTGAAATATGCTTCTTAACCAAGGCCCTTGTGAACCAAACCAATTATAATTAAATAAATCAAAGAATGATACGGAATAGAAATGTACTTGCTTTAACCAATTATCCAGTTTGTTGATTTCTTTAAAAAAAAAACAACAGAACAAGGTTGTTTTTCAATATATAACTTCTATACAACCCCAAAATAAAACACCACAGTAAAAGAAATGGGAAAAAACATAATACTTTATTTGCAAAGCTTGACAAAATGTTAATATCTTTAATGATAAATGAGCTCTTAGAAATCAGTAACAAAGAGACTAACATTACAAGGGAAGTGAAAAAAACAGAGGAAAATGAAATAACACGAATGACTTACAAGGCTATGTGAAGATGATATAGCTTAACATTAATAGATGAAAAAGCAATTTCACTATAAATTACATTATCAGTGTTTACAAATATTGATATCTAATGTTTGTATAGTTTTAGGAAGTGGGAAATCCTCACATACTGGGAAAATTTACTCCGGTTATAGGAAATTTACACAAAGTATAGATTTTACATATACTTTGCCCCAGCAGTTCCAGTTCATGGGGATTATTCCAACAAAGTAGTTGGATGAATTTATATATATATATATATAAATATAAATAAATATATAAGCAGGTTCACTACATAGAAAATCTTTAGCTAATATGTCATCCCCCAAGAAACTACTTATGTACCAATTGGTTTATAAAATAATAGATGGGGGGGTAGAGTTAGAAAGAAAAATGGCATGTAAGTAAAAAGATAAGATTTCACAAAATTCTCTGTTCTTTGAATTCTCGAAAAAGATCATTCTTTAAATGGGTCAGTTTTATATTTACCCTGTGATAAGTGAAAATTATAAATGTATACACTTCATATTTATGGAAGCACTGAGATGAAACCCTTTTAATTCTACCGTCCTGGCTTCTTTGTTCAAGAATGTCTGTCATTCCAGCTCCTGAGATTGAGTCCAATGACAACCACTGGACTACTTAGGATCTACTTCAATGACACTCTTAGGTCACTTTTCAAAAATGAGCTTTCTCAGTTAAGTTTTTCTGATCTGCAGGGAATGTCCACTGCAATGCATGTGAGGAGTCTCCATACATCATGAAGACCATGCTTTGGTTTTGGTGAAGATGGTGGTGGAAACAGTGGCACAGGTTCCCTCCTTCAGTCATTACAATTATGTGGCCAAGACAATGAAGAATGCTTGAATGAGAATACTGCAACAGGTCATTCAGTGATAACTGAGGTTTTACAATACCAGATGTGTTTATCCAAGTTCAGGAGGAAGTGTTAGCTAATGTACACAGTGCCCCTTCTTCATCCAACAGACAGTCCAAGGCAATTTGATTATCTACAAAAAATTTAGCAGGGGAGTTTAGAGAAGTTTCTTGGGCACCTATAGCCTTTGCAGTAAACTTAGCTATAGTAGCGGATATTTGAGACAGATTTTTAACCATGACCTCATTTACATTTGTGCCAAGCCACTAAACTATCATTCTACCAAAAGATGCCCATTCAGAGGAATTTACACAATTTAATCTACTCTATGATAAGTCATGGGCTGCAGAGTTTTCAGTAATGGAAATTTTAAGGACTCAAAAGACCAGGCAGCCATCCAAACCCTCTGTGAGTCCATGCTTAACATTAAATTTATATCCTTTTAGATACAAATTTTGTTTTTCCAAGTCAGACACATATAACTATGCTTATTAAATAGGTTATTATAGGTGATTTGACTTGGATCAATCTTATGGAGTTCATTCAAACAGCATATTCTAACATTTTCAATACTAGCTAACTTAGCATGAAAATCTGCTGAGGAATTTGCTTGGTTTTCAATTATTTATTGTTCTGCTTGATGTTGGGTTAGCAATTCTATGAACCAATCAGTTGCTTCATTAGAGTTCTGGGAATTGTTATCCAGTTCAATGGTATGATCTTAAAGTTATCAAAACCCTGTACTTGTCAGAGTCCTTTCCGTGAGTCACCTCAAAGACAAACACTAGGTTTGTAGTTGCTTGTAATAGTTTTCAGGAAAGTACCAGAGTAAACCAATTAACTGTTTGTGGATGAAAAAATTTAAAATGGCCATGGTGGAAATCTGATGAGGGTTCATTATACCACAGTTTACAAGGAAATTTTATTTCTGTGACATATACTATTTTAAGATAATAACTAAAATTACGACTGGTAGCATCATACCGAATCTATCAGATTTCTGGGCATTCTGTATAATTTATGAAACACATATTAAACACATATTGATAATATATGGCTTAAAGAAGGTTCAGCATCACTTATTAGACAATACTTCCCAAACAATTTAACATATCAAATAAGCCTAGTTAGTTTCATATCTCTCTTCATATGAAGAGAGAACAAATTTTTTTGAAATACTCTAGCGACCTGTCTGGAAGCTCCCAGAGCTAGTTTGAGGTAGAAAGATCTTAATTTAGGATTTGGTATTAGAAAGTTGTCAGGAATATCAAATGGTTTGAAATATTTAATTAAAATAGGATCACAAGTCATTGTGAAACAATACTTATTCATTTAACTAGAGTGTGAATTAAAGTCTTCAAAGGTAAATACGGAATGCCATATAGTTGTAGAAAAAACTTAGCTCTTTTAATATAGAGGATTCAGTTTTCTTAGTAATCAAAGACAGGAAATTATCTTGATAAAACACATAATCTTTGTTTCCTAGGCTAATTACTTAATAAGTAAAGAAAAACTTGTCATAATTTTTTATAAAGAACAGACCAATACTCCAAGAAAAGCTTATTGTTTTAACAGAAAGGACCAAATTCTTCATTTGCATCAGTGTACTTTTGGTATTAATGCTCAGTTTAAAAAAACCTTATAATTCCCTTCAAATTTTAGCCAGTTGATCACACATAAAATTCCTTTACCAAGATTCCTCTTTCACAAACCTACAACTTTCTTATATCCATTTAGTTTTTGTCCTATACTTTTCAAAGTCTTTCTCCTTGTGGAACAACCAGTCACTCTACTTTGGGATAAAAATCAGTCTCCTTTTCCCTTTACGAAACAGAGCACATACATCATAGCTTTCCTTGCAAAAACCACATCTTATCTTCTTTGTATGCTGGCATATGATGTTGTTTCCCCTATTATTTCTAGGAATTTTAATTACATATATGAATTAGAATTTTTAACTGCTAATTTCCAATGAAAATAAGGAAGCAAGCAATTGTGAACTGCCTGCAACATACCAGCATTTTGTAATTTAACATCATTTTATAATTCTAGAAGCATCTGCTTCCTCATGGTACAATTTTTGAATGTGGCACAGGACATGTTTATTAACAGACGTAGCTATCTTTAGTTTCTCTGTAATAAGAAGCTACAGGGAGGCAAAATTGTATCTGTCTTACAGCTTTTGGCTAGGCCTGAGAATTAAATCATTATTTGTATAGATTTCCCTCAGCCTCCATTTAATTGATGACAAGAATGTTGAAACCTCCCTGTATAGAGAGGACATCTTTTATATAGGAATTTTATCTCATTTATACCTGTTTAACTCACTTAAAAAACAATTATGCTTGAATGTTATGAAAATGAGATCATAAACAGCCATCATCTTATTTTTCTTTTTTCTTTTTTTTTTTTTTTTTTGGAGACGGTGTCTTGCTCTGTCACCCAGCCTGGAGTGCAGTGGTGCTATCTTGGCTCACTGCTACATCTGTCTCCCAGGTTCAAGTGATTCTCCTGTCTCAGCCTCCTGAGTAGCTGGGACTACAGGTGTGTACCACCACACCTGGCTCATTTTTGTATTTTTAGTAGAGATGTGGTTTCACTATGTTGGCCAGGATGGTCTCAAACTTCTGACCTCAGGCAGTCTGCCCTCCTTGGCCTCCTAAAGTGCTGAGATTACAGGTTTGAGCCACCACACCTGGCCAAGTTATATATCTTTTAATATAGCGATAACTTGAGCTTATTTTACTAGTAAACTTAGGTAGAAAAAGTTGTACATCTGTATTATGTTTAATGCTGACTCTGAAGACATGCCTATTTTTATCAAATTGACAAGCTTTAACAAACTTTTATTTACCGAAAATTCTCCCAGATCACATGAACTTGAAAAACATTTTAGTTTAGTTTCAACCTTCCTGAATAACTTAAGGAATAGTTAATCAATATAAGAGCTTATTTTTCCATTAACTAATTAAATATGGCTCTTTTACAAATTAATTTTGTCAATACTTTCCAGAGGTAGAAAAATGTCACACATGCATTCCCATAGACAGACATAAATAATCATGCAGATCAAGGCAGATCTTAAAGCTTTTATTTTAAAATTGTAGCCATATGCCAGGTACTAAAATACAAAGTTTACTAATTTATTAAAAAATACCTGTATCCAAATTGTTTTTCTCTGGCCAATGGAACAAGATTATTCACTCTGATGGCTGAAGTTTTTTACTAATATTTGTGCAAAAGATTTCTAATATTTCTCATTTGCCTTTTATAAGGAGTCTTTTAGAAAGGCATTGGTTCTGGGTCTACAAATTTAGTACATAAAATTAACTGGTGTCTCAGAAAGTAGAGTCCCAGACTCCTGGATTTCCAGATTCCTTACATTTGGAAGAATCCATTTTCAAAAGGTACCTACCTGAGGCCTCTAACTGGGCCCAGTACAATTATTTATTGGAGCGAATCCTATTCCAAACTCTGGTAAAATAATTACTCAGAAAAGTTGAAGAGCTCAAAATGCAAATTCACGAGCTTGAATTTGGAGGAGACTCACTTACAACTTCCAGTTATGAAGAGAGAGTAATGGGAGCAGTAGGCCTGGGGGGTACCTTTGCTTCATCACTCAGTGCTCCTGGGGGGTCACTGGAGGTCTTTTCTGTATTCTGCTTCTGACATCAAAATGTTAAAAGAAAAACTTTAGACAAATTAAATTTAATAGTTTATTGGAGCAAAGAATGGTTCATGAATTGGGCAGCATTCAGAACCAGAAGAGGTTCAGAGAGTTCTGCACAGAAGCATGAGCAGTAGACTTTTACAGGCTGAACATGGTAGCAAAGTAGAGAAATCACCTGACTGGCTATAGTTAGACATTTGCCTTAGGAGGCATTTGCCTTATGTGGGCATGATCTAATCAGCTGGCTGCCTGTGATTGGCTGAAGCTCAGCTGTTTGTGATTGGATAAAATCCAGCTATGTGTTCCAAAAAATAAACTAAGTTAGGTTTTGGTTTGCTTCTGTACAAGTTAGGTTGTGGTGTTATATAGGAATTCAAAATACACAGTCAGGCTAACGGCCTCCTACTTACTTTGCTTTAATAGAACACATTTTGTATGTGACCTGGGAGTGTCTCTTTATTACCCTCTGCTTTCCTTGATGGGCTGTTCCACAGCCATTGTAAACTTTCACTTCTCTACTAGATTTGGAGGAAGGGCTGCCTGTTGGGGGAGCTTTACGACTTTGAAGAAAATTCATCTGTAAAATGAGAATGATTATAATACAGGGTTAGAATGGGATAGTACATGTGAAACTGCCTGGCATATAGTGTCTCATTAATGCTATTTTCTTTTGTACTGAAATAACAACAGCCTATGGTAGGAATAAAGACATTTGAGGTTATCAAATGTATGTGAGAATATATATCAATAAGATCTCCCATCAACTAACTGGTATAGGGGAGTAATTTGGTGTAATATTTTTGGAAAACTGTTTGTCATTGTCTTAAGCAATTGAACCATCAATAACTCTGTGATGCAGAAATTCCACTTCTAAGTATGTATCCAAGTGTAATTCATATTCATACCCATTATGATGAAATATGTATAACAATGTTCATACATGTCATATTTGGAAGAACAACAACAACAAAGGCATTGATAATAGACATTCTAGTTTTATTCCTGGCTTTAAATGTGTTTCTTAAGCATGAGGTTAGATTTGGATTGAGACAGATTTATTTAATCATATTAAAGGAGTATTTATCTGTTTCTATTTTTTTCTTTTTAAATTTCTTTTTTTGTTTTGTTTTTATTTTAGTATTATTACACTTTAAGTTTTAGGGTACATGTGCACAATGTGCAGGTTAGTTACAGAAGTATACATGTGCCATACTGGTGTGCTGCACCCATTAACTCGTCCTTTAGCATTAGGTATATCTCCTAATGCTATCCCTCCCCCCTCCCCCCACCCCACAACAGTCCCCAGAGTGTGATGTTCCCCTTCCTGTGTCCATGTGTTCTCAATGTTCAATTCCCACCTATGAGTGAAAACATGTGGTGTTTGGTTTTTTGTCCTTGCGATAGTTTACTGAGAATGATGATTTCCAATTTCATCCATGTCCCTACAAAGGACATGAACTCATCATTTTTTATGGCTGCATAGTATTCCATGGCGTATATGTGCCACATTTTCTAAATCCAGTCTATCATTGTTGGACATTTGGGTTGGTTCCAAGTCTTTGCTATTGTGAATAGTGCCTCAATAAACATACTTGTGCATGTGTCTTTATAGCAGCATGATTTATAATCTTTTGGGTATATACCCAGTAATGGGATGGCTGGGTCAAATGGTATTTCTAGTTCTATATCCCTGAGGAATCGCCACACTGACTTCCACAAGGGTTGAACTAGTTTACAGTCCCACCAACAGTGTAAAAGTGTTCCTATTTCTCCACATCCTCTCCAGCACCTGTTGTTTCCTGACTTTTTAATGATTGCCATTGTAACTGGTGTGAGATGTTATCTCATTGTGGTTTTGATTTGCATTTCTCTGATGGCCAGTGATGGTGAGCATTTTTTCATGTGTTTTTTGGCTGCATAAATGTCTTCTTTTGAGAAGTGTCTGTTCATGTCCTTCTCCCACTTTTTGATGGGGTTGTTTGTTTTTTTCTTGTAAATTTGTTGGAGTTCATTGTAGATTCTGGATATTAGCCCTTTGTCAGATGAGTAGGTTGTGAAAATTTTCTCCCATTCTGTAGGTTGCCTGTTCACTCTGATGGTAGGTTCTTTTGCTGTGCAGAAGCTCTTTAGTTTAATTAGATCCCATTTGTCAATTTTGGCTTTTGTTGCCATTGCTTTTAGTGTTTTAGACATGAAGTCCTTGCCCATGCCTGTGTCCTGAATGGTAATGCCTAGGTTTTCTTCTAGGGTTTTTATGGTTTTAGGTCTAACATTTAAGTCTTTAATCCATCTTGAATTAATTTTTGTATAAAGTGTAAGGAAGGGATCCAGTTTCAGCTTTCTACATATGGCTAGCCAGTTTTCCCAGCACCATTTATTAAATAGGGAATCCTTTCCCCATTGCTTGTTTTTCTCAGCTTAGTCAAAGATCAGATAGTTGTAGATATGCGGCATTATTTCTGAGGGCTCTGTTCTGTTCCATTGATGTATATCTCTGTTTTGGTACCAGTACCATGCTGTTTTGGTTACTGTAGCCTTGTAGTATAGTTTGAAGTCAGGTAGCATGATGCCTACAGCTTTGTTCTTTTGGCTTAGGATTGACCTGGTGATGCGGGCTCTTTTTTGGTTCCATATGAACTTTAAAGTAGTTTTTTCCAATTCTGTGAAGAAAGTCATTGGCAGCTTGATGGGGATGGCATTGAATCTATAAATTACCTTGGGCAGTATGGCCATTTTCACGATATTGATTCTTCCTACCCATGACCATGGAATGTTCTTCCATTTGTTTGTATCCTCTTTTATTTCATAGAGCAGTGGTTTGTAGTTCTCCTTGAAGAGGTTCTTCACGTCCCTTGTAAGTTGGATTCCTAGGTATTTTATTCTCTTTGAAGCAGTTGTGAATGGGAGTTCACTCATGATTTAGCTCTCTGTTTGTCTGTTATTGATGTATAAGAATGCTTGTGATTTTTGTACATTGATTTTGTATCCTGAGACTTTGCTGAAGTTGCTTATCAGCTTAAGGAGATTTTGGGCTGAGACGATGGGGTTTTCTAGGTATACAATGATGTCATCTGCAAACAGGGACAATTTGACTTCCTCTTTTCCTAATTGGATACGCTTTATTTCCTTCTCTTGCCTAATTGCCCTGGCCAGAACTTCCAACACTATGTTGAATAGGAGTGGTGAGAGAGGGCATCCCTGTCTTGTGCCCGTTTTCAAAGGGAATGCTTCCAGTTTTTGCCCATTCAGTATGATATTGGTTGTGGGTTTGTCATAAATAGCTCTCATTATTTTGAGATATGTCCCATCAATACCTAATTTATTGAGAGTTTTTAGCGTGAAGGGTTGTTGAATTTTGTCAAAGGCCTTTTCTGCATCTATTGAGATAATCATGTGGTTTTTGTCTTTGGTTCTGTTTATATGCTGGATTACATTTATTGATTTGCGTTTGTTGAACCAGCCTTGCATCCCAGAGATGAAGCCCACTTGATCATGGTGGATAAGCTTTTTGATGTGCTGCTGGATTCGGTTTGCCAGTATTTTATTGAGGATTTTTGCATCAATGTTCATCAAGGATATTGGTCTAAAATTCTCTTTTTTTGGTTGTGTCTCTGCCAGGCTTTGTATCAGGATGATGCTGGCCTCATAAAATGAGTTAGGGAGGATTCCCTCTTTTTCTATTGATTGGAATAGTTTCAGAAGGAATGGTACCAGTTCCTCCTTGTACCTCTGGTAGTATTCAGCTGTGAATCCATCTGGTCCTGGACTCTTTTTGGTTGGTAAGCTATTGATTATTGCCATAATTTCAGAGCCTGTTATTGGTCTGTTCAGAGATTGAACTTCTTCCTGGTTTAGTCTTGGGAGGGTGTATGTGTCGAGGAATTTATCCATTTCTTCTAGATTTTCTAGTTTATTTGCATAGAGGTGTTTGTAGTATTCTCTGATGGTAGTTTGTATTTCTGTAGGATCGATGGTGATATCCCCTTTATCATTTTTGATCGCGTCTATTTGATTCTTCTCTCTTCTCTTCTTTATTAGTCTTGCTAGTGGTCTATCAGTTTTGTTGATCCTTTCAAAAAACCAGCTCCTGGATTCATTAATTTTTTGAAGGGTTTTTTGTGTCTCTATTTCCTTCAGTTCTGCTCTGATGTTAGTTATTTCTTGCCTTCTGCTAGTTTTTGAATGTGTTTGCTCTTGCTTTTCTAGTTCTTTTAATTGTGATGTTAGGGTGTCAATTTTGGATCTTTCCTGCTTTCTCTTGTGGGCATTTAGTGCTATAAATTTCCCTCTACATGCTGCTTTGAATGTGTCCCAGAGATTCTGGTATGTTGTGTCTTTGTTCTCATTGGTTTCAAAGAACATCTTTATTTCTGCCTTCATTTTGTTATGTACCCAGTAGTCATTCAGGAGCAGGTTATTCAGTTTCCATGTAGTTGAGTGGTTTTGAGTGAGTTTCTTAATCCTGAGTTCTAGTTTGATTGCACTGTGGTCTGAGAGACAGTTTATTATAATTTCTGATCTTTTACATTTGCTGAGGAGAGCTTTACTTCCAAGTATGTGGTCAATTTTGGAATAGGTGTGGTGTGGAGCTGAAAAAAATGTATATTCTGTTGATTTGGGGTGGAGAGTTCTGTGGATGTCTATTAGGTCCGCTTGGTGTAGAGGTGAGTTCAATTCCTGGGTATCCTTGTTAACTTTCTGTCTCGTTGATCTGTCTAATGTTGACAGTGGGGTGTTAAAGTCTCCCATTATTATTGTGTGGGAGTCTAAGTCTCTTTGTAGGTCACTCAGGACTTGCTTTATGAATCTGGGTGCTCCTGTATTGGGTGCATGTATATTTAGGATAGTTAGCTCTTCTTGTTGAATTGATCCCTTTACCATTATGTAATGGCCTTCTTTGTCTCTTTTGATCTTTGTTGGTTTAATGTCTGTTTTATCAGAGACTAGGATCGCAACCCCTGCCTTTTTTTGTTTTCCATTTGCTTGGTAGATCTTCCTCCATCCTTTTATTTTGAGCCTATGTGTGTCTCTGCACATGAGATGGGTTTCCTGAATACAGCACACTGATGGGTCTTGACTCTTTATCCAATTTGCCAGTCTGTGTCTTTTAATTGGAGCATTTAGTCCATTTACATTTAAAGTTAATATTGTTATGTGTGAATTTGATCCTGTCATTATGATGTTAGCTGGTTATTTTGCTCGTTAGTTGATGCAGTTTCTTCCTAGCCTCGATGGTCTTTACAATTTGGCATGATTTTGCAGTGGCTGGTACTGGTTGTTCCTTTCCATGTTTAGTGCTTCCTTCAGGAGCTCTTTTAGGGCAGGCCTGGTGGTGACAAAATCTCTCAGCATTTGCTTGTCTGTAAAGTATTTTATTTCTCCTTCACTTATGAAACTTAGTTTGGCTGGATATGAAATTCTGGGTTGAAAATTCTTTTCTTTAAGAATGTTGAATATTGGCCCCCACTCTCTTCTGGCTTGTAGAGTTTCTGCCGAGAGATCAGCTGTTAGTCTGATGGGCTTCCCTTTGTGGGTAACCTGACCTTTCTCTCTGGCTGCCCTTAACATTTTTTCCTTCATTTCAACTTTGGTGAATCTGACAATTATGTGTCTTGGAGTTGCTCTTCTCGAGGAGTATCTTTGTGGCGTTCTCTGTATTTCCTGAATCTGAATGTTGGCCTGCCTTGCTAGATTGGGGAAGTTCTCCTGGATAATATCCTGCAGAGTGTTTTCCAACTTGGTTCCATTCTCCCTGTCACTTTCAAGTATACCAATCAGATGTAGATTTGGTCTTTTCACATAGTCCCATATTTCTTGGAGGCTTTGTTCATTTCTTTTTATTCTTTTTTCTCTAAACTTCCCTTCTCGCTTCATTTCATTCATTTCATCTTCCATCACTGATACCCTTTCTTCCAGTTGATCGCATCGGCTCCTGAGGCTTCTGCATTCTTCACGTAGTTCTCGAGCCTTGGCTTTCAGCTCCATCAGCTCTTTTAAGCACTTCTCTGTATTGGTTATTCTAGTTATACATTCATCTGAATTTTTTTCAAAGTTTTTAACTTCTTTGCCTTTGGTTTGAATTTCCTCCTGTAGCTTGGAGTAGTTTGATCATCTGAAGCCTTCTTCTTCTCTCAACTCGTCAAAGTCATTCTCCGTCCAGCTTTGTTCCGTTGCTGATGAGGAGCTGCGTTCCTTTGGAGGAGGAGAGGTGCTCTGCTTTTTAGAGTTTCCAGTTTTTCTGCTCTGTTTTTTCCCCATCTTTGTAGTTTTATCTACTTTTGGTCTTTGATGATGGTGATGTACAGATGGGTTTTTGGTGTGGATGTTCTTTCTGTTTGTTAGTTTTCCTTCTAAGAGGCAGGACCCTCAGCTGCAGGTCTGTTGGAGTTTGCTGGAGGTCCACTCCAGACGCTGTTTGCCTGGGTATCAGCAGAGGTGGCTGCAGAACAGCGGATTTTCGTGAACCGTGAATGCTGCTGTCTGATTGTTCCTCTGGAAGTTTTGTCTCAGAGGAGTACCCGGCCGTGTGAGGTGTCAGTCTGCCCCTACAGGGGGGTGCCTCCCAGTTAGGCTGCTCAGGGGTCAGGGGTCAGGGACCCACTTGAGAAGGCAGTCTGCCCGTTCTCAGATCTCCAGCTGCGTGCTGGGAGAACCACTGCTCTCTTCAAAGCTGTCAGAGCAGGACATTTAAGTCTGCAGAGGTTACTGCTGTCTTTTTGTTTGTCTGTGCCCTGCCCCCAGAGGTGGGCCTACAGAGGCAGGCAGGCCTCCTTGAGCTGTGGTGTGCTCCACCCAGTTCAAGCTTCCTGGCTGCTTTGTTTACCTAAGCGAGCCTGGGCAATGGCGGGCGCCCCTCACCCAGCCTCGCTGCCACCTTGCAGTTTGATCTCAGACTGCTGTGCTAGCAATCAGCAAGACTCCGTGGGCGTAGGACCCTCCGAGCCAGGTGCGGGATATAATCTCCTGGTGCGCTGTTTTTTAAGCCCGTCAGAAAAGTGCAGTATTAGGGTGGGAGTGACCCGATTTTCCAGGTGCCGTCTGTCACCCCTTTCGTTGACTAGGAAAGGGAACTCTCTGACCCCTTGCACTTCCCAAGTGAGGCAGTGCCTCACCCTGCTTTGGCTCGCGCATGGTGTGCTGCACCCACTGTCCTGCGCCCACTGTGTGGCACTCCCTAGTGAGATGAACCCGGTACCTCCGATGGAAATGTAGAAATCACCCGTCTTCTGTGTCACTCACGCTGGGAGCTGTAGACCAGAGCTGTTTCTATTCGGCCATCTTGGCTGCCCCCTGTTTCTATTTTATTAAGAATCTTGACTAAGAATATATATTGAATTTATTAAACGCAATTTCAGTATCACTCATGGAAATTATATTATAATTATATGATTATATTAATTTTTATTCATAGAATATGATATGGTAAAGTGTTAATAAATTAATTTTGTTATTGATAATCTTTTTATTTCTAGGATAAAGTCCACTAAATCAGATGTGTTATCCTATTATAGCTGGTTATTATTTGTTAATATATTTTGTTAAAGATTTTTCTATTCATATTTATACAAAAGTTTGATCTGTACGTTTCTGTTCAATCTTTGCTAAATTTTGGTGTCCATATTACTTCATTAAAAATATTTAGAAGTTTTTCTTCTTTTTTCATACTCTAAAACAATTCAAATAATGTTGAAAACATGTATTCTTTAAAGATTTGCCAAATTTCCCTGTGAAACTATCTGAGCCCATTGCTTTTTTAAATGGGAAGTTGGTGAGCGAGAGCTTTTTTGCAGTTTCCCCTATTTTTTTCTGTAGATACTAGTGTGTTCAGATTTACTGTTTTGTCTGGAGCTGGTGTGGGCTAATTGCATTTTTCTAGGAAATTATATATGTTATCTGGCTTCTCAAATTTATTTGCACAGAGTTGAGCAAGGAAATCTACATGGTTATTGTAATTTTCTGTATAGTTATTTCCTTCTTTTAAAAAAGTTTTGTGTATTTGTGGTTTATTTCAGTTTTTCCCGTCGTTTGTTGCTATATAAGAAGCCACTCAAAATCTCAGTGGCTTAAAACATCAAACATTTATTTCTTGCTTGTGGATCTACAGGCTGGTGGCAACTCATCTAGGTTAGGCGGGGGTCTAGCTTCCAGGTTCCAAGTTCCATGTTCCATGTGTTTCTCATTGTCTTCAGTTTAGTGGCTACCTGGAGTCCCGTTGCACAAGATGAATGACAGTAGCACAAGAGGACAAATGGACCCGTGATACCTCTTGAGTCATCCTTCCTGGTACTTGCATGCTGTCATTTATGTCCACATTTCATTGGCTAAGACAAGTTATATGGTTAAAACCAACATTAACAATGTGAGAAAATACACTGCCCACTATAGTTGGTGTAACTGTAAAGTCACATGGCAATGGAAATGGCTATATAATTCTAATACTGAGTGGGCATAAAGAATGAAAGACAACGATTTATTCTGCCACAGTCCACTCTTTTATTTATTTATGTTTACATACCTCCCACGTACAAAATACACTTAGTCTTATAAAAGTCATGCCAAAGTCTTATCCAATTATTATATCTGGGATTTCATTTATATTAATTTTGAATTTGGTTCCCTTGACTGAAAGAACTATGAATTTAAATAAATTATTTCCCCTTACTTTTCCAACATGCAGTGATGGAGCAGGGATAGGCTAACCTCCACAAGTATACCTGTTCAAAAGAGGATGCTGAGGAAGTATATGGTCATCACTGGTCTGTAGCAATCAATACTCAAATCCTGTGGGCAAATATTGCCTGATTACCTTATCTTGGGAGCAGAGTATTTTTCCTTATTAGCTTACATTTTGTTCCCTGGGAGTATGTCCTCATTTCATTGTTCCCCATGGCTCTTGACTCTGCTGGCTGGGAAGTTCTTCCTTTATCCTTATATTCCTTAGCCACTTCTGAAGTAATCATTAAAGAATATGCTATTTTAGCTTACTTCCTACCAGTAGAAATCAGAGGAGGCCAAAAGTCTTTGACATCTTAAATAATTATAGTCTTAATCCTGACTGGCAGCACTTTTAATGATTTATTTCATAAGTTCTATAAGAAGAAATAGTACAAAACATCTACTTATCACAATGCAATAATTCTGGCATGTAATTAAAATAAAGGCTGAAAATAAAAAGCCTCCATCAATCAGAAAATTTAAATGATCTCTTAAAGAACTTTTGGCTGAAATCTTTGAAATCAAAACGAAAATTTTAGAATATCTAAACAAATGATAAAAATACTATATGTAAGAACCTACAAATTTCATCTAATGGAGACTCAGCAGATCCTTTCATCTGCATATAATGGCTCCTAAAAAGTCTATTGATATGATCTTCTGATTTTCTCATAGCACCTGTAATTAATTCTAGATAGGGAAGCATATTTCAAAGAGAAGTATGGGTATGTCTGTCAACATAACAGGGATCAAATATTTAGAAAACCCATGAAACTTTTGAGAGACTTGGATATTGGTTTATACTTTATGAATATTTGATCTATGAATAAATGTGTTTATAATATATATAATATATAAGCTCTATAAATTTTTTTGGTGCATAAATAATAAAAACTATTGTATCTTCTTTTCAGATTGCTGTCTTATTCTGTTAGGACTTTTGTCACAAATTTAATCTTGCTTTCAGTCTTGTACAAAATTGAAAAATTGAAGTTGTCTTCTTCTGCTTTTGTATTTTCTTGGTTATTTGTTTATCCTTTAATTTGCAGAATCAGTTTGTTTAGGTGTGTTTGTATAGGACATAGAGTTGAGGTTTGCTTTGGATTTCTTTTTCTTTTCTTTTTTTTGTTTTTTGTTTTTTGAGACAAGTCTTGCTCTGTTATCCAGGCTGAAGTACAGTGGCATGATCATAGCTTACTGCAGTCTCGACCTCCTGGGTGCAAACAACCTTTTCACCTCAGCCTCCCAAGTAGCTGGCACCACAGATGCATGCCACCACATGCCTGGCTAAGTTTTACATTTCTTTTAGCAAAAGGGTCTCACCATGTTGCTCAGGTTGTTCTGGAACTCTTAGGCTCAAGTGATCCTCCTGCCTTGGCCTCCCAAAGTACTGGAATTACATGTGTGAGCCACCAGGCCCGGACTTGAACAGCTTCTTTTAAAAGGTGAGTTTTTCCATTCATATTTACTAATATGGCAGATCTATTTAGTCTCAGTTCTATTATTTTAGCTGCATCCCACAAACTTTGATATGTTGTGCCTTCATTTTTGTCCAGTTAAATGTACTTTCTCTCTTATAATTTCCTCTTTGACTCATGAGTTATTTACATGTATGTTGTTTAACTTCCAAATACTTGAGGATGTTCTGCCTATTTCTTTGTTCTTACAAGCCCATCAAACGCAATCTTTATATCTGTTACTCTTTTTTTGAATCTATGAACTTGCACTGCCTCTCACATTCTTTTTCTTTCCTCTTTCAATTTCTGTAAAATATATGTTTACATTGTCAGGGCTTATGGCATTTAGGTTTTGTTCTACCTCTGTTTTTTATTTTTTTTTTTAGTTATAATTCTACCATTAGTTCTTCTCACATCTTTGGCTGTTTAACCAGTCATCTCATGATTAAGGTTTTTTCTAAAATATACTCTCCAAGAAGCCTTATTATAAAAACAGTATTCCCCAAATTCATTGCATATCATAGCTCTGTGACAGTTGCCTTTATGTTTGACAGTCTGTCTACAAAATTCATGGGTCACATTCTTTTTTCTTTGAGGATTTTGAAGTTCTTCCAGTGTTCCCGAGAATTGAATATTGCTGTGAAGAAGTCCAAGGATAGTTGGAATATTTTTCTCACATAAATGATTTGATAACTTACTTTGTTTTCTAAAGTATTATTTCATTATTTTTTAAATGCAATAAGGTCAGAGTATGTCTTGCCGTTGAACACGCTGGGTCAGTTTCTGCTGGGATGTGATGTCCATTTAATATGTAAATTTAACATATCTTTTATTTTTGGAAATAATTTGCTTTACTCCAATTTTTTCATTGCCTTCATTTGGATCTTTTTTATTTATTTATTTATTTATTTTTATTTTTAGAGACGGAATCTTGCTCTGTTGCCCAGGCTGGAGTGCAGTGGCGTGATCTTGGCTCACTGCAAGCTCCGCCTCCCGGGTTCACAACATTCTCCTACCTCAGCCTCCCCAGCAGCTGGGACTACAGGTGCCTGCCACCACGCCCGGCTAATTTTTTGTATTTTTAGCAGAGATGAGGTTTCACCATGTTAGCCAGGATGGTCTCGATCTCCTGACCTTGTGATCCACCCGCCTCGGCCTCCCAAAGTGCTGGGATTACAGGAGTGAGCCACCGCTCCTGGCCCATCTTGATCTCTTTTAAACAAGATCAGGCACGTTCAGGGTGGCACGGCTGTAGAGTTGATCTCTTTCAGGTACCCATAATTTTCTTCTTAATATGTTAAATATGTTTGGGCATTAATTTCCGTTTCTTGTTGTTTTCCCCAGTTTTATCTTCAGTATCCTATGCAATATCTATCCTACTTTGTGCTTGTATCATTTTAACTTTTATTTCTGTGATGATTTTTCTTTCAATTCTGTTCTGAAATTTGCTGGTTCATGCTTTATTTTCTTCAGTCTTTTGACTAACTCTTCACTACGTTTTCACTGCAGTTGCTTCAGAAGGGCAATTGATTCAAGAATTTTAAATTGACTATAGTGTTTGGTCACTCTTTTCATCTACTACTTGTTGGTGAATGTTCATCGTCTACCATTTATTTTCTTTTCCCTTTTCTCTCTCCCTACTCCCATCATATCTGTTTGGAATAGTTCTTGTGATGCTTCCTTTTGATTACTCTGTTGATTGAAGTGAATTTTTCTTGAACCAGCCATTTTCAGAAGTTTCATGTTGGTGGGGAACTAGGGCTATGTTCTGGGCTAGCTGGAATTTCCCTCATGACCCAGGGTTCTTGTGTCAGGTTAATTAGCCTTTACTTCTTTCCAGCCCTTAGAGATAGCTCCCATAAACTTTTCACCGAGTTCTGTTATTCTCTCATTGCTAAAGGGACAAGGTGCTTCTTTTAAATATGCTGTCTATGTGATTTCTCATGCAGTCCAACACTCTCTGCTTCCTAGTTCTGGGGAAGCTCTTGATGCTAGTTTGTGCACTCATCCTACTGCTGCAAATGAACGATTTTTATTTTGCTCTTGTCTCTCACCGCCAAGAAATATACTTTGCTGGCTCTTCCACGATCCAGGGTCACAGTCTTTTTCCCCCTTTCACTTTCTGCCACGTATATTTCCACTTGATCTCTGCTTTTGGCAGCCTTTCTATTTATTTGATGGCGTGGGGGGTTTCTCTTGCCTAGTTTTACCATAGGTAAGTTTGTATTTCTTATTTCTCATTATCTTTGTGGCTTTTAGAACACTCCCAAGAAAATAAGGAAGATATTCTGACTTTAAACCACATCTTTAAACTAGAAGTTCAATTTATGAATTGTAAAGACAGGTGGGTTTTTATGACTTTGTATTGCAATGTGTTGATGCTAGTTTTGATAACAAAGACGTTTTTAAGAGCACCATAATGACCAGTATTTTGATCTTACTTAGAAAAAAGAGGGCATCAGAACAATTTTTTTTGAATGAGTTTTCCAAAAAGCTTCAGATAATATCAAAGTTGTATATGGCATATCCCCAAAGAAGTTTTTCTGATGTCCTTAATCATGATTCAAATGTTCATTCATCTTGTGATTTTTAAAATGTATTATATAAAAGGAAGATAATATAAATAGTATATGGAAGAACTTCCATAATATTGAAGTAAATTGAAGCCAATTAATGAGCATGGGTCCTTGTTTGCCTTGTTTTATCAACCTATGTAGATTTCAAAAGTTTTGTCAATTGAAAAATCCCAAGTTCTATAAATTTGGAAAGGAGACTTTATTTATTATAAAAAGGGTTATAGCCTCTAGGGTGGCCATCATCCTGACAGATTTGGAAGTGTAGCCTCTGGCAGGGACTTGAAGGGGGCACTTTGAGGGAGGGGAGTGTGGGGCTGGGATTTATGCTAAACAGGTTGGCCCAGTACACATATTCAACAGGTTATAGAAGGAGCTACAGATATTCATGAAGCAGGGCCTGACACATAAACAAGCATGCATGTTTCATGCATCCCATGTTCACTTTGGTGTGGAGCTGTAACATTTAAATGCATTACAATTAGGCCTTGTATGTCAAAAGGTGAAGCAGGGAGATGAAGACACTCAAGTGTGCAGTCTCTTTAAACAGGCTGGGACCAGTCCAAGGTCTCTGGTCTTTTATCAGGAGAGTTACTGAAATTAGTCTTGTCCAATCAAAGTTATAGTTATGGCTTGTGGAACAGGGGACCAGTGAGTCAGCATCTGGTGGTAGAGGAGCTGCAATTATTTCAATATTGCTTCTCTTAAGGCCTTTGCTTGTTTAGTGTCTATAGAAGAAGAAAAACCTGTGGCAGTTAGAACACAGTTTATTCTTTAAGTGTAGGGGTATGTGGCTTAATCCTTGACTGGGTGGCCTTAGGTCCTATTTGTAGTTTGATATCTTATTGCTGCAGAGTCCATTCCATCAGTCTTATGAACTCTATTTTAACACTAATGCTGATCAGTTGTGTCTAAACCACACAAAGAGGAGATATACCAATGTGTGTCCAACCTCCTGTCCTGTCATGGCCAGGAACTCAGTTTTTAAGGTTTCTCTGGGTCCTCTTGGCCAAGAGGGGGTCCATTCAGTTGGTTGGGGGCTTAGGATTTTATTTTTAGGTCTCAGTTTTATACTGTGAATGCTAGCTGATTAAGTGAGAGGTTTGTGGCAATTTTTAAAGAAAGGATAGATATTAGATTGCATTAAATATTACCTCCTTGATGAAACTATTGTTATTAGGGAGAAAGATTGGGCCTGAGTAATTTTGAATGTAAGAATGTAACTCTGTTTAAACATTAGCAGTTTCTCTAATTGATGCTGCTTTATTAAAATATCACTTTTTGTACTGGTGAAAGAGAAAAACGTTAAAGGAATTTTTATCTTAAAATGTTCTCATTCTTATAATTTTGGGGGGGTGCAGGTTTTTGGGAGTTTCTCTGTTTCTCACTCTTCAAAGGATAAAAGTCCTTTAGCCAAAAATAAAACATATCACATTATATTTTATTAAAATAATTATTGTGGCTGAAAATAAAGCATATTACATAACACTTTATTAAAATAATTCTCTGCAATTGACATCTATATTTTTTTCACTTGAGAATACTTCTGCTTTCTGTGAGCATAAGTGCAAAACAAATACACAAACAAAGCAGCAGCCACCATCTCCAAATCTTAATGTTGTGGTTTGAAAATATGTATATAAATTCTTTGATACACCTACTTTCAAAGAGTGGAGCCTAATGCCCTCCTTTTGATGGAGGCTAGACTTAGTGACTTACTTCTAACAGAATATGGTGAATGTGATGGTGTGTGGATTTTGAGAATACCTAAAAAAATCATTGTGTTTTTTTCTCTTGATCCCTCTTTTGGATAACTCACTATGAGGGGAGGCCAGCTGCCATGCTGTGAAAACACTCAAGCAGTCTCACAGAGTGTTCAAGTGGCAAGGTACTGAGGTGCCCTGGCAACGGCAAGGAACTGAGGCCTTCGTCCAAAGCCATTAAGTGAGCCATACTGGAAGCAGGTGCTCCGGTCCCTGGTGGTCTTGAGAGGACAGCAGCCTCAGTGTCTTGACTGCAACCTCAAGAAAGACCTTGAGCCAAAGCCATCCAGGTAAGCCACACCTGAATTCCTGACCTACAGAAATTGTTAGCTAATTCGCTTGTTTTAAGTGAATATGGTTTTGGATAATTTGTTATATAGCAACATATAGCCAAAACATTTCATGTGGCCAATTTCACTCTCTCTGTAAGGACACACCAACCTATAGTCCCTGGAGTACACAGCAACCCGTTTAATTTTGTACCTGTAGTCCCTGGAGTACACAGCAACCTGCTTAATACCCAGCACTTGTTTGCTTACATTTTAGTTTCTTGGTTCTGTTTTCAAAGATCTTGCTATACCTACATCTTTTTAACAGTCAAATGAATAATAAAAATATGAAAGCTTCCAATTTTTTTTTTGGATTCAATTAAGTCAAAAAAGGCTTAACATTTTTGCCAATTGAAGCAGACCTCTTGTTCAAATAAGCGTATCAGACGCCTAAGTGGCTTTTGGCAAGAATTTCTAGAAAAAGAGTGATTGAAATTAAGACTTCTATGAGCCTCACTTCCTAAAAATGCTGCTAGTAAATAGAAAACAACAACAATAACCAACACTTTTATCTCCCCTACTATTCCATATAGGCCATAAAAGGAGAAGGACTTGAGGCTAATTATGAAATAACAGCCAAAACCTGATAAAGAAGACAAAGGGCAAGCTCAGAACTGGAGAGAATGGCACAGGAAAATGAGAAATAAACAGCCACGTATAGGCAGCATTATCAGTGGTTGCCTTACAAAGTGACAGGGGCTAAGGCAGGTACTTATAACTGGTGCTTTGCTAGATTTATACACCAACTAAATTCTAAACCTATTTTCTGCCAGATGGAGTTAGGTTGTGGGGTGATGAGTGTTCAGTGATCAAACAATTCCTTCTACCTCATCTCCACTTAGAGATCAGTTGATTATTATTATTACTATTATTTTTTTTTTTTTTGAGAGGGAGTTTCACTCTTGTTGCCCAGGCTGGAGTGCAATGATATGATCTTGGCTCTGCCTCTCAGGTTCAAGTGATTTTCATGCCTCAGAGTTCCAAGTAGCTGGGATTACAGGTGCCTGCCACCCACACCTGGCTAATTTTTTGTATTTTTAGTAGAGATGGGGTTTCACCATGCTGCCCAGTCTGGTCTCAAACTCTCGACCTCAGGTAATCCACCAGCCTCAGCCTCCCAAAGTGCTGGGATTACAGGTGTGAGTCACCACACTCAACCTAATTGATTACTTTTGAATGCCTTATTAGGAGCTAGAAAGGTTCTTCCCCCAAATATCTCCTCTACTTGAATTATACCATTTCGAATTTTATCTCAACAGTCACTAGAAGGCAGATGTGTTCCAAAAAGATCTATTCAGATGATAGTAAGTGAAAATTGGTTTATTTTGATGGAAGATCAAAATGTATCATTTAAGAACAGTTTATTTCTTCAGAGAATTTATCTTAACACATCACCTCATAAAACTGTTATGAGTATAAATTAGTATATGTACTTAGTTTATGAAACATGCTGTCTTTTGTGGGAGTAAATCATGAAGAAGCTTTATTTTCTCATACTACTATGGTCTTTCAACAGTGTCTTTAAATCCCCCTCTCCTATCCTTTAGCTGCACTTTACTTTCAACTAAAAATGAAACAATAGCGGATTAAATGCTTATTCATCATTCTTCCTGGACCCTACTTATCACTGATGATTTCTTTTGTTGTTGTTAATACTCATACCAGTGTGTTCCTCGTCACTTTCAGGTTTTATTTTCACATAGTAAAAATTTCAGTTTTATTTTAACTATTAAAATGTTGAGCCCAATCAGTAAATGTTGAAACTTGAAATGCTCATTCAATTTAAAGGTTCTTGCTTCCCCACCTCAGCCCGGTTTTGACACATGCCTGGAAACCTGTTCCTGGGAAGATGAGGGCATGGTTGGTTCATTTGCTTCCTGCTATGGTCCAAATGTTTCTGTCCTCACCCCCAAATTCATATGTCAAGATCCTAACCCTCAAGGTGATGGTATTAGGAAGTGAGGCCTTTGAGGGGTGATTTGGTCATGAGGATGGAGCCCATGTAGATGGTTGTGAATGGGATTAGTGCCTTTATAGAAGAGGCCTGAGATAAACCATTGCCTCTTCCACCATATGAGGATGCAGTGAGGTGGCAAGATGGGATTAGGTTGTGGACACTTACCTGACACTGAATCTGCAGATGTCTTGATCTTGGACTTACCAGCCTCCAGAACTGTGAGAGAT
This sequence comes from Pongo abelii, assembly GCF_028885655.2. Classification (NCBI taxonomy): domain Eukaryota; kingdom Metazoa; phylum Chordata; class Mammalia; order Primates; family Hominidae; genus Pongo; species Pongo abelii. The sequence continues at coordinate 103,890,558 of NC_071999.2, read as the reverse complement.
AGATTTCTGTTGTTTACAAGCCACCCAGTATATTCTGTGACAGCAGTTTGAACAGACCAAGACACTTCCTTCTGTCTTCTTTGTGCTTTCTCCCCACTTTCTAGTTGCCCTTTCTGGCCCCTCCAGGGTTAAGCCCAATGGAGGGAGGATTGGCAGGAAAGGTCAGAGTCTTTCCTGATCAGAGCTGCTCCTGATGGCCGAGCAGGGAGAGAAGGCTACCATGGAGCAAGGCAGCACCCACCAATCGCAGGGAATGAGGGCTTCCTGGAGTGTTTTTCTAGAGTGTGCTCCGTGGAAAATAGTTGAGTTTGAGTCATTTTAAGAGGACCCCACCTCTAGAGATCTACCCAAGGGGGCTAAAGTAATCCTAATGGGGAAGAGTCCTGTGGAATATTTTGTTGAGGAGAGATTCCATGGGGCTGCTTAGGGGAGCAGTGCTAGGTACTGGTCACTAGTAAGTCCCCAGTAAGGGACCCACCCAGGTGCTCCACAGAACAAGAATCAGCCTTTGTGTATATGCCATCCCCAGAAGCCTCCTGGGTTCAAGCAATTCTCCTGCCTCAGCCTCCGGAGTAGCTGGGATTACAGGTGCCTGCCACCATGCCCGGCTCATCTTTTGTATTTTTAGTGGAGACGGGGTTTTACCATGTGACATGTGACAACAGCAGCTGACATCAGCACATGTTGGGTGAAGTTTTATCTGCTCCCTCCCTGCCCTTTTCTCCAACCAGTTAGAAGCAGGTGGTAATGGAGAAGGAGACAAAGTAAAAAAAAAAATTACAGAACTTCAACTATTGCCTGTCGCAGGTTTCTTCAGACTGAGTAAGGGTTGGGATTCACAAGGAGGGGAAGCTTCAAATTGGTTGAGCATTCTAAGCTGTACTGAACTTTTGAATACATCAACGTGAGGGTGTTTGTTAATATCTCAAGGTGACTTGCAAAATATCATCTGCCTGACATATTGGCCAGGTGTGTGATGGGACTGTACAACTGAAAGTCATAGGCAGGAAAAAAAATTGTTTTACCTGCTTGTACCTTCTGAGTCTGGACTATTTTTTATTAAAAAACCAACTGACCTGACCCAACAAAAAAAATCCATAAAAATCAAATAAAACATCTAGTGCCTGGCACATGGTAAGTGCTCAGTAAACGTTATGTGCTATTATTGTCATCTTCAATATTATTACCACACCTAATTCTTTTATGCTCAGACCCTTTGGTGGAAAATGTCATGGAACAAGAAGGATGAGAGATTCATAGAGGCCATTTTGCATAGCTGTTAAGAGGTACTCATTTAGGGTACAGATAACTACCTGCTAATTCCCATTTTCTGTTTAATAAAAGATACTCAATTAAGATTTGATGGTTTTAGTACTAATTTCCTCTTGGCTAAGCTGAAATAATGGTGGAGAATGAGGTGGTTCAGGTGTACTAAATGAAATGCTGGAGGGATAGGGGAGACAGAGAGGAGAAACGGCCCATTGGAGAGGGTGCCCTACTTTCAAGCTTCATGAGATGATTGTAAGGTAGAAATAGAGAAGGAAAGTGGTCAGAACGAACTTTCTCACCCTCTGGGGATCCTAGAAAAGTGGCAGAACTCAGGCGAAGTAAGTTTATTGCTGCCTTTATGAGGCAACACTTGTTCTAACCTGGATGTGACTCTTATAAAAATTTTTTTCAACAAAAAATGAAACAAAGCAGATTAAATGCTTATTCATCATTCTTCCTGGATGTTACTTATCACCGATGATTTCTTTTGTTGTTGTTGTTGTTGTTGCTAATACACTTTTTATTTGAGAGTAGTTTTAGATTTACAGAATTATTGTGAAGATAGTAGAGCTCCTATGTCCCCACATCCAGTTTCCCCTACTCCTAACATGTTAACATTAGCATGGTACATTTGTTACAATTAATGAACCAATATTGATATGCTCTTATTAACTAAAGCCCATGCCTTCATTTATATTTCATTATTTTTGTCTCTGATGTCCATTTTCAGTTCTCAGATCACATCCAGTACACCGCAGTACATCTAGCAGTCCTGTCTTCTTTGGTTCCTATTGGTTGTGACAGTTTCTTAGACTTCCTTTGGTTTTGATAACCTTGATAGCTTTGAGGATTGAAATACTGGTCAGGTATTTTGTAGAATGTCCCTTCCTCTTATGTTTTTCTGATGATATACAGGGGTTATGGGTTTTTTTGGGGAAGACCACGGAAACAAAGTGACATTCTCATCACAGCATATCAAGGGTATATATTGTTAACATGACTCATTGCCATCGATGTTGAACTTGATCACCTGAGATTGTGTTTGCCAGGTTTCTCTACTGTCAAGTTACTCTTTTTTCTCCTCTTTCTATACTATTTTTTAATTTTCTTTTTCTTATTTTTTGAGACAGTGTCTCACTCTGTCGCCCAGGCTGGAGTGCGGTGGCATGATCACAGCTTACTGTAGCTGTGATCTCCCTGGGCTCAAGTGATCCTCCCACTTCATCCTCTCAAGTCACAGGGACTACATGCATGAGCCACTATGCCCAGCTAGCTTTTTGTAGAGATAGGGTTTTGCTATGTTGCCCAGGCTGGTCTTGAACTCTTGGGCTCAAGTGATCTGCCTCAGCCTCCCAAAGTGGTGGAATTATAGGCGTGAGCCACTGGCCGAAGTTAATTTCTTTCTTTTCTTTTCTTTTTAAATTTATGTCCATGTTTACACATTACTTTTTTTATACTGTGCTCTCCAGAAGGAAGTCCCTTTGTGCAGACCACACTTAATAAGCAGGAGTTGTAATCCACTTTCTTGAGATCTGAGTATATTTATAGATTTGTTCAAATTTTACTGCATGGGAGATTTGTCTCTTGTTCAACATTCATTTAATCACTTATATCAGTATGGACTTGATACTGATTTTGTACATTGGGTCATAATCCAATACTATGTTATTTTAATGCTCAAATTGTCCCTCCTTCTAAGTATTGGGAGCTCTTTGATGTACCTCCATCATTGTGGAGTGGTTTTCTTTCTCTTTCTTTTTTCAGTTTTTATAATTTTTTTATACTCTTTTACTTTATGGCATTAAAAGATACTCCAGGCTTATCTTGTATATGCCCCCCTTCTAGAATGAGCCGTTTATCTGAGGAGCCCGGGTTCCTTTTATTGGAGGTCTTATTAGAAACAAAGAACAGGGCAGTAGATGTGCTTGTTGCTCCTGGTGTGTTTTTGCTTCTAGCTCCTCTCAGCTGACAGAGTGAGGATATTTGTGTATTCTAACCAGTGTTTACACACATCTATAAACATTTCTATATGTAACCATCTGTATCTGTATTGAGTTGAGCATGAGTTTATACTGCTGTCTCCAATTCTAATCCATTACCACAGGGATCATTCCAGGCTCCTCTTTTGCTTATTTGTAATCTCACACTTCAGTGAGAAACCTGGCTCCCACCATCCTCTATCTGTTCACTCTATTGCTCAAGTCCCATGTACATGGAGAGAGGTTTCAGAATTGTTATCCTCTGCTCTTACGGGAACCAACTTTAGCAACTAGATTGTGGTGCTTATGCATATTACCTTTTACCTTTAGTCTTATAGACTCTACTTATTTCCGAAGTTATTTAAGTCAGTACCTTATTCCCCTTTTCCCTTAAGTGAGATTGTTTCATAACGTTTGTAATATCACTGGATTCTTTTGTCACGTTCTCCATTCCATCCTATCTTAGAGTAAGGGCACAATCAAAGGTAGCTGTTGCTAATATATAATATATATTTATATATATTTGAGACAGGGTCTGGCTCTGTTGCCCAGGCTGGAGTGGTGCTGTAGTGGTGCTATCATGGCTCAATGTAGCCTTGACCTCCCCAGGTTCAAGTGATTGTCTTACCTCAGCCTCTCAAGTAGCTGACACTACAGGCATGCACCACCACATCAGTCTAATTTTTTGTGTTTTTTATAGAGACATGGTTTTGCCATGTTGCCCAGGATGGTCTCAAACTTCTGAGCTCAGGTGATCCGCGTGTCTCGGCCTCCCAAAGTGCTCAGGCTACAGGTGTGAGCAGACGTGCCTTGGCCCACTAACGTATTTTTTATTTATTTATTTTTCTTTCTTCTATTACACCAGGAAAAATTAGTAGGCAACCTCTAAAGTATTTTTTAATGGTTGCCTAATATTCGTGGTTCAATGGCCCATAATTTACTTAGACAACTGCCTATCGACAAATGCTTAGCCAATTGTTCCTTATTGGACGATGGCCTATTATTGGACTGTCACAGATACCATGGTCAATAACATTCTTATATATTAATCTTTGTGCACACTGATCATTTCATTATGGGAAATTTCTATAGATAGTTAAATCTCTGAAGTAAAGAGTATGAACCTTTTTAAGGCCCATACTATTTCAAATTACCCTCTGAGAAATGTAAACTTCACCAGAACTAAATGAGAAGCCTCAAAAGAGTGAAAATCATGATTTAAAATGTTTTTTCAGTTTGACCTATCAAAAAAAAGGTCTGTTATGTGAGGTTGAGTTTTTTTCACCATTTGTGTCTCTTCATTCTTTCATTATCTCATATCCCTTACTTTTTTTTTTTTTTTTTTTTTGAGATGGAGTTTTGCTCTTGTTGCCCAGGCTGGAGTACAATGGTGTGATCTGGGCTCACTGCAACCTCCGCCTCCCAGGTTCAAGTGATTCTCCTGCCTCAGCCTCCCAAATAGCTAGGATTACAGGCATGCGCCACCATGCCTGGCTAATTTTGTATTTTTTTTTTCTTTTTTTTTTTTAGTAGAGACAGGGTTTCTCCATGTTGGTCAGGCTGGTCTCAAACTCCCGACCTCAGGTGATCCACCCGCCTCGGCCTCCCAAAGTGCTGGGATTACAGGTGTGAGCTACCACACCCGGCCTATTTATTTATTTTATTTATCTATTTATTTTTTTTTTAGTGTAAGCTTTGTTTTTCATCTGTAGCTGTTCAGCTAAACTGGAAATCCGATGCTTCATTTGTAGCAAGTCAATGACCTTCCCCTGTCATTAGGAATACTGAATATTCTTGCTTTGTGGAACTTCCCGAGGGATCTTGCTTTCTGGATGCAAGGAGTGCAGAGGGATTTGCCTTTCCCCCTGACTAATCTCCAAGAATCCAGGCTGAGGCTCTTCTCTGTTTGCTCACAGATGCAGGATTTAGTTCCTCCATAACTATAATTACTAAGGAATTACAGCAGTTGTTTTTATATTTCTCTTCAAAGTGCTGTTGATATTTGAAGATTCTTCTCATGTGGTCACTTTCCTAGATATGGTCTCAGGACTCTTCAGATGGAGTGAGGGTTTTATATGGGTTTTTCATTTGTTAACTGATGTATCTGTGTGCATTGGAGATGTTTCTTCTTTCAACCTATACAAAGAAATTTGCATCCTCAGAAAGATTGATTACCTCAAGTGATGCTTCTAAATTCGATACTTGATGACATATCTCTCAAAAATGTCTATCTTGGGCTGAGTCAAGGGCCTTCTTTTGCTCAGTTGGATCACATAGTCTCCAATTCTTAGAGTTCTCATGGTTTTTATCTTAGGGGCTTTGGCTTTTCAACCTGGAGCCTTGAACATTATGCTAGTCAGTGTGAGAGAGTGGAGAGACCCTGGCGGGGCTGGCTGGCGGTAGTAGTCCCCATGCTGCAATCCGGTGGTGCAATCTTGGACAAGTTTCTTGACATTTCTGAGCACCAATAAAAATGGTTAGTGGAATGAATAAGAAAATTAGACACGGTGATTCCTCAATCCCGAAAGACCCTTCTGGCTCCACATCTAATTTGAATTGGTCTTATGGTCACATATCATAGACTTGGAAGGTACCAGAAAGGCCCAACCTAAAGGCTGTAGCTATGTTGTTAAACTTCTTCAACCCCTAGGGAAGGTCATATTCCTGCTCCAAATTCCTCCCTTACCACGTATGGAGTCAGAGGCAAGGGGCCAGCAGCTATTCTCTTAGATGCAGTTGACTTTCCTCTTTACCTCCCCTCATTCTTTCTTGCTAAATTTAGCAACCCTTTCTGCTTTTCTGAAAAGGAGCTCTAAAAATCACTCTAATCCTCAAACTCAAATTATGCTTTGAACCAGAAGGTGTTCAGAATTTGGAAATGCAATGTTTTTCAAGTATTTAAATGAGAATCAGAGACACCCAAAGACTACTTCATCATATTTTAATTCTATTTCATTTAGCGCTAATTTAAAACAGAAACCTGTGGAGTAGAACCAAGGAGGCAGCCATAAATTCAGGAGGTAAAAGCCTGGGAAAGCAGATAACGTCCTTCTCCTCCTCCCTCTGATGACTGACTCATCCCCGCTCTTCACTGTCTTCCTCCTGCCCAGTCCTCGAAGTTATTATGTTTGAGTGAATAGTTGCAAGAGATTCACTGGTCTAACTTCATTGTCTCTTCTCAAGTAACATGCCACCTGTCATGATGATTTTACTAGCTCCTTTACAATGGAGCCAGTGCAGTCTGCTCTGCAAATCCAATCAAATCCACCAGCAAGATGCAGAGGCTGCTGGAGTAGATGAGGTTGACAGCTGGGGGTCTCAGATAGAGATTTATCAGCATCTTCAACTGCACACTCTTCACTTGGCTCATTGACTACCAGTGTTTTTTATTTTCTGTTTGCTCCTTGTTCTTCAGAAACTCCAAGAACACCGGAACTTCCTGGGAATTTCAGGCATCACTGAGAACTTCCTAGCACAAATAGGAGGACTAGTGAGACACAGGCTTGGTTGTGTGTGCTTTAAAAGGCTCCCTGTGGCGGGGCATGGTGGCTCATGCCTGTAATCCTAGCACTTGGGAGGTAGATATGGAAGGATTGCTAGAGCCCTGGAGTTCAAGACCAGCCTGAGCAACATAGTGAGACCCTGTCTCTACAAAATATAGAAAAATTAGCTGGGTGTGGTGGCACATGCCTGTAGTTCCAGCTACTCGGGAGGCTGAGGTGGGAGGATCATCTGAGCCTGGGGAGGTTGAGGCTGCGGTGAGCAGAGATCGCGCCAAAGTACTCCAGGCTGGGTGACAGTGTGACATCCTGCCTAAAAAAGAAATAAAGACACCTTGCTGCACTCCAAAAGCTGATACTGAAAGACTTGATGCAAATAAATGCTTTCTCTCAAGAATCCAGGATGGAGGGGATTATAGCAGGCAGAACTCACAGTCCAACTACCCAGCAGGATTCCCAGGGACCCTTGTGGACAGTTTTATCAAGTACCAAGTGAAACCTGAAGATGGTGATGCCTTTACTTTAGTCTCCTACAATACTTTCAAAATGGGGACACAACAGGCAAGAGGCGACCAAGCCTCCCTAGCCTGAGGTAAGTGAGAAGACACCACCAGCTCTACACAAGCGGAATCATTGGTGCCCTTGCTTCTCCGGTGCTCTCCTTACTCAGAGTGGTGTAATTTGCTGGGAAGGAGATCTTGGGCTCTTGAGTTCTGTGTAATATTCAAATTCTCATTATGTAGACGTGGTTGAAAATGTCAGGGGAATAAAAACTAGAATTTCAAGAAGCCCTCTGATATGGTTTGGCTGTGTCCCCACCCAAATCTCATCTTGACTTGTAGCTCCCATAATCCCCACATGTTGTGGGACAGACCTGGTGGGAGGTAATTAAATCATGGGGGCAGGTCTTTCCCGTGCTGGTCTCATGAGATCTGATGGTTTTATAAAGGGGAGTTCCTCTGCACATGCTCTCTTTGCCTGCTGCCATGTAAGATATGCCTTCGTTCCCTCTTCACCTTCTGCCATCATTGTGAGGCCTCTGCAGCCTTGAGTCAATTAAACCTCTTTCCTTTATAAATTACCCAGTCTCGGGTATGCCTTTATTAGGAGCATGAGAAGGGACTAATACACCCCTTTTCTCCCCTCAGGGTCACCTGCAATCCTTGGTGGGTGTGGGTGAGGGCAAGTAAACTTGCACCCCACCAGCCTTTTAAGAGATGGAGTCCCTAAGAACCTGGGTCCACCAGACACTGGGGATAATGAGTTAGGACTAAATAAGTGCGACAGGGACTCAGGAGAGCTAGAATTTCACCAACCTCTGTCAAAAGCAAGCCACGCCCCCTCTCTGGACTTCTGACTCTTCAACTGTAAATGTAAACTCTGAAATTCTGATTTTGGGGGGATTATTTCAGGAGATACAGTAAGATTGCCCTAAACCTGTTTGAGAAGGCACAGGAAGATGAAGAGAGGAACACAAACTGGGTTTGTCCTCAGTTTGCACACAATTATAAGAAGCACATTTCATATTTGACTTTGAACCACAGCCTTTACCTGCAGATAAATAGAAACACTGCAACTTGGAAACCACGAATCTGTCTTCCAGGGTGAAGTGGAGATAGAACCCTCAAGGAGCTATGCTTGGGATGAACAGTGTCTGCTGTCATTTTAGTGAAGGGAGCACTTCAGGGCCCCCGTGAACTGTCCAGCACTATCCAGTGCAGGGGGTCAATGCAGGCCCCACTCTGTGAATCCAGACTGAGTCGGCTTGGCCCCAAGGATTTCCAGGTTGGCCCCAAGTGAATGCCACCTGGCTGTAAGCATGGTCACACTCTGCCACAGAGCAGAATATTGCAGGATTTTGATAAACCTCAGGGTAAGTCATGTTCTTTAGACTTAAGCACATAGTAAAAGCCTGTGACAACAGGGGAACTCATACAAAGAAAGATAGTCCTGTTTCCTATGTGAATGTTATAAATAGGCTTAACCACACAATCAGTGCTTACTGCAGGCATTGTGTGTCATACACTCTGGGCACAAAGGAAAACACCAGGAGAAGTAACAACAGAATAATTTACCATTTACCCACTGTATGATCTTCCTTGGGCAAGTTACCCAAGGAACTTGGGTAACCTCTCTGTCTCTCAGATTTCCCAGTTCAAAATGAAAAGGAGGATAATGACACTACTGACCTTACAGGGTTGTTAAAATAAGTCATTTAGCAGACTAGCTGGCACCATACCAAAAATGTTAATTATTATTGTTTTTATTATATATAAAAAGTAGTGGTAAGCTTCTTGGGATTTTATGAAATTTTATGAAAACGCTTTACTTTTATCATGTCATTGGATTCCTATAACAACCTGGCAAAGAAGGCATTCTCATTTCCATTTTACAGATAGGAATGGAAGCCTACCTGGAATTATACACCTAAAAAGGGGAGAGAGGGCAAATTTGGATCAATTCATTGCTATTTTCACTTCACTAAACTGCCTCCCATAAAGACTAGGAAAACAAAGCTCATGTACTTAAGAGCCCTGCTATTTATGAGGGTAGCCAAAAACTCAACACATGAAAATGACATGGGATAAATAAGTGCTAGAAATGTTGAGACATTTGCAACTAATTCTAGGCAGAATTGTGACTCAGCAATTGCTGTGGAAGTGCTGCAGTAGAGGGGTGTTGGGGGAGAGGTTGGCTGCTACCTAGTGATCACCCACTGGGCTGCTGTTGGCTGCTGTGGGTACTGGTCCATTACTAGTCTGCGCATGGGACATATGTAGCCATTGAATGGAATTACGGCTCTTTTTTTTTCTTCAACTTTTATTTTGAGTTCTGGAATAAATGTGGAGGATGTGCAGGTTTGTTACATAACATGTAACACGTGCCAAGGTGTTAGGACTAAATAAGTGCGACAGGGACTCAGGAGAGCTAGAATTTCACCAACCTTTGTCAAAAGCAAGCCACGCCCCCTCTCCGGACTTCTCACTCATCGATTGTAAATGTAAACTCTGAAATTCTGATTTTGGGGGGATTATTTCAGGAGATACAGTAAGATTGCCCTAAACCTGTTTGAGAAGGCACAGGATCTGCTGTACAGATCAACCCATCACCTAGGTATTAAGCCCAGCATTCTCCCTCCCTTGGCCCCCCACCTCCACTGACAGATCCCAGTATGTGTTGTTCCCTACCATGTGTCCACGTGTTCTCATTGTTCAGCTTCCACTTATAAGTGAGAACATGTAGTGTTTGGTTTTCTGTTCCTGTGTTAGTTTGCTGAGGATAACGGCTTCCAGCTCCATCCATGTCCCTGCGAAGGACATGATCTCAATCCTTTTTATGGCTGCATAGTATTCTGTGGTGTAGATGTACCACATTTTCTTTATCCAGTCTATCATTGATGGGCATTTAGGTTGAATCCATGTCTTTGTTATTGTGAATAGTACTGTGATAAACAATCTTTATGATGGAATGCTTTATATTCCTTTGGGTATATGCCCAGTAATGGGATTGCTGGGTCAAATGGTATTTCTGTCTCTACGTCTTTGGGAATTTGCCACACTGTCTTCCACAATGGTTGAACTAACACATTCTCACCAACAGTGTAAAAATGTTCCTTTTTCTCCACAACCTTACCAGCAACTGCTGTTTCTTGACTTTCTAATAATCACCATTCCGACTGGTGTGAGATGGTATCTCATTGTGATTTTGATTTTGATTTCTCTAATTATCAGTGATATTGAGCTTTTTTTCATATGTTTGTTGGCTGCATGAATGTCTTCTTTTGAGAAGTATCTGTTCATGTCCTTTGCCCACTTTTTAATGGGGTTGTTAGTTTAGTTTTTCTTGTAAATTTGTTTAAATTCCTTGTAGACTCTGGATATTAGATCTTTGTTAGATGGATAGATTGCAAAAATGTTCTCCCATTCTGTAGGTTGTCTGTTCACTCTGATGATAGCTTCTTTGGCTGTGAAGAAGCTCTTTATTTTAATTAGATTTCATTAGTCAAATTTTGCTTTTGTTGCTATTGCTTTTGGCATTTTTGTCATGAAATCTTTGCCTGTGTCTATGTCCTGAATGGTATTGCTTGGCTCTCTTTAGTTCTGCACTCCCGTCTGTTGGCTCTCCCCTCTGTCTATCTATCTCTAGTTTCCTAGTGTCCTTTGGATCTCTCAACCCAGACATCTGCTCTTCAGAATTTCATCACAGCAAAGATCAGATAAATTCTTACAGATGAAGGTAAAAATGACTGGGTTTTATATGGACATCCTTCCCTAAACTGTGTTCCCTACCCTAATCTAAACCCTGGAATGTTGATACTCATACAAGGCAAAAAGCCAGAAGACAAAGAGGTGGTGGATATTTAGGCATGAATAATTTAGAGTAGTGAGAAATTTTGAGGAAAGAGGAGATCTATGGGAGCTATTTGAAGATGCTATACAATTTGCCTATCTTACCTGCTTTTTAAAATTGTAGCAAATCTGAAATCAGTAGGATCTTAGGTAAACAAACTCCAAAAGGTCAGAGATTACATCTTTCTTATTTACTGTTATATCTACAGTACTGGCACAATCTCTAGTACATAGCAGGTACTCAATAAATATTGGTCAAGTGAATGAATTATTTGATGAATGACTCAATGAAGACTTAAATTGTAGATTTACATTAAATTCATCCAACCTAGATGAGTATTTTGATTGGCTGGCCGTGAAGGAATCTTGAAATTTTGACTGATTATAGCCTCAAGATTGAAAAATACTTTTATTCTCATTTTTACAAAAAGAATCTCTTGAACAAGGATGAGGATGATAAATTGAGTGAAACATATTGCTCATCTGCTATAGAAAAAAATGTATTATTCAACAGTTATTACTATCATATCGTAGCACCAGTAGTATGTATGTTTCCTTTTTCTAACACATTGGAATGGTCAGGAATTGACTTGACATTGAATGATACTGACACGTGTGTTTCTCCAGCATCTCCGGCAAATGGTCCTAACACAGAATTTGCAGCTCACGGAGAACTGGAAGGCTGGCATCTTTAGACATTGGAGATAAGTTATAGAACACTATGCAGTTACCAATTTCAGTGCTGTTTAATCCTCTGTATAAATCCACATTTCTATCTGGTATCATTTCTTCTGCCTGAGGGACTTCATTTGACATTTCTTGTTGTGTGAGTTTGCTGGTGATAAATTCATCTAGCCCTTGTATGTTTTAAAGAGTCTATGTTTAATGTTCATGTTTGAAAGAAACTTTCACTGGTTATGGAATTTTAGGTTGACAAGTTTTGGGGGGTGAAGGGTGGAGTGGGGGTACATTAGAGATATTACTCCATAGTCTTCTTGTATGCCTTTTTCCTGATGAGAAATCTGTCCTCAGCATCTTTGTTTCTCTGTATTTTACCTGCCTTTTTCCCCTAAAGGCTGCTTTTATAATTTTATTTATTACTTTTTTAAAGCAGGTTGATTTTGATTCACTACGGTGTAGTTTTCTTCATGTTTATTTTGCCTGGGACTCATTGAACTCTTTAAATCCGTGGATTTATAGCTTTTATCATATTTGGAAAATTGTTAGCCTGTTTCTTCTAGATTTTTTTTTTTCCTGTTCTTGTCCCCTTTGGAGACATCAATTAAAGACATATTAGGCCACTTGAAATTGTATTACAGCTCACTAATACTAAGGGCATTTTTTAAGGGTTGGCTTTTTCTTTATGTTTCATTTTGGCTAGCGTACATGGCTACTTGCTTCAAGTTTATTAATCTTTTTTCAGCAAAGTCTACTTTGCTTTTAATCCCATCCAGTATAGTTTTCATCTAAGACACTGTATTTTTCACTTGTAGAAGTTCAATTTGAGTTTCTTTTTAATTTAATTTTTTTTTTTTTTTTTTAACAGAGTCCTTCTCTGTCGCCCAGGCTGGAGTGTAGCCACGTGATTTTGGCTCACTGCAAACTTCACCTTCCGGGTTCAAGTGATTCTCCTGCCTCAGCCTCCTGAGTAGCTGGGATTACAGGTACCTGCCACCACTCCTGGCTAATTTTTGTATTTTTAGTAGAGACGGGGTTTCACCATGTTGGCCAGGCTGGTCTTGAACTCCTGACCTCAGGTGATCCACCCGCCTCTCTTTTTAATTTTTAAATTTTTGTTTTATTTTATTTACTTATTTTTTTGAGACAGGATCTCACTCATTTGCTGGAGTGTGCAGGCATGATTGCAGTTCACTGCAGCCTTGATTTCCTTGGCTCAAGCAATCCTCTTGCCTCAGCCTCCCTAGTAGCTGGGACTACAGGCATGTGCCACCATGCCTGGTTACTTTTTGGGGGATTTTTCGTGGAGACAAGGTCTTGCTATGTTGCTCAGGCTGGTTTCAAACTCCTAAGCTCAACCGATCCTCCTGCCTTGGTCTCCCAAAGTGCTGGGATTACACGTATGAGCCACCATGCCTGGGTGAGTTTCTTTTTCATGTCATCCATGTCTCTACTTGACTTTTTAACCATATGGAATACAGTTATAATAGCTGTGTTATGTTCGTCTTTCCTAAATATAATATCTGTATCAATTCTGGTTCAGTTTTGATAGATTAATTTTTCCCTTCACTATGGTTTATATTTTTCTACTTCTTTGCATACCTGGTAATTTTTTATTAGATCCCAAACATTATAGATAGCACCTTTTAACAATTCCTACATTTATTCTTGAGCTTTGTTTTAGGACATAGTTCAGTAACTTGGAAACAGTTTAAGCTTTTCAGGTCTTGCTCTTGGGCATGACCTGAACAGCATTTAGACTAGGACAGGATTTTCCAACCTCAGTACTTTTGCCATTTTGTATGAGATAATACTTTTCTGTAGGATATTTAACAGCATCCCTGGCCTCTAATCGCTAGATGCCACTAGAAGCTCCTTTCAGTGTTGACAATAAAAAAATGTCTCTAGACATTGCCAAATGTCCCCTGGGGGCAAAATGACCCCAGGTTGAGAATGACTTATGTAAGATTAATTTTGCCCACCACTGCAGCGAGATCTTTCTGAATATTCTATTCAATTCCTGGTGAGACTTTGCAGCCTGACTGGTGGAATTGAGCATTATTGCTAGTGCTGTGTGCATGCTGGGTACTTGCTCCCTCTAATCCTTTAGGGTGAGTCTTTCCCCAGCCTCAGGGGGTTTCCTTACATTCATATGCTGACCAGGACTCTACTGAATGCATCAGGGGGACCCTATGAATATCTCACCTCTCTGCTATTCTGTTCTGCAAATTCTAGCTGCTTGGTCCCCCAAGATTCCCAACTTAATCTTTTTGATTTAAGGAGTCTGCTGGTCTCCTCTTGCATCCACCCTCCCTGGGCTACAACCTGGAAACTCTCCCAGGGCAGTAACTTGGAAAATCATGGGGCCCACCTTGTTTGTTTCCTGCCTCTCAGCGATTATTGGTATCCTTTGTATTCTGTTATCCACCATGGGTTTCAAATGTGTTTTTCATTTGGTAGATAAAAACGGTGTTTATATTTTATTTAAAACTTTTGTCTCATTTTTTACTAGTTGAGGTTGAATTTTTTTTTAGTTATATTCTTTTTTTTTTTTTTTAAAGGTCTTGCTCAATTGCCCAGGCTGGAGTGTAGTGGCATGATCTCAGCTCACTGCAACCAGGGTTTGAGTGATCCTCATACCTCAGCCTCCCAAGTAGCTAGGACTATAGGTGTGTGCCACCACGCCTGGCTAAGTTTTGTATTTTCAGTAGAGATGGGGGGTTGGCCAGGCTGGTCTCAAACTCCTGGCCTCAAGTGATCCATCCACCTTGGCCTCCCATAGTGCTGGGATTATAGGTGTGAGCCACCACACCCAGCTAGCCATATTCTTTGTTATTGAATTATATGAGCTCTTAATATATTGATGATATTAATCCTTTGTCTATCACATTAGAGGCAATTCCCCCCCTCCACTCAGTTTGACACTTACCTTTTAATTTAGATTTTTTTTACAAATAAGTTAAAATTTTTATGTAGTCAAATCCGTTGATCTTTTCTTTTGTAATCCTATTCCTGCAGGTTTTATATTTAAAAAGTCCTTCCCATTCAGACATTAAATAAATATATTTTCTTCTGAGTTTTTCTTTTAATGATTTAATTAAAATTCTTATCTCTCTAGTCCAGATAGAATTTATCAGTGAATGGAGAGCTGAAATGAGTATCTTCATGGATTTCCCCCTCCACCCCCCACAAATAACATCCTGTTTTCCCAACACCTTTTGTGGAATAGCTTATCCTTTGCTCACTGGAGTTTTTTACAAAATTATTTAATACACCTTGGGTTCCTGTGTAGCAGGAGGATCTATGTCTGTAGCAGCCATTCTGTTTCCCAGGTCTAAGCTGAGCATCTGTTCTCAGGCCTGAGGTATTTTTGGACTTACACATCTCAGTGCACTGATGAATCGCCAGCACTTCCCTCCTCCTTGGCCAAAGAGCTCCAGGTGGGAACAGGGTGTGGACACCTACAAGTGCCATAATGGGAGCTATTTGCAGTAGCCACCGATCCTCAGACACCTCAACCCTGGTCACTTTCTTGTAGGATTAATAAAACAATCTGCTTCACATGGCAGCTCTTTCATACCAACACTTGCATTCACACACGCACAAGCGTGGTGCTATCTTGTCAGCTTATCACCCTCTCTGCCTGTCACTGTTTATCAGTTGATGAGCCAAAGTAGGGAGAAGGTGAGAAGAGAGATTGCTGGTGTGTACGAAACTGTCAAAAATCTAAATATAGGTCATGTGACTGACTAAAACTCATCTCCACAAATTCCATCCCTCCTTAGCACATTTTCTCCGATCTGCTTCTCTAATCTGCTCGTAGCCCCTTCACTCATGTTTCCTTTAATTTTTCTACCTTTCTGATGACCTCCTTGCAGCAGGTGTATGTAGAAATTTTCACAAGAATGTAGTGGCTATAGGACTCTTCACCGATACTCTGATTTTTATTCCTTTATGCACAGAGCAGGATTAAACTCAGGCATTTTCCAGTGGTGTGCTTTGACCAGGGAAATATTAGCAGAAGATTGAAGAATTAGTGTGCTATTTGGTATAAAGTCTGAGTCCTAGAGCAGTCCGATGGCTGACTGCTCCATCAACTTGTGTCCCAGTATGAGTAGAGCCTCAAGACAATAATGAAAAACATGACATGCAAGTGAGAAAGCAATCTGTTGTTTGAAGCCACAGGGATTTCAAGGATGTTTGTTCCAAGGTGGATCTAGTCGAATCTGACTGATATGTCACATACTGTATGTTCAAAACAAATGAATGGGCATCTGGTTTGTGAGACATGAGGATGTATCTGTACCTCAAGCATGTTATCATTTTCATCTCCTAAGAAACTGGGCAGGGTGGAATGGTCAAGCATGGAGAATGGCTTCCTCTTTCCCCATCCGATCAGTGGAGCTGCAGAGAGCTCCCAGCCCATCAGTGACAACAATAGAAACAAATGTTTTAAACCTCACCGTCCTTGTCGCTTGGATGCAAAGCACCATGGTTGCTTTTCTTAGTACTGGCCAGGAAGAAAATCATAGCCTTAGTCTCCTGTGGCTCAACTCTGTTTGGCCTTTATGATAGACACTTAGGGTTAGTATCCCAGATGTAAAGATAAGTTCATGTTCATGTTTCAGATGATCTTGCAATTTTTTGCACTTCTCTAGCAGGTGTTCTGTGAAAGCAGGGCAAGAAATAAAGAAATTCCAAGCAGATGCTTAATCAATGGTGAGTGCTGACATTTCTACATCTTATCTCAGGTCTAAAGCAAGGTTTAGCCTATTTAATTTTGGCTTCAGTTGGCCCTTTGCAATCTGGAGATCTTTTTCATTTGCCCCCTTGTCTACAATGTTATAGCCAATAACCTGATTAGGTAAATCTTCAGCTCAGATTGTTGAATGGGTGGTCATTTCTTATTTTGATGAGTTATTTCAAGGGTTTTTCATAATTTGGATTTGAAAATATTTTATTGTGCCTTATTGATTCTAGCTTTCATATTCTAATGCTTTTGGCTCATTTTCTTGCCATCCACTCCTGTCTGCTGTGTTTAAGCCTCACTGATGGGTACTAATTGGGTGAAAGGTCAATATAAATCAGATACTAGGCTGAATTAAAGTCAATTTTTAAAGAAATATATTTTAAATGCAAACAGAAACTCAAACTAAATTTTCACATAGTTCTGACAGAGGGCTTCCAAGTAGAAGTCCTGCTGAGCTGCTGTATTGACGAGATAAAACTCATTTATAATTAGCAACCCTGTTTGCATGCAAATAGTTAATGGGTTAAAGTCCTTAAAAACAATTTGCTCTCTTCCAGAGATTGAATGTGCTTCTGCAATCGTGCACAGTCTAATCAGCTGCTTTGCAGAACATCTTTGCATTGGCCACATTGAACCCCAGTCTAACCTACACAGAAGTATAACAAAGACTGAGTTCGTACATTCTGAAGAAATAAAATGTTACTGAATGAATCCAGGTGTTTTTGAAATAGTAATTGAGTTTTAAAAATAATCTCCAGGGGATGGGGCGTGGTGGCTTATGCTTGTAATCCCCACACTTTGGGTGACTTGAGGTCAGGAGTTCAAGACCAGCCTGGTCAACAAGGTGAAACCCTGTCTGTACTAAAAATACAAAAATTAGCTGGCCATGTTGGTGTGTGCCTGTAATCCCAGCTACTAGGAAGGCTGAGGCACGAGAATCGCTTGAACCCAGGAGGCGGAAGTTGCAGTGAGCCAAGATTGAGCAACAGCACTCCAGCCTGGGTGACAGCCTGGGTAACAGACTCTGTCTCAAAAAAAAAAAAAAAAAAAAAAAATCTCCTGGGGCCAGGTGCAGTGGCTTACGTCTGTAATCCCAGCATTTTGGGAGGCTGAGGCAGGAGAATCACTTGAACCTAGGAGTTTGAGACCAGCCTGGGCAACATAGCAAGACCCTCTCTATACAGAAAAAAAGAAAGTCCTGAGTTACTCATTTCATCCGAGAGGACAGGAAGAGAGCAGAAATCTCAATTAAGAAGTTTCTGTCATCTACAGAATGGGTTGTTTGAAATAGAAATTACATCGTAGAAATTCTAGAAAATAATATTTCATATGAAGCTTTGGACGTGGACTGAAATCGAATCCTACAATCATGCTCTCATAACTCTAGATGCCATTCATGTAGAGTACAGTGTGAATGGTGTCCCATTAGACTTGAGCCAGTGTAGGTATAATGCTATTGGAATTCGATATTTACTTGCCTGAGCTACGGATGCTAGAAGATGTGTGGCTCTTGCTCTTTTAGTTGACAAGATTGCAGCCATTCTTCATGACTCAGATTGAACGTCATGTCTCCTGAGCCTTCCTATTTCCACTGTTTGTATGGGTCATGGTTTCAGCAGGAAACAGATGCATACACAAATTGGGTAATTTGAGGACAGTTTACAAAGGGGCTATTTACAAAGGTATAGGCAGGGCATATGGAAATTACAAAGGATCAACTGCAGGACCTTTGAGCTTGTAAAACGTCGGGGCCTGAAAAGGCAAAGGAATAGTGCAGTCACTAGGACCTGGTGTCAGTAACTGTAAGGGGGCAACCACTAAACAGAAACTGACACCTTTATGGCCAAGACACAGTGGTCAATAGGGGGGAAGCTGGTTAATTGAATATCCTAATTCTGCTCCACAACCTTTCTCCCATCATAACCCTCATTAGCTGAACCCAGCTGGAAGTAAGAGTTGGGCAAGGGAGCCTGGTGATGATGCAGTCCAAAGAGGTTAGTGTATTATTTATCTATTGCTTTATAACAAATGATTCCAAAACTTAGTAGCTTAAAATAGCAAACTTTACCTCATAGTCTCTGTGGAGCAGGAATTTGGATAGCTAGATTTTGGCTCAGTGTCTCTTAAGAGGTTGCCTTTAAGAAGTCAGCTGAGGCTACAGTCATCTGAAGGCTAGAGAATTTGCTTCCAAGATCCCTCACTCACCTGGCTTTTAGCTGGAGGCTTTTTAGTTCCACTATCACAGGGGGCTCCTCTATAAGGTTACATGGGTGTCCTCATGACATGGCAGCTTGCTTCCCCCAGAGCAGGTGATGTAAAAGAGAGCAACTGAGAAGTTGTGATATGTATGATAACCTAGCCTTGAGAGTCACATACCATCACATGTGACACAGACCAGCCCTCATATAACATGGGAGGGTGTTATTCAGGAGCAGGAAAACCAGAGGGCAGAGATCACTAGGTGCCACCTTGGAGGCTGATTATCACAACCAGCCTACCTGCAGGATGCAGACGGTTGAAAGTAGATATAGAAATGCAGACAGAAGACATCCAGCACACCCCCAAGTAGGAGTACCCCTTCTCTAATCTGATCCCATAATAAATTACCTATATCTTGACTGCAGCACTAATTATATTGCTTAAAATTTGTTGTTTATCTGTCTCTCTGGAATGTAACCTCCTTGAAGAGGAGAACTGTCTTATTCTTTCTTATGTCTTTGGTGTTTACACAGTGCCAGGCTATGATGGTTCCCCCAAATACTTGAAGTTTTTATTTTTTTATTTTTAAAAATATCTCTTTCATAATTTATTATATTGATTACATGTTGAAATGATATTCTAAATATACTGAGTTGTATAAAATACAATATTAAAATCAATTTTACCTATTTATTTTCAATTATTTAAATTTGGTCCCTCTCCCTCCCCCCTCCCTCCCCCTCCCCCTCCCTCTCCCTCTCCTTCTTCGGTCTCCCTCTCCTTCTTTTTTCGGTCTCCCTCTGTTGCCGAAGCTGGACTGTACTGCGGTGATCTCGGCTCGCTGCAACCTCCCTGCCTCGGGCTCCTGTGACTCTTCTGCCTCGGCCTGCCGAGTGCCTGGGATTGCAGGCGCGCGCCGCCACACCTGAATGGTTTTTGTATTTTTGGTGGAGACGGGGTTTCACCCTGTTAACCGGGCTGGTCTCCAGCTCCTGGCCTCGAGTGATCTGCCTGCCTCGGCCTCCCGAGGTGCTGGGATTGCAGACGGAGTCTCGCTCACTCAATGCTCAATGTGCTCAGGCTGGAGTGCAGTGGCGTGATCTCGGCTCGCTACAACCTCCACCTCCCAGCCTCCTGCCTTGGCCTCTTAAAGTGCTAAGATTACAGCCTCTGCCCCGCCGCCACCCCGTCTAGGAAGTGAGGAGCGTCTCTGCCTGGCCACCCATCGTCTGGGATGTGAGGAGCCCCTCTGCCAGGCCGCCCTATCTGGGAAGTGAGGAGCGCCTCTGCCTGGCCGCCCTGTCTGGGAGGTGAGGAGCGCCTCTGCCTGGCCGCCACCCCGTCTGGGAGGAAGTGAGGAACGTCTCTGCCCGGCCGCCCATCGTCTGGGAAGTGAGGAGCGTCTCTGCCCAGTCGCCCAACGTCTGGGAAGTGAGGAGCGCCTCTGCCCGGCCGCCCCATCTGGGAAGTGGGGAGCGCCTCTGCCCGGCCGCCCCATCTGGGAAGTGGGGAGCACCTCTGCCCGGCTGCCGCATCTGGTAAGTGAGTAGCGCCTCTGCCCAGTCGCCCAACGTCTGGGAAGTGAGGAGCGCCTCTGCCCGGCCGCCCCATCTGGGAAGTGGGGAGCGCCTCTGCCCGGCCGCCCTGTCTGGGAGGTGAGGAGTGCCTCTGCCCGGCTGCCACCCCATCTGGGAGGAAGTGAGGAGCGCCTCTGCCCGGCTGCCCCATCTGGGAAGTGAGGAGCGCCTCTGCCCGGCTGCCCCATCTGGGAAGTGAGGAGCGCCTCTGCCCGGCCACCCCGTCTGGGAGGTGAGGAGCGCCTCTGCCCGGCTGCCACCCCATCTGGGAGGAAGTGAGGAGCACCTCTGCCCGGCTGCCCCGTCTGGGAGGTGAGGAGCGCCTCTGCCTGGCCGCCACCCCCTCTGGGAGGAAGTGAGGAGCGCCTCTGCCCGGCCGCCACCCTGTATGGGAAGTGAGGAGCGCCTCTGCCCGGCCGCCCTGTCTGGGAGGTGAGGAGCGCTTCTGCCTGGCCGCCACCCCGTCTGGGAGGAAGTGAGGAGCGCCTCTACCCGGCTGCCCCGTCTGGGAGGTGAGGAGCGCCTCTGCCTGGCCGCCACCCCCTCTGGGAGGAAGTGAGGAGCGCCTCTGCCCGGCCGCCACCCTGTATGGGAAGTGAGGAGCGCCTCTGCCCGGCCGCCCTGTCTGGGAGGTGAGGAGCGCTTCTGCCTGGCCGCCACCCCGTCTGGGAGGAAGTGAGGAGCGCCTCTACCCGGCTGCCCCGTCTGGGAGGTGAGGAGCGCCTCTGCCTGGCCGCCACCCCCTCTGGGAGGAAGTGAGGAGCGCCTCTGCCCGGCCGCCACCCTGTATGGGAAGTGAGGAGCGCCTCTGCCCGGCCGCCCTGTCTGGGAGGTGAGGAGCGCTTCTGCCTGGCCGCCACCCGGTCTGGGAGGAAGTGAGGAGCGCCTCTACCCGGCTGCCCTGTCTGGGAAGTGAGGAGCGCCTCTGCCTGGCCACCCCGTCTGGGATGTGATGAGCGCCTCTGCCCGGCCGCCCCGTCTGGGATGTGATGAGCGCCTCTGCCTGGCCGCCCCGTCTGGAAAGTGAGGAGCACCTCTGCCCAGCCGCCCCGTCTGGGAGGTGAGGAGCGCCTCTGCCCGGCGCCCTGTCTGGGAGGTGTACCCAACAGCTCCGAAGAGACAGCGACCATCGGGAGCGGGCCATGAGGACGATGGCGGTTTTGTTGAAAAGAAGGGGGGGAAGTATGGGGAAAGGAAGGAGAGATCAGATTGTTGCTGTGTCTGTGTAGAAAAAGGTGGGCATAGGAGACTCCATTTTGCTCTGACTAGGAGAAATTCTTCTGCCTTGGGATGCTGTTGATCTACGGCGTTTCCCCCAGCCCCGTGCTCTCTGAAACATGTGCTGTGTCAACTCAGGGTTAAATGGATTAAGGGCGGTGCAAGATGTGCTTTGTTAAACAGATGCTTGAAGGCAGCATGCTCTTTAAGAGTCATCACCACTCCCTAATCTCAAGTACCCAGGGGCACAAACACTGCAGAAGGCCGCAGGGACCTCTGCCTAGGAAAACCAGAGACCTTTGTTCATGTGTTTATCTGCTGACCTTCTCTCCACTATTATCCTATGACCCTGCCATATCCCCCTCTCCGAGAAACACCCAAGAATGATCAATAAATACTTCATAAATTAAAAAAAAAAAGAAAAAGAAACTTCTGATGCAAGTAACACAGACGTATTGAGGAGAGGTATTTCTAAAGGGTTACGGGGAAGAATGCCTGTTGGAGGTCAACATCCCCCTGATTCTGGAGCTGTTGGCGCTAAGCTCTAGAGCGGTAGAATGCCCAGAAGAAACCAGTAAAGAAAAATAAATAGAAGCATTTCTTTTCGGAAAAACAACAACAACAAAAAAACAAAACAACGACAACAACAAAAAAAATAAATTTGGTTGTAAAATTTAACATTATATGTGTGGTATACGTTATTATAATATATTATTACATTTTTATTGTATAGCCATACCTTACTGATTTTATATTCAATTCTGTTTCTGAGTTATTTTTTCACATTCTCTGGATAACAAGTTTCAAAGTTCAGAAATACTTTATTAGTATTAACATTTGCAGTAGTGAATAGTCTTTCTAGAAAGAATTGTGTGATGACTAAAATTATTTTTGAAATAGTTGTATTATTAGTTGCTCTTAAAATGTTCATCATCTTGCTAGCACTTTTATGAATATTTTAGGACTTGTGAGGCTCTGGAATCTGAATTTTGGTTCTTTTAAAGGTGCTTTATCTGTGTAGATAGTTGTTACATTGGTGTCCTTGCCAGGGAGACCATTGGTGGAACCTTCTAGTTCACCGCCTTGCTCTGCCTCCAGTCTGAAGTCTTGAATAAATGAAATCTAATAGCATTCTCTTGGTGGTCTGCAGTCAGTGATGTGGACTGTCCTTCATCTTTCTCCACCCCCTTCATCTTCCCTGCAGTTGCCCAGTGCTGTCAAAATACCTTTGCGTCAATTAGAAAATTGACCTAATATGCGAATGCATACATCAGATGTTAGTGACTGTTAAATCCTAGAGTATTTGCATATAACTATTTTTAATTTTAAAAAAGGAAAGATGAGCTGGAGTGTTAGCAGCCCATTACTTAATAACCCCCATGTCATTCCTCTGAGTTCTCTATTAACTATTTTGGCTCAAGTTCTCTCTCCCCTTGATATGACTTGGGTACTCCATACTTGTGCCTCAAAGACATCTTGATGTGAAGTGCCCATGTGAAGGGGAAGGGCGGTGGCCATCCAGTTGTAGAAGGAAGTTTCTTGGGCACATAGTCCAGCCCTTAAAAGCCTTGGGCTTTGGTTCTTTAATTGAACAAAATTAAATAAAATGTAAAAGCCTGAGAAATGATGAAGATTTGCCTGTGCTTTTTCTGGTGCTTCATGAAGCACCAGTCTATTATTTCAGACTTCAAATATGCATTTTCTTCATGTTCCTTGTTGAAATTATCTGTAAATTCTATGTAAAAAAGGGATTACTCTATCACCAGCAAAAGTATCACATGTATTTCCATAAAACACCTGTTCTGTATTTTGGCCAGTATCAGTTCAAGTTCCAAATATATAAAATAAGAGATATATAAATAAATATATATATGTGTGTGTGATAACATTTTAAAATATCTTGATACCTTCAACTCCTAAACTTCTCTTTATGTCTACATTATTTACCAAAACTGTTTATTTAAAACAGTGAGATACCATGATGCACCTATTAGAATTGCCAAAATCCAGAACACTGACACCACCAATTTCTGGTGAGGATGTGGAGCAACAGGAACCCTCATTCACTGCAGGTGGAAATGCAAAATGGTATAGCCACTTTGGAAGACAGTTTGGTGATTTCTTACAAAATGAAACATACTTTTACCATATGATTCAGTAATTGTGCTTCTTGGTATTTACCCAAAGGAGTGGAAAACTTATGTCCACATAAAAACCTGCACATGCATATTTATAGCAGCTTTATTCATAATTGCCAAAACTTGGGAGCAATCAAGATGTCCCTCAGTAGGTTAATGGTTAAACTGTGATACATCCAGATGATGGAATGTTATTCAACACTAAAAAGAAATGAGCGATCACACCGTGAAAAGACATGGAGGAAACTTAAACAGTTATTACTAAGTGAAAAAAGCTAGTCTGAAAAGGCTACTTACTCTATAATTCTGAATACATGACATTCTGGAAAAGGCAGATCTGTGGAGAAAATAAAAAGATCAGTGGTTGCCATGGGGTTAGCGGGAGGGAGAAATGAATAGGAGCCCAGGGGATTTTTAAGGCAGTAAAACTACTGCGCATGATACTCGAATAGTGAATACATGTCATATATGTCGTTATACATTTGTCCAAATCCATAGAATGTACAACACCAAAGTTGAACCCTAATGTAAGCTATGGACTATGGGTGACAATGGTGTGTCAATGCAGGTTCATCCAATGTAATAATGTACCTCTCTGGTGGGAGATGTTGGTAATGGGGGAGGCTATGCATATGTAGGGGCAAGGGATATATAGAAAATCTTGGTACTTTCTGCTCAATTTTGCTGGCCGGACATGGTGGCTCACACCTGTAATCCCAGCACTTTGGGAGGCTGAGGCAGGCAAATCACTTGAGGTCAGGAGTCTGAGACAAGCCTGGCCAACATGGTGAAACTCCGTCTCTACTAAAAACACAAAAATTCGCCGGGCTTTGGTGGTGTGTGCCTGTAATCCCAGCTACTGGGGAGGCTGAGGCAGGAGAATCCCTTGAACCTGGGAGGCGGAGGTGGCAGTGGGCTGAGATCATACCAGTGCACTGCAGCCTGGGAGACATAGTCTGTTTGAGACAGATTCTGTCTCAAAACAAAAACAAAACCAAAAATTTTGCTGTGAAAATAAAAGTGCTCTTTAAAATAAAGTCTCTTAAGAAAAAGGGTTGGGCTATAAATATTTTACTAAAGCAAGGCAAAAGGATCTAATGCCCCAGAGGAGAGATTTCTAATGAGGGACTTGAGTCTCTGTCATGATATAGGGGGGTTATCGGGGAAGATTCTTGAGGCTAGAGAAGCTCCCCTGGAGCCTGGGGGGGTGGCCGCTTCCACATATGTCCAGAACCACCTGAGATGTTTCCATCACTTTTGTATTTATTAGCTGTGTTATCTCTCTCCTTGGCATCACCACTACCCCTAAGATCTCTGCAGAGGAAAAGCTAGAAAATATATTTCTCAGAATCTCCTTCCCCTGAACGGTCTTGGGATAGGGTTTCCCAAAGAAAGGCAAGCGGGTGAGACTGGGGAAGCTGCTGTAGGCAGTGGTAAGATCCAGGGCAAGGCTCTAGAAAGCTCTAGAATAGTGGTTCTCAAACTTGAGCTGGATCAGAAGCACCCAGACAGCTTGATGAAGCACAGACTGCTGGAGCCCATCCTTGGAGCGCCTGATTCAGTAGGCCTAGGGCAGGGCCTCAGATTTACATTTCTAGCAATTTCCAAAGTGAGATTGATACTGCTGGTTCCCATACCCACTCAGAGAATCACAGTTTTAGAAAAATAGCTGCTTCAATGCTTCCATTTCCTTGAATTAAGACCCATGATGTAGAGAATACATAGCATGGCCCCTGTTTTCCAGAGTAAATTTGACCAATATTCAGTGCATGACCAGGTAGAGCTTTCCAGAGTGCTTAATTTTAGAGAAGGGAATCAGGCAGGCTGGCATTGCTTCCAGGACCTGTGTGGTTTCGATCTCCATGAGGCAAGGCCCCTGCTGCCATGCTGGTCTTCAGCTTCCTGTGGGGAAGGGACACTTGGGCCTCTTGCACCCGGCACTTTTGACTTCTTGCTCATTGACACTCCCCAGCTCTATGGAACATGCCAGGGCAGGACAAAGCCTCCAACTATTGGCCCTGGAAGATAGCTGTGTCAGTCCATTTGCACTGTCATAAAGAAATAACTGAGGCTGGGTAATTTATAAAGAAAAGAGATTTAATTGTCTCCTGATTCTGCAGGCTGTACAGGAAGCATGGCTCCAGCACCTGCTTCTGGTGAGACCTCAAAAAGCTTCTGATCGCGGTGGAAGGTGAAATGGGAGCAGGCATGTCACATGGCAAGACAGGAGCAAGACAGAGAAGAGGGAGATCCCAGACTCTCTAAACAACCAGATCTTGTGTGAACTCAGAGAGAGAACTCTCTCATTATCACAAGGATGGCACGAAGTCATTCATGAGGGATCTTCCCCCATTACTCAAACACTTCCTACCAGAGCCTACCTCAAACACTGGGGATCACATTTCAACATGGGATTTCGAGGGGACACACATCCAAGCCATATCAACAGCCCAGGGAGTTGCCCTGAGTCACAGCTGATAGTAGGTCTGCTGTGATGGCAGGGACATGTATGGCTGGCAGCAGGCAATGTGACATCCAGTGGCTGTTGCAGTGGATGGGGGTGACCGCAAACAGCTGTGTATAAGAACAAAGTTGCTTCTTGTAAGCAAAGGCCTGGATTTGTGGTGAGGCTAAGAGGCTGAGTCACCTGTGGGCTGCCTCAAGAGCTCTGCCGTGGCAGCTGAGGGACTTGAGCACCACATTGAAAGGGCCGCTGGCCTTACACAGGTCTCTGGGGCCCCAAATGATAGAAAGGACGGTCAGAATACCCAATATTTGCAAATCTGTAAGTGGCCTTTTCTAAAAAAGAAAGAAATTTTACAGGTAAAGAAACAGACTCAGAGGCTAAGCGGCATGACCAGAGTCAGTTAGTGGGAGAGTCAGGACCATGACGAAGTCCTTTAACTCCGAATTCCATGTTCAAACTGCTGCCTGCAGTCCCCTCTGGGAACCCTGGCTCCAGGACAAAGGGACAAAGGGGACCACGGGGAGACACCACGTGCTTAGGCGTTGTGAGGAGCACCTCTTCCACGTCCCACTTTGGACACTGTATATCTCGCCTGTTGAACTACTCAGGTTATCTTTTCATTATTTGTAATGTTAAATTTTGAAATAATTATAGATTCACGGTAATTTCACCCAACTTCCCCCAGCTGGTGCATCTTACAAAACCAGGGCAGATTGTCTTGAAAGGAGCAGTTTTTCCCACAAATGTCCTCCAAGCCCTAAGACGCAGGCATTTAGAAAATCCGGTAATTGCTGTCATTTTCATTATCAGTTAAATGAGTCCCCTAATGTTTCAGAACAACAAATGACATGAGATGTCCCTGCTGGGGAGAAAAACTTGATGATCCCATTGGCAAACCAGTTCCTGAGATTTGTATCAAGGCCTCTGCATCTCACAGCTACCCTGTGTCTTCTCTATTGAAAAGCAGCTGGGACTTTCAGAGACATTCTACTAATGGCAAATTCTGAGGTTAGTGGATATAGTAAGATTGGCAGACCTCTCTGGAATTGTTTATGTAGCAGAGAAAACAGAATTTAGAGTCAGGCAAATCTGAGTTTTAATCCTTATAATCAATCATGCATTAAGTATTGACATTTCTTCTGGTATTGCCTTAAAATGTTAAGGAAAATTATAAGTAATTTCTTGTAACTTAACTTTTCATGTACATCTGTTTTATTATGCCTACTAGATTATAAACTGCTAAATTACATGCTTTGCTTTTTTTTGTTTTTTGCATTTGCCCCTATGATGTGATGATTAGATCTAGAAACACTGACAAGATTGTTGAAACACAGATAGGCTGGCTTCAAAACACTGAAATTCAATGACTATGCAAGGTATCATCTGCCAATTTGTAGTTATTAAAAACAAACTCACAGGTAAGCAAAGCAGGCGTGTCGCCTTAGAAGTGGAGTGTGAACGTTAATTTGGAGTTTGGTAATCAGTGTAATATTGTCCATCTTAGAAATCATTTTCTTAGGTCAGGCATGGTGGCTCATGCCTGTAATCCCAGCACTTTGGGTGGCCGAAGCAGGCAGATCACCTGAGGTCAGAAGTTTATGACTAGCCTGGCCAACATGGAAACCCCGTCTCTACTAAAAATACAAAAATTAGCCGGGCATGGTGGTAGGTGCCTGTAATCCCAGCTACTCAGGAGGCTGAGGCAGGAGAATTGCTTGAACCCGGGAGGCAGAGGTGGTAGTGAGCCGAGTCTGTGCCAGTGCACTCCAGCCTGGGCAACAAGAGTGAAACTCCATTTCAAAAAAAAAAAAAATCATTTTCTTGTGCTGTAGGTTTAAATACCAAGAACCCACAACATGAAGACATTTGAAGATCTCAGATGAGATCTCTTGGTGAGTTTCAGGTCTCCTAAGAATTATGTTATATCCCTAAGGATACACATGGTGTTCACAGTTATTACGTGTTAGATGAAAGACACAAAACAACCGTTATGACTTATTTGTATCCCTCCAAAATTCATATGTTAAAATCTAACCCCCAGTGTGATCATGATGCAGCCTTGAGAGGTAATTATGTCATGTGGGTGGAGCCTTCATGAATGGGACCAGTGCCCTTATAAGAAGAGGCCAGAGGGCTAGCTTACTCTCTTCCCACCATCTGAGGATACAATGACGAGACTGCAGTCTGCAACCCAGAAGGGGGCCTTCCCCAAAACCTAACCATGCTGGTGCCCTGATCTCAGGCTTACCAACTATACCAACCTTAAAAAAATATGCTGGAAGTTTTTTTTCAAAGGGAAATATAGGATTAGTTCCAGTGCTCCAAATAATGATAGAAATTGCTAAATACAAAAGCTATAGGTATTTATTGAACAGATGTGAGCTATACAAGGGTATGCCTTGTGTGTATACAGTTTGCCTTCTTTGTTTGCTTAATATTTTATCATAAAACATCCATGTTGTAATGTTGTATATGGAAAAAACAGTGCCAGGTAGAAGATGGATGGGCAATGAAAAATAGGTTATGGAAAATATACTGAAGCAAGATGTTTCCATCAAAACTAAGCTATTAATGTTTGGGTTTGGCAGTGACCTTTAGTCTATCAAACAAGGCTTTGGGGTTCAGGTAGCACAGAGAAAACACCTATAGACAGAAACCATAGGCACATTACTTCAATCACAATTAATGTCGATATTGCATGCATATTCTTGACAATGTATATTGTAGCCAGCTTCTGTGGCCATGGCTGCTATTATCCCTGCCTTTTCCCCTGTTTGAAAAGAATCTTCTCAGCAGAGCTACAGTCAGTAGAGAGTGTGTTTTATGTTATTGTGTTTGTGCTGGTGTCCTTTGTGCTACTGGTAATTACTCAATTGTTTCAATCAACAATATGATTTCCAACTCTAAAAGATTATCATTTATAGAAATAAGTAATCATGATATTGGTGTCTTAGATTCCTAATCATTCGATGCTAATGATCCCTAAGCAATTTCAAAAGAGATCGCTTTGCTGGTTTTAAAAATAATGATGCCGAGTATGGATTATGACTCTTCCTTGTGTGACTCGAAAGCTTTTCACCCATGTGTTTGCAATGACTGCTGTAAGAGCCTGGTAAAGTTATTCAATGCTTTCCCAGTGATGTTTAGGATAACCTGAGTGAATTCTTTGTTCATTTGAGGGTGGGAAGGTGTTTTTATAGCTTGCATGGTTCTTGACAACCAGACTTGTATTTGGACAGTCAAAAATTGTGTGTTCTTTGCTTAGTGCCATCATGAAGAATTTCAGGAAGAGACGTGATTTGACCTTAGTGTTTTAAATGGGCATGGTCCTGCTGCCAAGTTCAGCAAAACAGCAGCTACTGCTGTCTGATGTACCCTGAAAGCCTGATCAGTCAGATTAGCCATTAGAGACCTGACCTCATGGACCCAGTTGCAGGGTGGTGGCTGGATGATGGGCTGATATGAGGACAACCGCTCCATCGTGCTCAGCGCTGCTGGGTTGTACTACATGAGGAGCCAAGCTCAGTTTTATTTCCCTGCACCTTTGCAAACGATTATTCTAGCAACATACACTAGGCAAACAGAAAATAATATGAAATGGATTCTGATGTTTTTTGTGCTTGGACTAGTTTGCTTCACTGTAGCCCTTGAACTCTTGAAACAGAAGTATCAAGAACCTGCTATTCTCTTAGTGGGCTCTGACCATGTGGTGCCCCAGAAGTTATCTCCAAATATACTTCAAAATATCAGGCAGAGGTTTCCTGTCTAAAGTTACCATGTGCCATATACCTGGTAAGGTGGCCACCAGCGGCATCTTTCTGATGATGACCCTGAATGTTCACAATGATGCTTGAGAAAGGGTAAAAGAGGCAAAATATGCTGGTGAATATATTGAGTGTCTTTTGAGAACTTTGTTCTTTTCACTGGATCGTCTTTAGAGCCTTCAGTGAACTAGCTCACCTTCTACAATTTGTTTATTACATGCACATTAGCCACAACATCTGGCAGAATTGAGCCTAGTATACTTCTTTCTTTGCAATTGAAAGGATCTCAGAACAAAGTGCCATGTTTAGGGTCTGGATGTGTGAACAATAGGCATTCTCAAGAGCACCCTCAGTTCTCTCCTGGGCATCAACAAGAAACCCTCACAGTGAAGATTGAATGACATCAAGTGCAGTAGCTCCATGGACTTCATGACACTCAGGGGAACTTAGGCTTTTGTTTTGTTGGACTATCTTTTGTTTTTCAGCTTGTGTGTTCATTGGAAATTCAGAGAGAAGCCATTTGTGAACTAGGGATCTAGAAAACTTGTCACCAGATGACACATCTATTTTAGGGGCTGCTGAGCTCCAGGTGGCCTGATTGCTCATCTCAGGCTCCCCCCACCACTGGAACTCCATGGATATAGTCTCAGCTAATGTGGAACACGGTGGATGTCTACCCTGAAGGTGGGTTCCTTCTGGGATGCCACCTGTGCA